>NC_050069.1:109298697-109649110 GCF_009764565.3 Dermochelys coriacea
CCGCCACTCTTGTCCGCTTTCTCGGCGGGCTTGGCGGAGCTGTTCCCCGATTTCACCTTCTTCCTGGGCCGGTACTTGTAGTCAGGATAGTCCGCCATGTGCTTGAGCCTCAGCCGCTCCGCCTCCCGGATGAAGGGGATCTTGTCGCTGTCCTTGAGCAGCTTCCACCGCTTGCCCAGGCGCTTGGAGATCTCGGCGTTGTGCATGTCCGGGGACTGCTCCATGATCTTCCTCCTCTCGATCTGGGACCACACCATGAAGGCGTTCATGGGCCGCTTGATGTGCCCGCTGGGGGTCTTGCACCAGCTCGGGTCGTCCGCCTTGCCCCCGGTGGAAGCGGTGGAGCCCGGCGTGGGAGAGGAGGCGATGCCCAGCTCGATGCCGGCCCCGGAGTCCGAGGTCTCTCCGGCCAGAAGCGCTTCCGTGTTCTCCGCGTTGTTAGTCTGCTGCACCATCTCTGGGACTCACACACACGCGGCGGCGGCGGCTTGCAGGGACGTCGCCGGGGCTCAGCTCGGCACCAGTGCAACGTAAAAAAAAAAAAAAATGCTCTCAACTTTAACAAGTACAACAAGGAAGGGGAACGAATCAGACAGTCCCAAACCACAGCAAAATGTTCAGCCCTTCGCCAGCGCGCAGCCCCTCTGCTAAGTAGTTGTAGTTCCAGACAGGCTCGTCTCCAGCGCTCTGTGCAGTCCTTCCCCCTTTGCTCTCTATTAATTTAGGGGCAGCAGCCAGCGCTCAAAGTGGAACAGACATAGAGTTTCTTTAGAAAATGCTGCAATGCCCCCTCTTCTTGTCAGTGTCCCCCCCTCCCCTTCCCGAAGCAGTTGATTCCAGTTCACAAGTGCTTTTTCTCTGCCCAAGATGTTTCAGGAAAACAGCACACGCGCTGGTAAAGCCTCCCACTACTGTGCCCGGCAACACACACACACATACACACAAAAAATCAAAACAAAAAAAAAATAAAAATAAAAAGCGATCTCCAGGACTCGTGGCTGTGCAGTCAGTGATCAGGAGCTTGTGCAGTTAATTATTTGGTTGTTGAGAGGTACTGAACAAAAATAAAAACCCACTCATGCAACCGGGTAGCATTAATAAATGTGTACCTTCCCCGTTGGAAGAACGGTGACTAATGCGATAAATATATATAGTCCCGTTTTCCCTTCCTTTGCATGCACAACCCCAAAGAGAGGAGAGACACATACACAGACCGGGGCTACTGGTATTGGCCTCTTCCCCTCACACTGTTTCTCTTGCTGCAGCTTAGAGCGGACCCCAAATTCCGCCTAGCGCCTCTTTATCCTTTCACAGTCCTCGCCCCGGCCAATCACTCGCTGTATCCAACGCTTCCTCGTGCCAAACCCCACCCCGCCGGCTGCTATTGGCTTGGAACCCGATGCAATAATAATCACCGCGTGCAATGAGAAGCTCCAAATCTGACCTCATTCCAATTTACAGAGCAAACTTTTTAAAAGGGCCAGAAGTGCAGCTGAGATTTCTGAGTCTCTTTTTCCTTTTGCATTTCTCCTCCCCTCTTCTCTTCCCTCCCACTCCCGTGTGTGTGTGATAATGCATTAAACTATTGAGGGGTGGGAAGGGGGAAATATAGTCTATCCTTTATGTTAGATAAGTTGGACGAGGAGAAGTGAAATAGTGTACATGGGCAGCTTTACTTTCTGCATAAAGGGAAAAGTGATTATCTGTGAATATTAGTTCCTTGCAGCACAGAAAGGGAAAAAAATCAGCATGTGGTGTAAAAAATCTGTTCCTCTGGGAGAGGATTCATTCTGAGAAAGGACCAGAAGAAAAGGGAAAGGGAAGGGAGAGACAGCAAGCATAAATCAATGATTTAAAAGGCACTGAGAAAGTGGGTAGACACCTGTCATCACAAATATTTTCACATTCATTCGGGTATCACAGATGCTAATACATTGTATAACACTCCTTACAACAATTTATTCACTTATAATTAACACAAAATACTTGCAATGCTTGTAGGAAATTCAAAGATTCCCATTCCTCCCAAGCAGATTGCTTTTTGAATGCTGCAATGATTGAAATCAGATCACATTTTCTCCAGGGCTCAAATTAAGGATCAACCATGGGACACAGTTTGGGACACAGTTCTGTTATTATAACAATAGAATTATAAGTAATTTTTGTGTAGGGGGGATAGCTTCTATCTCATTTTCCTCTGGAAGCTGGGTGGGAGGAAAAGGCATTTATCTTAGCTAATGTTTACCATTCACACCCTTCTGTTTGCTTCATCATTGTACTACAGGCATCCTGTCTGCTGGCAAGCCTACTTGGTTCAGGGTGCACTGGTGCAAGGTGATAGAGTTCTTCCACATCTGTCATTGAACTTCTTGCAGCACCTCTGGTACACAGTGAGTATTGTGACAGAGCTGTTTTGTTTTGTTTTTAATCTGATGAGGGAAGGAAAGGGGGATCTCTTGTGGGAAGTTGCTGCTCTGTGACCAATATATTCAACAAAGAATGGTTTGCAGACATGACAGACAAGATTATAAATTGGGTGGGTGCTATTTTGATTTTTTTTTCTAATTAGGACAGATATCTAAATTGTCAAACAGATTTGTACTTTATTCTTTTTGTCTATTTTAAAAACACTGTCAAAGTAGTTTAGGCCTCTAATCTCTTATTTGCTATAATTGTTATAACCTGACGGAAAACAGATATTTTAGGGATAATTTTAATCCAACATGCTGCCTCCAGTAAATAAAATCAATCAATCAATCAAAGTTTTAAAAGGATAAAATGTAATAATGATTTGTGCTATAGAGCTCTCCTGCATCCTCTGTAGTAGCACCAGTTAAATAAACTCTGGGGTTAAAGGCATAGGCCCACCAAAAAACAACAAAAATCACTCTTCTCCAAACTTTGCTCGACATCAGTGGTTATGCCAGTAACCAAAAGGCTGTTCAGCAAATCACATATGTCAATTTCACTTCCAGTGGGAAAAAAGAGCAGGGAAAATAATGTTTGCTAAATAGAAAAAAAAATTGAAGGGAACTTTTCAAGGTTCTAAGAAAGTAGCATACAAAAGTTATGCATTTTTCAAAAATGAAAAGTCTATGATAGTGTCCTTTCAAAGACAATTTAGTTTGAATACAAGCTATGATTTTTTAGGCTCCGAATTTGAACCAAACTAAAACTGCTATGAAGTGCTGAGAAAATTCCTGTGAATTCTAAGTATCTACTCTCCATGTTTGTTGTTTTAAACCTCTAACTAAATTACTGATTTTTTTTTGAAGACAGTAGTCTCTTATTGTTGGGCCTACACAATTAATATTTTGTATTCAGTCTGCTGGCTGTTCAGGAGTAGCTTCTTCAAACATTGGATCAAAGTCTCTTCTCAGTTACAATGGCAATTCCAGTAACATCAGTATAGTTACATGAGATTTACACCAGTATAGAGAGGAATTTGGCCCATTTTCCTCACAGCTGTGCTGACATTAAATATATTACTTCATGAAGTACCTACATCTATTGCAATCAGTGGGAGTCTAAACAGGTTCAAAAGTATTTTGGTGTCATAAAGTGCTACTGACTTTATTCACACCATTTCTATCCATGTGTAAAATCCTGAAAAAGCTGTGACTGAATAGAGCCAGTAACAAAGTCCACCTATTTGCTTGTTATCTTGGGTATCTACAGACATTTCAATATATGTTAAAATCTAACTGTAAATTTATTTAAATTGCAAGATATCTAAAATAGCCTCATCTTTCTAAATAGGCTAAAGAAGAAATCAAGGTACCACACCTAAAGAAATTTGTAGAGATAGATACAAAGTGTAGCAAATAAACCTACAGAAAAATGAGTCCAAAAGAACCTTTTCCTCTAAATTTGTCACCAGAAGCAGGGTCTTGATCACTATCACTACTGTGGCAATATAAATCAATGTTTATGTTAATGAAAACAGTCATGTCAGGTTTTATCTCCGTTCAAAGAGTATGTGCGTGGGAAGGGAAAATCAATTTTTGCTAAAAGAAAAAAGGTAAAATGGTTGGTAAAATTTTGAACCTTGTAATCACAACTAACATTTTAAAAATATTTTATTACATTTCTTGGCAGTGTACTTTAAGTTAATCATGGTTTCCATTCTTAATTATTGAACGTGGGTTGAGAACCATTCAGAGTGGCCAAAGAAATTTAACATATAAGTAAAGTGCGAACATTCTGCTTTCAGCTAAAAGGCAGTTTTAACAGCGCTGTCAAAATCTCTCCACGTTTAATAACTTAAAAGGACTGGAGCTGTAGGTTTTCCAAGTCTGGGGGTGGAAAAAAGGACGCTAGGTGGCAGAGCTGAGCCTCTTCTGTACAAAGAAGTAAACGTGGGAAAACGTGGATCTGACAAATCTAAGGTTCTGTCCTCCCCTACCCCCATTTTACTGAGCACCTTACAGCTCTAAAGTTTCTGAAAGAATTCCAGTGGGTTTCTAGAAAGGACCTCTCATGAGGAATAACACACACAGGTTAAGCACTTTTCAGTTGACAGAAAATCTCAAACTGACAAGGAAAATTAAGGTCTTATTCAGTGCTTAATTTGTAATGAAAGAGGTGCTGGGGCTCAAGCAATGTTTTTACTTTCATAACTGATGCAGCAAGCCCAGAGGTGCTGAACTACCAAGCCTAGAGGTGCCAGGGCTCAGCCCTGGCACAAATTAAGCACTGTCTTTATTGTTATTAATTCAATTATTATACTTGTATCTGAAAACTAGAGTTTACAATTTATTGTGTTAGATTATCTCTTGCTTATAAAACAGAGGAGTAGTCAGTAAACCAATTATCCATATAAATGTCCTCAGGACACAGCCACACTATGAAAAATAAAGACACTGAAGTTTTACTTAAGAATTAGCAAGGTACAAAGATGGTTCCATCAGTTAAAATGTCTGATTTAATAATGCAGCAGATCTTTTCTTTTTCTCAAAACAAGGATTAATGTTGCTCAACCTTACATGGCAGCTGCTGAAGGTTTTTTTTTTTTTTTTTCCGATTGTGTAGACGGAGAGAAATGAATTGGAAGCCACATTTAAAAACTTCTCTCTCTTGCAAGTATAATGACTGGACAGTAAGTCTAAGAAATTATGAATAAGAAGCGATCATGACCTTAAAAGTGACTATATAGTCAATTACACCTTACAGTGCCAAAATGTTCAACTAGTTTCTGTGAATCCCGGAACTTGGGGGAATGGCTGATTCCTTCTGAAGTCAGTGTTCTTATTAATGCCTGCGCACAGAATACCATTTCCGTATGTAGTTACAATACAGTATACTGCTGTACAGATATTTACTCTAGTAAATATCACATCCATACCACATATATTTTAAACATACAGTGTACTGCTGTATCTTTACATAGTGCTTAATGTAGATATTGAATGTAGAGTGTGTACATTGTAAATATAGAGTGCATGCATCTCCACTGCAGTATGATTTAACTCTACAAGTGTATGCTTTATGTTGTTATGGTATAGATCATGTATTTTATTTATAAATCTATAAACATCCAAACTCGTAATTGTTGTTTTCCTGATTCCTGATGTATTTTCCATAGTAGAGCGTAGGATAAGATTTAATAGACAATTCGGTTCTAAGCTTTCAGATCACTTGTCTCTTGAAAGCTGCTGGGGGAAAAACCTGACCCTCCCATTTCCCCTTCCCCACTATAAATGCACAGCGAAGGGCAGCAAAGCAGATTGTGTCTGAATCCCCAGAGCAGCAAACGCTGAAGCTATTTATTCCATTCTCCCCCCTCCTTTTCCTGTTTTCTCCCCAGAGGGTTGTGATGGGGTCACGGAGAGAAACTGGAAACAGAGGAAGCTGATGCAGCCGCTTCTAGAAAAACAAGGCAGCGTTTAGCTTAAAAGAACCCTTTGGTTTCCGTAAGGATCAAAGCACCTGTGGGAGGAGGAGGGGTGAAGTTTGAGCAGGAACAGAAGATGAGGCACCAGATGGCAGGTAGGTAACAGGTCGCTTTCGAAGGTTACCTCTGGCGTCAGTGTGGAGAAGCTTTTCAGGGCTTGACATGGTGCAGCTGAACTTTGAGTTCACAGCTCCCGGAGCCAGGCGCACCGCATGCAAATAAGGAGCCTTCAGCAAGAGTCCCTACCACTTTCCTGCGCGGAAAGGCGCTGTCGCCAGCCCGTTAGCGCCGTGGCTGAAAGTCGCCCAACGGAGAGATTTAAAACCCTTACCACGCATTGTTTTATCCCTATTTGCACAGTTTAAAAACGGCTGGTCAACCTACCCGCTTTAGAGCAATAAGGGATACGGGGGGGGGGGGAATATGGAGCCCTCCAAGCCAGTGCGCGCAATATGCCCCCGCTTTCCCAATCGCAGGCATGCAAAGAAGCGCTAATCTAATGCGCATATAACCGCTCCAACCCAAGGCATGTAATCCCCGCACCCTCCCAGTCCCGAACACAGTCAGGAACCGCCAGTCCAACGCCAGTGACTCACACACCTCCAGTCCAATGCACACATACCACCCGCCAACTCACTGCACGCGCCCGGCAGCGCTAGATATATCGGCCCTGGGGCTGCACGTGGAGGAAACTCTCGCTGTTACTCGCTTCCCTTTTTCTTGCACGTCCCCCCAGGCTACAAAGAGGGGGTGGGGGGGCGGGGAGAGATCCGATGCCTAGCCATGGCTGCGGAGGGGGCAGAGGAGGAAGCGTAAACCGCGGCCACGCGACGCTGGTCTGGGGGAAAGGAAGGGGCCGGGCGCGTGGCGCGTGGCGCGTGGCGGCGCGAGACAGGCAGGTGGCGCGGGGCGGCTGGCGTCGGAGAGGCGCAGGCTCCGCCGGTCTAGCCCGGTGACAGCCAGCCAGGCACAGGGGCGAGGGGGCGGGGCGCGGGCCAGGGAGCGCGCGCTGCAGCCTCGGCGCGGGCCGGGGCAGGCGCACGAGGTGGTTTTCTTGCCTGGGCGGCTGGAGCTGCCTTAGCTTTCCCTACGCCCTCGCTCCGTGCTGGCTCAGCTGCCGCGCCCGCCTCAGCCGGGCGAGGGTGGAATTCACCCCTCCCCGGCCTCAGGCCCCGTTTTTGTTTTGTAATGACCCGAGCATGGGCCCGGGAGATGCGGCTCAAGCTCAGCCGCAGCCTGGGGCTCCAGATGGCGCGTTTCCCGGCAAGGGACCAGGCGGCAGGCTGCTGCAGTCTGGGGCAGTGGTTGGTCTCGCCTTGCAAAATTAAATCCGCCCGCGGCGAGACAAGCGCGTAAAATCTCGCTAGGTACTTCAACCAGTGCGTGGGGTTGGGGGCGGCCGAGGAGAGGAGCCGCAGTTGAATTTTACCTACATATTTGTTTGGGGTGAAAGACTCTACATTGGCTTTGGAACAATTCCTGAGCCTTTGAAGGGGGGAGACTTGGGGCAGCCCGAATTTTGTATCGGATTTCTCCCCCTTTGGGGTCCAGTGTGTAGATGTACTCCTGGTGCAAAGGGTAATCGGGTAGCCTGGGTTGAAGTGTGAACATAAAGTGAGCTGTAGCTCACGAAAGCTTAT
This sequence comes from Dermochelys coriacea, assembly GCF_009764565.3. Classification (NCBI taxonomy): domain Eukaryota; kingdom Metazoa; phylum Chordata; order Testudines; family Dermochelyidae; genus Dermochelys; species Dermochelys coriacea. The sequence continues at coordinate 109,306,231 of NC_050069.1, forward strand.
GCTCTAATAAATGTGTTAGTCTCTAAGGTGCCACAAGTCCTCCTTTTCTTTTTGCGGATACAGACTAACACGGCTGCTCCTCTGAAACCCATCTTGATTTTGTGGCATTTCAAAAGGCCCTGTAGTTCTATGGTCGGGGTTGTTCCTTTGCTTCCTTCACACAGGAAGGTAGCGTCTGAGTAGGGCTTTGTTTCCCCAATTGTCCCTTTCTGTCTCTTTTAAACCCCCCCCCCCTTTTCTCCCCATTCCAAATCGGTCTCCCTGCCAGAGACAAAAACTACACACAAGGACCAACACTAAATAATAAGGCAAGCTTTGTGTAGGGGATAGGCTTCTATATTGGTTAATAATATAGTTATTCATAACTAACAAATATGGTTATACAATTTGTTGTTCTCACTTTAGTTATTACCTTCTTAATTTCACCACTGAATTTAGGAGATGTTATTTTATGCATGGGATTCTTGGAGAGTAGTTTGCTTCACCTGCTTATGTTTCTGGTTGCTTATTTACTGCAATGAAATTATCTAATTAAGGAAATTCCTAGGAAATCTGTGTTTTTTGTCAACCTATGACAAGCGCCAAAAATGTGAAAAAGGATGACATTTATGTCCAGAAAGCCTATTTATTACCTGCAAATGTGTTTACACTGACAGGAATACAGCTATATTGCTCTAATATTCTGTACTGTTTTCTTTTATACTATGTTTTAAAAGGTGTAAAAGTGTTGTGATTTTTGCCTTGCATATAATATTTGATAGGGGTCCTCAACAGCAAGTTGTAAATGTACTACAAATGCAGTAAGTTAGGGAACCATTTGCTCAGAAAGGTCAACAAGCACAAGATTGTTTTCTCAAAGAACAGAACAGTTTAGGGTGGCTTACCTTTTAAGGGCTGGATGCCTGGGCCAGCTAACCCTGATTACTGAAGGAACTGCTCCAACCCACCTGTGCCATGTTATCCGCATGGATGGTGCCTGATGAAGGGCAGATGATTCCCCTATTAATGGCAGCGGGAAGCTGCAGTGAAGGGGGGAAACTCGGGTAACTACAGGGAGCAAGAGAGGCTGCTGTAGGGCAGAGATTAATAGATGAGAGTTGAGAAGTCAGAGCCAGGAGACTGAACTCCAGCCAGGTAAAGCCTGAAAATGACTGTTTAATTAGGACCCAGCTCTGGGAAGGAGAGTAGAGGGCTGCTCTACCCAAGGGAAAGAGACAAATACTGAACTGGGTGGCCTTGAAGGACCACTGTGTCCCCTGAGAGCTGAATAAATTAGCCCCCCCCCCAGAGGAGAAGTGTTTCAATGAACTTTGGGTTGTTTTTGAGTTTCTTTAAGAAATAAGAGGGGAAACATAGGCAGGGTGCTGCAGAGATACCTCTGGCCATGAGTAGGTGCTCAAGAGGTGGCTGACCCCATCCTTGTGAGGGAGGTCATTTGTCCAGTTATAAACTGGATAATAATCTTTTTGCATGGCTAGCGCCCCAAATGTGGTTTTGGGGTTGGGTCAGGTCCATGCCATTCCTGGGGGTACTGGAACGTGTGAATGGCCACCCTATTCCTTGTGCAAGACACCAGCATAGTATAGATGTGATCTTTATCTCAAGAAATCCTAAAAAAAATTGGTTGGATGTGTTTGAGAAAGGGACTTGGTTGTGTAAAAGAATGAGGATGCCCTCTATTCGGAATCGGAAAAGAGTGATGCTTAAGGATGTATTATCCTTAATACGTAACTTGAGTCATAAAAGTGGAGTCTCTTTGAATCCAGTCAGTACCCTGAAAAAGATGTGCTTTGTACCTTCAGTGAGACTATGGAAAGAAGAATTTTCTCTGAACCCTTAGGCTCTTTACACAAATGCCTAGTCACGCTTATACTCTTACCTTTATGCATGCCTACAATCCTACACTTTCAGCACTCGTCTCACCTTGACCTGTTCATTTCATCCTATCTCCAGAAGTAAGCAAACTGCATCAACAAGACAGTTAAGAAGAAAAAGCCACTATACAGCCTCAAGCAGCAGCAAATATCCAGCCCAGCACTGCTTGTGAATAGGACTTCACTAAGACTTCAGCATCATTGGTGAGAAGGAGGTGTAAAAGTACTGCCAATTGATTCGATTTAAATTTGTTTTTGAAATAATTTCAGTGGGATATTGAAATGCTATTGTAATATAAGATACTCCTGGAAAGGAGACATAAGCTAAGGCTTTGTCTACACCAGCACTTGTCAGCAAAACTCTTGTTGGCCAGGGGTGTGGAGGAAAAAGCCCCCAAGTGACATAAGTTTCCACCAACAATAGCACCAGCGTGGACATTGCTGTTGGCAGGAGAGCGTCCCCCGCCAACATTGCTACCACAACTTGTTGGGGGTGGTTTAATTATGCCGACAGGAGAGCAGCCTCACAGGAGACCTTCCAGCGGCAGAGCTGCCGTGGTACAGCTGTGCCGATGTAAGGTCCATCGTATAGACATAGCCTAACCTCAGTAAACAAATAGTGGAATTTTATTTGAATTTAAGATTAATATTCGTTAATTTGCCTGTCTCGAGTTCCTTGAATGGCTTCTTTTTAAGTAACCGAGTTAAAACTTCCTTCAGTTTCATAGGACTTTGAGCTTGTCTACACAGCTCCACAGTTTAGACTTTGGTGGTGTGAATTGAAGCATGCATTGGAGTGTTGCTCTGTAATTTCCCCATGTGGATGCTCCTGGCATGAACTCAGTATGTCTGCCCATGAAATGCTACAGCGATACAACTGTGCTGCTGCAGCACTTCAGGCACAACCTACTCCAATGGGAGGGAGTTATCCACCTCCATGAGAAGCAGTAGCTAGGTTGACAGAAGAATTCTTCTGTTGACCTAGCACTATCTACACTGGGGGTAGGTCGGCTTAACTATGCCGCTTGGGTTAGGCTTTTTTACACCCCTGAGTGATGTAGTTAAGCCAACTTAATTTTCATGTGTAAACCAGGCCTAAAAGGTATCTAGTTTGCATTAGTGTAGCCTCCTTTGAAAGAGGACTATATTAAAACAAACTAAATACCTTTTAGTTCACACCAGCAGCATCCAAATGGGGGAATTACAGCGCAGCACTCTAAAGTGTCTTGGAATTCACGTTCCCATAGTCTGAACTGTGGGGTTGTGTAAACAGTTAAGATCGGTTACCTTTGCCCTTTTATAAACTGTTTGGTTTATTCCTGCTAAACTAAACAGAATTCACCAGCTATTTGGACAAAGGAATTTTGTTTTTGTTCCTTATGATATACTAAGACAGAACTCTACACATTTGGGGAATAATATACTTTGGTTTTAACTAGAGAAGAGTGTACCCACCAGGGTTGGCCAAACTCTTAAGGTGCAGTTTCTTTTGAAAGCTCTCCACAGAGCAACATACAAGAGATTGTAAGTGAAGTAACCATTGCTTGCTGCTTATTTTGTGTGCTGATTTGGTTTTGCTAATTTTTTCTCCCCCCCTTCAATATTAACTGATTGTTTTGCTTATCTTTAATTATATTGATCCCCAGCTGCATGGAAAGAACCCCATGTAACTAAATAGTGGGAGTCACATCCCTGCATTGACCTTAAGAGACAATTACTAAGATTTGGCTTACTATGTCTTGTCTCTCTAGACCAGGGATCTCAAACTCAAATCACCACAAGGGCCACATGAAGACTAGTACATTGGCCCAAGAGCCGCATCACTGATACCTTTTTCATACAAAGATACAAAAGCCCCCGAGCCCTGCCCCCACTTCAACCCTTCCATGAGCCCCACCTCTGCCCCACCTCTTCCCCTCCCTGCCCCGGCCCTGCTGCATCCCCACTCCTCCCCCTTCCCTCTTGGAAAGTCCTAAGCACCGCCAAACAGCTGTTTGGTGGCGGGAAGTGCTGGAAGGTAGTGGAAGAGCGGCGGCAGGGGATAAGGGGAGTTATGGTGGGCCGCAGGAAATAACTTTGCGGGTCACGTGTTTGAGACCCTGCTCTAGACTATAACACTTGTAGTAACTGCTGGGATAAAATTACTCAGTGCTCCACAATTTAAACCTGCCCTTTCTACACTACAGACTTTAAAAAATGTGGGGTTAGATTCTGTGGCACAAATAATATTCTTCACAGCTTCATTTTCCTGATTTGGCATTTCTGGTGTACAATTTAGAATGCCAAAGAAGAAAACAGTAAGCTTTTGAAGGGTGATGCAAAACGTATGTTTTAGTCCAAAATGAGGGAGAATTTTTTTTTTAAAAACAAGATTTCTTTACTATGTTGTTTGTGTCCAGGGCAAACGAAACAGTGTCTTCCCTTCTTATTTATCTAAAAGATCAGTAAAGGTGTTAAAACTAGTAAGTATACTTTTTTTTTTTTTTTGTGCATAAACTTTTTAAATGGCAGTTATGTCCATACATGTGTATCCTGTAACTTATCTTACCTTGACTATAGAGTTTATGTGGAGTAAGACTTAAAATTTTAACTATGAATAAATAAGTATTTTCTACTTCTACTTTTGCTCTTAGAATTCTATATCTTTTAACACAATTCCAGTAAAAGTGAAGAGTTCTATACAATTTTCTATAGAATATTGATACCTGTCACATTCAGGCAGTGCGTATGATTAATCTTAATGTGTCAGGTATGCTTAAGTGAGGCAGGATGTTTGAATTTACATCAGTACATTTTTGTATTTAATTTTGATTAATTGCTATCAGAAGTAATAAATCCTCTTGACAGGACAGAAGGAAGCTCCAGTATCTATTTTACATTGCTAAAGACTGCTTAAAAATCAGGTACTTTCAATGTATCAGAAAAAACTACAATGAGGAGTACTTGTGGCACCTTAGAGACTAACAAATTTACTTGGGCATAAGCTTTCGTGGACTAAAACCCACTTCATCGGGTGCATGCAGTGGAAAATACGGTATGAATCCGATGAAGTGGGTTTTAGCCCACGAAAGCTTATCCCCAGATACATTTGTTAATCTAAGGTGCCACAAGTACTCCTCATATTTATTTATTTTTTTGCTGATACAGACTACTACAGCTACCACTGTGAAACCTTTCAATATATCGTAACACTTATAGCTTCGGTTCATACATTTTACGGCAAGAAACTGTCCTAACTAGGCATCAGAAACCAATTAAAACAAAAGTTGAAAAAGCTGAATCTTTTTCTTTTTTTAACTTCAGAATAATAGCAGATCAGGGCAGCTGAACAGATATCAGATTTTGCCCTTTGGATTTTCAGATTTCTAAGCATCTGGCTGTGGGAGGAGTTATGACATTTGTACACCTGCCAGACCTGGTGAGTGTTTAACCTGTGTGTCTATACATGTAAATAGCTACTTTATTTTTCCCCCTGATATTTTCCTTGTTTTGGGGTATAGGTGCTAAATGGGATTCCTAACTATTACTGCACTGGATATAAACTGGCATTAGTACTGGAACTTATAATTTAATAAGGACTGCTATATTCTACAATGCTCTAGTTAGGATATAGGACATCTTGTTAGATGTATGCTTGACTAACTGCGTATCAAATACTGATTGGATAAATGGGAGACTGGAATTATGCAAATGAACCAACCATGCTCCAGTTATTTTTAAACCACAATTACAAAGAAATGAGAAAAGCAGATTTTACATTTCAGTCAATAAGCAATTTGGAGCCAAAATTTAACATTTGGATCCAGAAAGTCATTTAGTCACACAGGTCCTGTATGCAAATTACTCATCAGCTCAGCTGTAACGAAGTTTCTCTATAACTGATCAAAATCTACTGATAGCAAACAGAAAAGTTATGCATTTGGGGTAAATCGGTCTGATTCTGGTGGGTATACCATCACAAATGCTGCTGACCTGAGGCTATAGCCACATGCACTTTTCAGGGATGGAAGAATCAGTTTACATTAATGATCACTTCAACATAGAGGTTGCTTCCTGGCAGTCAGCGCAATGGATACATTTATTCTATAGTTTGGAGACCTGTATAGCAAGCCCCTAGAGCTAAATTTTGGCTGGTGTGTATGCCTCCTGTATACCAGAAAAGCTAAAGCATAAGGTGGACAAAGAAAGAACTTTGATTCTGGCTTTCCTAAAACTTTCATGAGTGCTATTCCTCTCCTGATCCACGAGAGCTGAAGCTATGATCCATGCATTATAAAGGACACTTGCCCTGACATGTCATGATTCCAGGCACCCCTTTACCATGCAGATTACTCCTGTTCTGGAGGAAGGGAGAAGTTGACATTTATAATATGGGAATACTGTTAATATTCCTTTTGAGTCTGTTTTGTGCCAAATCTAAAAGTGCCTGAATTTGGTCCAGGTATCTAGTTATTTAAGAAAATTAATGACTCACAGTTTCAGTTCAGATTCATAGTGCTTCTGTGGAGGAAATGGATACACCAGTAATTTGTGAGATCTATCTGTATGTTGATGTAAAGTCAATGGTCAGCAAGGAAGTTTAAGCACACAAATCTTTAGCAGAACCCATTCTACAAGTGCAGCACTAGACAAAAAGCTACTATTAGACTATCCTGATATTTTTCAGCAATATTTATTGAAAGGGAAGTTCCCCTGCCCCACCCATGTACTTAGACAATTAGCCAGGGTGGGCAGCAAAAGGTTTCCACAGTTGGAGAAGGGAAAGGAGTCCTTCCTTCCAGGACCATGAGTGGTAGCAGAGATGCTCCATGCATGTTGCTCCTGTACCAGAGCTGCATAGAGAAAGTGGTCAGTGGAAAGAATACATAGTGGCAGAGCCATTAGTCCTACCCCCATGTACTCCCTGCTCTGTCCCAATCCTTCCTGTCTCAGCCAGCTGGAAGCACCCGTGGATTGGTGGTCCATGTTGTGCAGGAGGTTTTGGACACCCTGCCATGGCTGCCAATGTCCTACACCTCCTTAACTCTGCTATGCAGTGGAACCACTGTCCTAATGCATTTGACAAGCCTTCACCTGTGGAGGCAGGGAGTTGGATTTGGTCCTGTGTGGGTTACGTTATGTGCTTACATTGGTCGCTTTACAAGTTTCTTCTGTTTTCAAAGATTCTACTGGTTTGGGAGATATTCTCTATACTGAAAAATGGAGTACTATTTGTGGAACTGTAACTCAAAAGAAACTTTAAGATTGTGACCACTGTGCCTGCATAAATCATGAACAAGTTATTAATCTGCAGGAAGAAAAAGATGGCAAGGTTTCATAACAACAATCTTGTAGGTAATTTCATTGTAAACTGTTTGTTTGACTTTAGCTGAAGTGTACAGCTGTAGATGAGTAAATCAACATACACAAGTGAGGTACAAACTTGTTTGTTCTACTTGCACTTTTATTCTTGTAAACCAGTGATCTAATACCAGGCAAAAAACTTGGTGCTAAATAGAAAAATAAATCGGTTTGTACAAATGGCACAAAAGTTCTCTCTTCATGGTTTACCAAAGTGAAAAGCAGTTATTGCAGATTTATCACAGTGACTAGTGGAAATCACGCAGCAATTTATAGATGGCCAGGTGCAATCGACATACCTAATCTTATCATGCATTTGTTTTATTTGCAGCTGTAACAGTTGGTGTCAGTTAATATGTTACTAACCATCAAGTAAACTATTTCCTTTTAGTATTTATCCTGCCTCAGAGCTATAGAAATTATTGCTAACAGTCCTAACTTTCATATTTAGCTGCTGAATTTGAATTTCAGTGTTTTGGATTTTTCATTATTTAGTGCACTTGATTTAGAATGAAAATGGTTAATGAAGAATCCATTATGGTGATCAAAAATAGATTTTGATCAACATGTTCCATTTTCATATATTTTCTCTGGATCTAACATTTGGAATTTTCGAAACATAACATTTTCTTTCTGGGCTCTTAATGTTGTAAAGAGGGGATCAAGAAAGCTGCTGAGTGTAGAAAAGAATGAGCCATTGCTAAGTAGGGTCCAATTCTTCCAGGTGTAGAGTACATCAACTCCTGGTTGTTGAAGATACTCAGCACCTCTTGAGAGGTGCTTAGCACTATGATGGATTGGGCTCTTAGTTTCCTAAATACAATCAGTCTGTATGAACTTGATTTTAAGTAATATCCTGAAAAATAAGGATCAAATTCTGTCCTTAGATGCATACATATTGCAGACAATGAGATCTGTACATATATCGAGGAAAGAATTTGGAGTAAAGGTTTGTTTTCATGGAAACATTTATGGTTGTCATTACATGCATTTGTTCTGCTCAGGAGTCTATGGCAGCAGCTAGGAGATTTGCATTTTCCCTGTTTCCATCAGTAGAATCACTTACAAAACCCAGGACAACCCCTAAAGCTTTCTTGTGTTCTTTCACTGTAGTATGAAGCAGCTACTTGAAGATAAACAGACGTACTCACTCCTAATGAGTATGTCTGTTTGTCTGCAGTTTCTAGAAGTGAGCAATAGATTCTCAATTATTCCAAACTTTTGTTTCCACTTACCTACAGTCTACCAGGTTTCAGAGTAGCAGCCGTGTTAGTCTGTATTTGCAAAAGGAAAAGGAGTACTTGTGGCACCTTAGAGACTAACAAATTTATTAGAGCATAAGCTTTCGTGAGCATCTGATGAAGTGAGCTGTAGCTCACGAAAGCTTATGCTCTAATAAATTTGTTAGTCTCTAAGGTGCCACAAGTACTCCTTTTCTTTCTACAGTCTACCGTATTCTCCGCTCTTAAGTTAGTACTATTGTATTCAGTTTTATCTACATGTACTCTATTTAAAATGCATATTACTTTTAGATAATTTGTGCCTAGTTTTGGCCACCAAAACAATAATAAGATAGTACAGTCGGGTGTAATTATAGAATGGACTAGTAAGGTATTCTCCTAAGTTCTGAGGTTGCAGGTTGAGTGTTTTTAACCAACAGAGGAATGAAGAAAGAAGTTCTGTAATATCTTAGGCCCTCCATCCTGATCAGGCCTTAGTAATGCCTCACCTGGAGTGTTGTCTTGTACAAATTCTCTTCTGTACCAACATAATTATGAACCATTAAACATGTGAATTTTTGAATAATTTACAGTGAAGAATTTACTCTTTCTGCTGACAGAATGCCCATGAGCAGACTGTAATTCCCTCTAATTCCTCAGGTTTTTAATGCAATGTTTTGTCCTGTTAATACTAACAATTTACTTAATACTGTACAGGACATTCAAAATCTAGTTCTATGATTTTTATTTGCTAAAATCCTAAGTACAAAAATGTACATATTCCAATAAAATTAATGTTGTTCACAAAATTATAACCTGTCCTTCCTCTGCAACTGACTCATAAAGCTCTGGCTGTCAGGTTCTGGCTCCCTCCTACTCCTGCTTCTCCAGTTCTGATGGGAGGATGATGCTTGTAGTGGGCCTCAGACTATCTGCTCATGCTCTCAACATTGTTGGTGGGATAGTGCTGCTGCCTTTGGGCCTTGAAATGTCTGCTTCCACTGTGCTTGCTGTGCAGGGGAGAGGATGCTGGTTGATCAGTGAGGTAGAGGATATATTAGAAGACAACAAGAACAGCTTATTAGCTGTTTTGATGCTTCCACATTAAAGGGACTTTTTGGTGGGATGTGAAATCACAGTGCTAACTTCCTTGTCCCACTGTCTTTCATGTAGGGTGCTGTCGTCACTGTTGTTGGTGATTTGATTTCAAACAATGGCAGTTTCCATTGTCAGCTGCTAGCTTTCCTACATGTTTGAATCATACAGGCAGTTGACCGGAAGTCATATTTATGGGCAGACAACACTGATAACTGACTAATCTAGAACATTAGATTTAGTTAGCTCCCAATCCCACATGGGAAACTGCACAGCCAGACTATTGTGCACAGAGCCCATTGATTTCCTTGGAGCTTAGCAGGAATCGGGGTCCATGTACGTAGCTCTCAGTGCAGCATGAGAGACTTAGCTTGTAAGGTAAACTACTTTAAATATGATCAACTCCATATTATGGGCCATCGTGTGCCTACTTCTAAGTGCGTGAATAGAGTGGGAAGAGGGCATGGGGAGCCCTTTTACCCCAGTGTACCAAAGCCAGAGGCAGCCACAACACTGCTGGCAGTGCATGCAAGTGAGATTTAGCTAGTGATGCACATACCAACAGAGGTGTAAGAATCAGGCTGGAGATGTGCCTGGGGCCTGCTCCCTGTGCATCATCTAGCCTTGAGGGAAGTACTGCTGCAACTTTTTAAAGGGGCAGTGTTTCAGATGACCACTACAATACAAATTTAAAAAGGGGAGGGAACACTTTTTTTAGCATTGTAGGGCAAGGGACTCTTCTGCGTGCACATGCACAGTGCTTAACAGTGGGGCCTTGATGCTGGGCTGAGGCGTCAATCTACTACTACAATAAAGGCTTGAACTGGGCTTGGCCATGTTAAGTCAGTGATGCAGCCCTTTTTTTGAGGCTACTGTCTTTTTTTCCTGAATTTGAGTTTTCATTTAAAGTCTCTAGCCCTTGGTTTTTATGGCAGAAATCTTGAAACTGTAGTGACTATAAATCAAGTGATGCTTGCTTGAGTCTTCAGAGAGCCTGAAATAATAGCTCTAAGAACCCTGAAATGTAGTTAACTCAGCTGCCCAGGTTTCAGAGTAGCAGCCGTGTTAGTCTGTATTCGCAAAAAGAAAAGGAGTACTTGTGGCACCTTAGAGACTAACAAATTTATTAGAGCATAAGCTTTCGTGAGCTACAGCTCACTTCATCGGATGCATTTGGTGGAAAAAACAGAGGAGAGATTTATATACACACACACACAGAGAACATGAAACAATGGGTTTATCATACACACTGTAAGGAGAGTGATCACTTAAGATAAGCCATCACCAACAGCAGGGGGGGGAAGGAGGAAAACCTTTCATGGTGACAAGCAGGTAGGCTAATTCCAGCAGTTAACAAGAATATCAGAGGAACAGTGGGGGGTGGGGTGGGAGGGAGAAATACCATGGGGAAATAGTTTTACTTTGTGTAATGACTCATCCATTCCCAGTCTCTATTCAAGCCTAAGTTAATTGTATCCAGTTTGCAAATTAATTCCAATTCAGCAGTCTCTCGTTGGAGTCTGTTTTTGAAGCTTTTTTGTTGAAGTATAGCCACTCTTAGGTCTGTGATCAAGTGACCAGAGAGATTGAAGTGTTCTCCAACTGGTTTTTGAATGTTATAATTCTTGACGTCTGATTTGTGTCCATTCATTCTTTTACGTAGAGACTGTCCAGTTTGGCCAATGTACATGGCAGAGGGGCATTGCTGGCACATGATGGCATATATCACATTGGTAGATGCGCAGGTGAACGAGCCTCTGATAGTGTGGCTGATGTGATAGGCCCTATGATGGTATCCCCTGAATAGATATGTGGACAGAGTTGGCAACGGGCTTTGTTGCAAGGATAGGTTCCTGGGTTAGTGGTTCTGTTGTGTGGTGTGTGGTTGCTGGTGAGTATTTGCTTCAGATTGGGGGGCTGTCTGTAAGCAAGGACTGGTCTGTCTCCCAAGATCTGAGAGAGCGATGGCTCGTCCTTCAGGATAGGTTGTAGATCCTTGATGATGCGTTGGAGTGGCTATACTTCAACAAAAAAAGCTTCAAAAACAGACTCCAACGAGAGACTGCTGAATTGGAATTAATTTGCAAACTGGATACAATTAACTTAGGCTTGAATAGAGACTGGGAATGGATGAGTCATTACACAAAGTAAAACTATTTCCCCATGGTATTTCTCCCTCCCACCCCACCCCCACTGTTCCTCTGATATTCTTGTTAACTGCTGGAATTAGCCTACCTGCTTGTCACCATGAAAGGTTTTCCTCCTTCCCCCCCCTGCTGTTGGTGATGGCTTATCTTAAGTGATCACTCTCCTATAGTGTGTATGATAAACCCATTGTTTCATGTTCTCTGTGTGTGTGTGTGTGTATATAATCTCTCCTCTGTTTTTTCCACCAAATGCATCCGATGAAGTGAGCTGTAGCTCACGAAAGCTTATGCTCTAATAAATTTGTTAGTCTCTAAGGTGCCACAAGTACTCCTTTTCTTTCAGCTGCCCAGTGATCGTTATTTAAATCTGTCTATTGATAAATATTTCACTTCAGATCAAAGCATGGAAGAGTGGAGTATAATTATGAGACCTGTGGAACTTACTGGGAGTGGTGGACTGTTTTGGAAACGGCCACTTTGGTTTTTAAAAAACAAAAAACAAAAAAACCCAAAAACCTTTGACCTGTGGAACCAAAAGGCAAGAGAGAAAGAAGAGCCCCTGAGGCCTAACAAGGGGGAGCTAGTGGCACAGAAGATCCCTTGCTCCCTCCAATTAGCTCCAATTCTGAGGAGCCAGTGGCTTCAATGACTGCTGTTCCTCTATGTGCTGGAGGCTGCCCACAAACTCAGGCAGACAGATGTTATACTCAGGCCTGGAGTACAGCTAAAATTTAGCTAATTTCATCAGGGTTGCTCAGGGTGTGAAAGACACTACTAGCTCTATGGAAGAATTTTTCTGTCAGCCTAGTTACTGCCTCTTAGAAGAATAGATTAAAAATAATGGAAAAATCTCTTCTGTTGCTGTAGCTGGCGTAAACACTGTGACACTACAGCAGCATAGCTGCAGTGTGGTAGCTGTTCCGTTGTAGTGTAGATATAGTTTAATGCAAACTGGGCCTCTGTCACAATAAGGGCTACAAAATTTGTTTTGTCAATGAAAGCTCAAATTCTGATGCTATTACAGAACTCTAAGAACTCTGCACACGGTGCTTATTCTGCCAGTGCCTTAATCTAGCCCTGCCCAAAATATATAAAAACACTACTGATGAAGAATCAAGCTGAGGGACTCAGCAGAGCTGGCATGATCCTATTTTGAATATATCCGTGGTTTGCTGTGAGGGGGCATCTCAAGGGGCAGACCTTGGGAAAGTACCACCATTTCTTTGCTCCCTCCCCCATTTGAGTTCTGACCACAATAGAAATAATATACTATTTCAGTTTATATGCCATTATATTCATGCCTACTCACACTTTTAGTGCTTGACTCAGCATTTTGCTATTGCAAAAGATATATTTTACAAAACCTACTCAAGCTGATGCTTTCATGTACTTGCGTTCTTAGCGCATAATGAAGGTAACATCAAATTTCAGTTTTAAAGTTTTCACATGCCAGTCACAAATTTAATAGCTCTAATCACCTATCACAATCACATTTCACCCTTATTACAAAAGGTTGGTGTGTGCAGGAATAATTAGAAGTATGAAGTGTAAATTACATTTTTTAGGGTTTGTTTTTTCCTATCCTGCTCTGAATTTCCTTCCTCTAGCCATGAACTCCTATAAGCAGGAGACTCAATGGACAGCTTCTTAAAAAAAAAAAGTCCCCACTCTACAGATATATTTGCAATTTCAATAGCTTATTTAAAAAGGCGAAAAAACTAGGGTTTGTGTTTGTTTTTTTTTTTCTGCTGGCAATCCAAGAAATGGCTGTGTTCGAATAGAGATGTCTTTGAAATATAATGGTAGTCCTTGCATTATTGATTATGGTAAATTTTAGTAAGAATGTTGCAGGATAGTGTGGTTGTGGTGTGGAGTTCTTAGACCAAACTCCTCCAACAAAAAATCTTGTGTTTGAAAACACTTCAGAACCAGACTGTACATGACAATAATACCAGTACTCATTGCAGAGCTAGATACTAGTATTTTTCCTGTAACATATCTAGTGGAGTTTAGAATTGGCAATTTATTTTTTGACATTCATATATAGTCTCTTATATCTCCACATTTTTATTTGCCAGTATATGGAATTCATTGTACAATAAAAGTATGGATGTAAATTTAGTTAATTTTAAACAGTTAGAAATGTCAAGCTAGACATCAGTGTTGTCCAATTCCTTTTATTCATTTTCCAGTTTATGGAGGGGATTCAACTTGTCCCTTGGGTGAAGTCTAACCAGACAACATTTCTAATGTAGCTACTTCTCCTGCTGTACTTAAGGTTTTAGTCCTGCAATATATTATCAAAGTGACTTAAATTTGTTTGATTCTCCAAAGATATAGTATCTGCCACATGCAAGTCCTGCACTGATGGAAACTGTCTCTCAACAGGATTCTTAATGGCTGTTCCATTCACAATTCAGAATGGAACTTTTTTTTTTTTTTTTTTTTTAAGTTTCAAACACCAACAAACTCAGACAAATCTTATCTGTTCCTGGAAGTCTGAAACCATGTAAGTACCCAAGCCCTAATAGAGTACTAGAATGTATGTTCCTGCAGAACACACATGATTAGTACAGGTGTGTGGTACTTTTGTAACCTTAATGTACTTTGAATTAGGGCCACTTTAATGAACTATGATGATGACGTAGAGAAACTTTTAGGGCTGGATGTGCACTTGTCTTAGAGGGCTGAGTAGGGGAGTGAGAGTGGTAAGGCCCTCCTCCATTCTTTCCCTTGCTCAGACAAGACAGACCAGATCTGAGTCTGGAGCTTAGTCCCTGTTTTTGAGGGTACCACTCTCGTGAGCAAGTGGGACTGGGAAATGGCAGAGAGTGGGGGCAGCAGGCAAGACTGGCCAGTCACAAGGGCAAAGCAGCATCGTCTTTTCAAGGGCCAGTAACTTACTTTTCCCTCAGAGGTAGCATGTTTGAGACTTAGTAACTCCCAGGCTTCGACTTCTGCTCCTCCTCCTCAGGGCTGTGGGTAAAGGCAAATCTGTTCCTTCAAACAGTGATCTATAAGATATTGCAGACCTAAGTTCTCCATAGTACTGGTTGTGTGTGTGTGTGTGTGTGTTTTTTCTCCCACCCCGGATCCTTTATTTATTCTTCTGAACTGCCTTCAGGTGTTAGCGAGAGAAGGTGGGTGAGGGTAATCATTTATTGCACCAGCTTCGTTGGTGAAAGACAAGCTTTCTAGCTACACCCAGTTCAGGTCTTAGCTAAACTGGCATCTAGTTTCTGATCTCCTATTTCAGCTTGTCTTCTGGAATAAAGCTGGTTTGAAAACTCTGCTCTGTTAAGGAGGCACAGGAGGAGATGTAACCTAAAGCTCATAGTGTGTAAGAGCAGGAACCTCTCCATCAATGGTTTTTATGTGGTTTGAATGGCTAGTTTGTTGTGTCCGTCAAGTGAAACAGTCCCTTCAGAACTTGGCAGTTGGGTGATTTTAATCTCATTTTACCCTTTGTTTATATGTAGCATGTAATGAATATGACTTAGTATTACAAAGCGAGGTATATAGCAAGACTGTAGCAACAGCCAGTAATTCTTCATTGGAAATAGTCACTCACGTAGGGAGATGGATCCTCCTTTGGTGGAAAGACAAATGAGTGGGGCCAGGGTCAGTGCTGCTCTGACCCCTCATTTCCTTCTTACCACCCGCAGCGTGCTCAGTGTAGTTTTACCTCGGCTTGTTTCACAATTTCTCTGATTGTTCTGTACATTAGTCAGTTAGCCGTCACTAAAGGAAAGGATACTTTCTCCTCACCCCCTGCCCCCAGTGGGATGGCCCTCACCAGGTGTTAAGCGCTGTTCTTCATGTGGGGTAGCTATCCCCAATAGCAGCCTCCACACTCAGTGTTTGTGCCTCAGGGAGGGATACCTTGAGGAAAGGTACTCCATCTGTAAGTGGTTGTTTTTTGGGGGGGGTGGAGTGGAGGAAGGACACAGGTGTCCAGAGAGCTTGAGGTTGAAGCAGCATCTTCTCAAGCAAGCATGATCCTGCTTCAGCACCAGGGACCAATGTAGAGTATTAGACCTCTCAAAGAGCCCTGGTATGGTCTGGGATGCCTCAACCGGGCTTGGTTTCCTTGCCCAAGAGGAAGAGGGATCGTTCTCCTTCATGTCCCCTGAGGAAGGGAACCCACAGAATAAACTGGGGCTGTTCAGGAGCTGGGATAGATTCTTCTCCTTCCAGGAGAAGTAGTGACCAGCACAGTGAGTCTTCCAGTATGGGAGATAGAACTGGGCTGTCAACCCACTCTCTGGTGTTGATGAGGGGCCAGGTGGACACTGTATTTTTGTGTGCATCTTGTGGACCTGGTATCAACTCTTGTTTTGATACTAGTGCCTGTCCTGGGGCTAACAGCTGTTCCTTCGGTACCAATTGGATCGAAGTGTTGGATTATGGATGAGGTGAGGTTCATGGTGGCCCCCATCAGGAATAGCTCCCCTAGCCCCATGACCCCACTGAAGAGTCTTCGTGATCAGTTTCCGAGGCAGCTCCTTCCCCTTCCCTCTCAGGTTTCTGGTGTTGAAGGTCATTGAAACGCCGTGGGAGTCTTAGTCACAGGATCAGTACCATTCCCACACCAGAGACAAGGGCTCCTGGCTTGATCCTACTGCTCATCAGTGCTATATCCCTACCCACAGTGGTCTCAGTGAAATCCATGGGAAGTCTGTCATTTGGCTAAGTCCTGGCCATCTGTCCACTCTTGGGTAAGATCACCTAGGATAGTTCCCTTGCCAGAGCCACCAATCCTGTAGCCACAAAGAGATGGGGGCCTCCTTCTGTGTTAGAGCAACCTGAAACCTTAGCCCCTCTGATAGCACCATCACAAGACAATCTGCATCCATTGTCATCCTTGTTGCCAGAGGACGCTGCATTGCCCAATTAATCATCTCCACTGCTGGAGGATTTCAAATAGTGTCAGGACTGTCTAAGACAGCTGGTTTCAGTGTTGGGTATTCAGGCAGAGTTTGTCCAAAATACTCAAATTAATAGATATCCTCCAGACCTTAGCTCCTGGGAGGGTTGCTCTCCCTATAAATGAAGCAATATTAGAGCCTGTTAAATCCCTATGAAATACCCATCTATGTTAATGCCCATAGAAAAACATGCTGATGAGATACTATGTGCTCATTAAGGGTTTCAGATGTTTCTTCTCACATCCATCTTCTAATTCCCTGGTTGTAAAAGAGGCAAATAAGAGAGCAGCTGGGAAGATGTATATCTGAGTTTAATGAATCTGTAAACTCAGGAGTAGTACTGAATGATTGGAGAATTGCTAATATAGTTCCTATTTTTAAGAAAGGAGAAAAAAAAGTGATCCGGGTAACTACAGGCCAGTTAGTTTGAATCTGTAGTATGCAAGGTCCTGGAAAAAATTTTGAAGGAGAAATTAGTTAAGGACATTGAAGTCAATGGTAAATGGGACAAAATACAACATGGTTTTACAAAAGGTAGATCGTGCCAAACCAACCTAATCTTTTTTGAAAAGATAACAGATTTTTTAGATAAAGGAAATGCAGTGGATCTCATTTACCTAGATTTCAGTAAGGCATTTGATACCGTGCCACATGGGGAATTATTAGTTAAATTGGAGAAGATGGGGATCAATATGAACATCAAAAGGTGGATAAGGAATTGGTTAAAGGGGAGACTGCAACGGGTCCTACTGAAAGGCGAACTGTCAGGTTGGAGGGAGGTTACCAGTGGAGTTCCTCAGGGATCGGTTTTGGGACCAATCTTATTTAATCTTTTTATTACTGACCTTGGCACAAAAAGTCGGAGTGTGCTAATAAGTTTGCAGATGATACAAAGCTGGGAGGTATTGCCAATTCAGAGAAGGATCGGGATATTATACAGGAGGATCTGGATGACCTTGTAAACTGGAGTAATAGTAATAGGATGAAATTTAATAGTGAGAAGTGTAAGGTTATGCATTTAGGGATTAATAACAAGAATTTTAGCTATAAGTTGGGGACACATCAATTAGAAGTAACGGAAGAGGAGAAGGACCTTGGAGTATTGGTTGATCATAGGATGACTATGAGCTGCCAATGTGATATGGCTGTGAAAAAAGCTAATGCGGTTTTGGGATGCATCAGGAGAGGCGTTTCCAGTAGGGATAAGGAGGTTTTAGTACCGTTATACAAGGCACTGGTGAGACCTCACCTAGAATACTGTGTGCAGTTCTGGTCTCCCATGTTTAAAAAGGATGAATTCAAACTGGAGCAGGTACAGAGAAGGGCTACTAGGATGATCCGAGGAATGGAAAACTTGTCTTATGAAAGGAGACTTAAGGAGCTTGGCTTGTTTAGCCTAACTAAAAGAAGGTTGAGGGGAGATATGATTGCCCTCTATAAATATATCAGAGGGATAAATATAGGAAAGGGAGAGGAATTATTTCAGCTCAGCACCAATGTGGACACAAGAACAAATGGGTATAAACTGGCCACCAGGAAGTTTAGACTTGAAATCAGACGAAGGTTTTTAACCATCAGAGGAGTGAAGTTTTGGAATAGCCTTCCAAGGGAAGCAGTGGGGGCAAAAGATCTAACTGGTTTTAAGATTCTACTTGCTAAGTTTATGGAGGAGATGGTATGATGGGATAATGGGATTTTGGTAAGTAATTGATCTTTAAATATTCAGGGTAAATAGGACTAATCCCCTGAGATGGGATATTAGATGGATGGGATCTGAGTTACCCAGGAAAGAATTTTCTGTAGTATCTGGTTGGTGAACCTTGCCCATATGCTCAAGGTTTAGCTGATTGCCATATTTGGGGTCGGGAAGGAATTTTCCTCCAGGGCAGATTGGAGAGGCCCTGGAGGTTTTTCGCCTTCCTCTGTAGCATGGGGCATGGTTGACTTGAGGGAGGCTTCTCTTTTCCTTGAAGTCTTTGAACCATGATTTAAGGACTTCAATAGCTCAGACATGGGTGAGGTTTTTCATAGGAGTGGGTGGGTGAGATTCTGTGGCCTGCGCTGTGCAGGAGGTTGGACTAGATGATCAGAATGGTCCCTTCTGACCTTAGTATCTATGAATCTGCACCTAAAGAAAGAGGCAAAAAGGGTGGATGTGATAGGAAGAGGCTGACGAGACTTTTCTTCCTTGCAGATGTGTATTGCCAGCCAGAAAGTGCTACTGTATAACATGACTGAACTGGGACGCTCGGTCCAAATTTGTGGCTCAGCTACCAGAATCCTTCAGGAAGGAGTTAATCTTTTGTTGCAGAGAACTGTTTATGGCCAAGACATCTTTGCAGTCAGCCCTGGTTAATTGGATGCCTCGTCCAGGCTCATGGCCCTAACGATTACGATGAGAAGGATCTCATGGTTACAAACCTCTGGCATAGATCCAGCTGAGTGTAGAAGACTTGCTGTTCAATAATAGTCTCTTGTTCTTTGGGAACTGACACTGCATTCCCTTTATGACTCCTAAGCCATTTTGTGCTCCTTGGCCACAAGGAAATGTCACTTTGGGAGCCAGCAGCAACCGATGGTACTTTCAGAGATTTCCATCAGTTCTCCTACCCCTTGAGACAGAGAGTCCCCAGAAAGGGGCATAAGTGTTTCCAGACATGATCAGAGATCCTTTTTGTGCTCACACACACAATTGCTGTCCCAAGAGGTTTCAAACTGTTGGTAGAATGGAGGGAACAAAAACACGGGGAGAAATCTGGCCAACCCCTGGGTGAAATCAATGGCAAAATTCCCACTGAGTTCAGAAGGGACTCAGTTCATGTGTTTCAGCAGAGAATTAGATTTGAGAGTTGGTCAAAAATGCCAGTTTCTTTTTCCCAGCCAAAACAGCTTTGAGGGAAACAAAGTTGTGACAATTTTCACCAGTAGTGCTTTATTTTCAGTCTATAAATCTATTAATTTGCAAGGCCTATATAACCACACACATAAAAACATAGTAAGATTGAAAGTGAGTACGCCTTGTGCATACCCTTGTGCAAAGCATTACTCAATGCACACCCTTAATTTCTAACATAATTTGTTATGTATATTTGAGTGGAATGTAGGTTCCATTTGGGGAAAAGTTGGTGTATGCAGAACTGGACACATGCAAATATCCATGCACAAATTAGAACAAGTGTGCATTAGTAATTGCCTTTGATGTAATAATTTGGTTATGCATTTCTTGCAAATTATTGTACCAAAATCTAAAAGTTACACAAAACATGACTATATTTAAAGTTGCATGGCTGCTTCAAGTGTAATTTCCATGTAACTTGGTAGGCATGTACTTGTTCTATGATTACATAATTACTCTATACTTATTAAGGAGTAATTGCATAGTTATGAGACCCATAAAAGCACAATGTTACCCAGAGCTGGTAAAACATTCTGTGCAAGTGTAATCTTTTTATATCCCTGCATGATCTGGTGGGCTTCATTTGAGAATTCAGTGGCAATATTTCAAGCTGTCTTTTCAAATGTGTATGACACATTGCACCAACAATTTCATCAGTAAATTCTTTGATCCTCCTCCCCCTTTGAAAATAGGATTTGTCTACTCTCTCTGTGTGTGTGTGTATATATATATATATGACTATTGGGAGTTTTTGAAGGCCTCCTTTTCCTTTGGGCTTGTCTCTACTTACCGGGGCATTGACGTGTGGTGATCAATCACCAGGGGGTTGATTTTAGTGAGTCTAGTGAAGACCTGCTAAATAGACCGCTGATTGCTCAACTCTGGTACTCCACCAGAACAAGAAGCATAAGGTAAGTGGACAGGAGAGTTTCTCCAGTCGACTCAATGCAGCGTAGACACTGCAATAAGTTGACCTAAGGTATGTCGACTTCAGCTAGGTTATTCATGTAGCTGGAGTTGTGGAACTTAGGTCAACTTAGCCCAGTAGTGTAGACCTGCCCTTCCTGACTCTTCCACACAATTTAAAAACCTCAGTAAAAATGGTTCACTTAGCAGAAACATAGGAACAGATTATGGTGTTCACTTGCACTGAGTAGTATCTTACTCCACAAGTAGCTCCATTAGCGTCACTGGGACTACTCATGGTGTAGTGTCAAAATTCCTCTCAAACTATGTTTATAGTAATTTGAAAGGCTTGTTCTGTTGTGTAATTTTTTTTTGTTTAAAAACATGAAGGGTAAGATTTGGATACTCCTATGCACATTGGCTAGTATTCAAGGTTTGATGCTCAGTATGAGTAAAAGTGTCAGAATCTGGCCCCATGACATATATAAAAAAAGCAGTAACACTATAATAGGGCCTGATCCTGCAATTCATAAGAATCCTATGGTGCCAACTGGCAAGGGGGGGTCACTCTTCTGTAACAGCAACTACTCACATGCTGCTTTCATAGTATTTACCCAGAAAGAGTCCTGCAAAGTGTCTAATGGAAGCTTAGATCATACTGATCCTCCTACTGGTTGTGTGATGTATGTATGGGGGGATATTAAGATGTAGGTATGTATTGGAAATGTGTTTTAGAATCTGTATCCCAGGCAGGGTTGGCAAGCAGCCTTTGCCAGACAAAGTGATGGAATCACCTATCTGCCTGGGTCGCTGCTTGGAAAATGCTTTGTGTTGGCTTTACAATGCTCCAAGTGCCATTTGCATATGAAGTCAACGGGAAAAACAGGTTGATAATGGGTGGGGGGAAAATGTGAACTCAACTGTGGGGGGGAGAGCGCACTCACTCTGAATCCCAGGAAATTGACCTGACTCTTGGTGGTGGGGAGGAAGAGAGCTTTCACTTGTAAGAACCAACGCCCCAGACCCCTCTTTTATCCTGTACTTGAGTGGGGTAACTGGGCAGTGCAGGTACATCCATGTAAACGGGATCTCAACCGAGCTGGGCTGAAATGTTGCAGGAAAGGCTTACGTAAGGTAAGACTACATTAGACAAGGATTGTAGCCTATTAAGTTATAGTCTCTAGAAAGCATATTCTACTTTCATATGTAACCTGTTTTTATTACCCTGGTTCACTTTCATAATTTAGTTTTCACTATAAAATAGATTAGAGTTCTGTTGTTACATTGGAGTGGATACTCAGCTGAATCAAAGAAGCAGGTGTATTTATGCTAGAGTAGCAAACCTGGTAATTACCAAGAGTGTCCAGTGACAGGGGCTGGATGCGTTAGGGGAACCTTCAGGGATGGTCCTAGATTGGGACACACCTACTATTAAGCTGCAAAGCAAAGTAGGATTGGTAGAGTCCTTGAAAGACTGGTGATGTACAGGTGCTGACACCCAGCTACCACAAGACAGATTCCCTCCTGCCAAAGGCAGGAGAAGGCGGGTAACATGGGGACTCTCAGTCCTGGGAACCCTGAGAAATTGTTTTACCGATATGGGTATACTCACTCCACAAAGAGCTACTCATGTAAGGGTGACATGATCAGGCCCAGATCATCAACTGGTGTTAAATTGGAGTAACAATTGTACAATGCTAATTTACACCAGCTGAAGATCTAGCCAGTAGACTGTACCATACTTTCCGGAGCTTCTATCTTAAAACATTGCATAAATGTCTGGATTAGTAATTAAATATTAGCAAAAGCAGAATAGTATGCTTCTTCTCATTCATCATTTTTAAGTGAATGAAAATAGAAATCTAGAGTGACTGAGGAAAACCCCTACTACAAGTCCTGAGTCTGACCACCCAGTAATGAAAGCAGGTGGGAGAAAAAAAATACATACCAAAAAACCCCACTGCAGGTTGTTTACAGTTTTAAATTATATTCAACACTGTTACTCTTGGTAGTTTCAGCTTTCTGGTTCCATATTTCTATTTTTATTTTTAGTTGGGTGGCTTTAATCAAGCAAATTGAATTTATATTTTAATAAACTGTTAGTTTAAACTGGCACCATAATGAGTGAGACAGTTTTAAGTGTGTGTGTGCATCCGCGGACATCCTCCGGGAGATAGTCTAACACCGCTCCCTGGACGTCTGGCGCGACCACCACCCAGATGACATTTCCACGTTCACCTTTGTCCAGGTGGAGGTCCATCGGTCGTGCCACTCCCAGTTGGACCGCATTTATTTATCACGTTTCCACCTTTCATGAGCCCACTCATCCAGCATCCGACCGGCCCCATTTTCTGACCATCGTTTCGCCACCGTGACAGCCTCCCTCTGCGTGGAGAGGCTGGGGCTGGCCTATTGGCAGTTTAACAACAGCTTGTTGGAGGATGTGGGCTTTGTGACGTCCTTCCGGGAGTTCTGGCTGACCTGGTAAAGGCAGCGGCGTGCCTTTCCCTCGGCGCGGCGGTGGTGGGACCTGGGGAAGGTGCACACCTGGCTCGTCTGCCGTGACTATACCTGGGGCACCAGCCGACAGAGGGATGCGGCGATAGAGCAGTTGGAGTGGGAGGTCTTGGAGCTGGAGAGGCGTCTGGCCGCCAGCCCTGAGGATCCGCCCTGCTGTTGAGCCCGCTGGGAGAAGCGGGAGGAGCTCCGGGCCCTCAAGGATCATCGGTCCCGGGTTGCCTTTGTTCGATCCCACATCCATCTGCTTCGGGAGATGGAGTGCCGTTCCCACTTCTTCTATGCCCTGGAGAAAAAGGGCGGGGCCAAGAAACATGTCACCTGCCTTCTGGCAGAAGATGGCACCGCCCTCACGGATCTGCTGGAGATGTGCAGGAGGGCGAAAGCTGTCTATGCAAGCCTTTTCTCCCCGGATCCGACTGATCCTAATGCTTGCAGAGTGCTGTGGGAGGAGCTCCCTACGGTCAGCACGGGCGACTGAGACCGGCTAGAGCTGCCTCTCACTCTGGTTGAGTTCTCAGAAGCCCTCCGTCGCATGCCCACCAATAAATCTCTGGGCATGGACGGGCTGAGCGTGGAGTGCTACCGCGTGTTCTGGGACATCCTCGACCCAGACCTAGTCACCATCTGGGCTGAGTCTTTGCAGAGTGGGGTCCTTCCTCTTTCGTGCAGGCGAGCCGTGCTCACCATATTGCCGAAGGAGGACCTCCGCGATTTACAAAATTGGCGTCCCGTCTCGCTCCTCAACACGGACTATAAAGTTGTGGCAAAAGCAATCTTGCTGCGGCTAGGGTCCGTGCTGGCGGACATGGTCTGACGAGACCAGACCTACACTATCCTGGGCTGCAGCATCTTTGACAACCTATATTTGGTCCTGGGCCTTTTGGAACTCAGGAGTAGGGATGGTCTGTCGTTCGCCCTCCTGTCCTTGGATCAGGAGAAGGCGTTTGACAGGGTGGACCATGGATATCTCCTAAGCACTTTGCAAGCATTTGGCTTCGGACCCCAGTTTTGTGGGTTTTCTCCAGGTGCTGTACGGCTCTGCAGCGTGTCTGGTCAGGCTCAACTGGACCCTGACCGAATCAGTCAGCTTCAGGCGAGAAGTATGGCAGGGGTGCCCCCTCTTGGGCCAGCTGTACACTCTGGCGATCGAGCCCTTCCTCTGTCTCCCCCGCAGGAGGTTGACTGGGTCGGTGCTGCGGGAGCTGGAGCTGCGGCTGGTTCTGTCGGCATATGCCGATGACTTACTCCTTGTGATCCAGGACCTGGGCGACTTGGCACGGGTGGAGGCCTGCCAGGCCATCTATTCGGCAGCCTCCTCCGCCCAGGTCAACTGGGTCAAGAGCTCTAGCCTGGTGGTTGGGGTGGCTGGCAGCCGAGCTCCCTCCCACCCACGTTTCAGGCCATCTGGTGGAGCGCGGGTCCGCTGCTCTGTCTTGGCGTTTACCTTTCTACCACGCATCCCTCTCCACTGGAGAACTGGCACAATTTAGAGGGTGGGGTGATAGTGGCTCCAGAAATGGACAGGTCTACTCCGGTGTCTCTCCCTTTGAGGGAGAGTGCTGGTGCTTAATCAACTAGTCCTGTCCATGCTCTGGTACCGGCTCAACACCCTGGTCCTGGCCCTGGCCCTGGCCCCAGGTTTCCTGGCCAACCTCCAGACATCAATTCTGGAGTTCTTTTGGTCAGGACTGCATTGGGTCCCTGCAGGGGTTCTCCATCTACCCATGGAGGAGGGAGGGCAGGGCCTGAAATGTCTGCACACTCAGGTCCATGTCTTCCGCCTCCAGTCCCTGCAGAGGCTCCCTCATGGTGCAGGTAGTGCAGCATGGAGCATACTGGCCCACATCTTCCTGCGCCAATTCTGAGGGCTCCGATACGACCGGTAGCTCCTTTATCTCCATCAGAGAAGTCTTCCGCAAGGACCTCCTCCGGACCTGGAAACTGCTTTCAACAACCAGGTCTGGGGTGGCCACCGAGGGGGCAGATCTCCTCGCAGAGTCCCTGCTACACAACCCCCAGCTTCGCGTGCAGGTGGTGGAGTCCCCCTCGGTGCGCCAGAGGTTGGTCCTGGCAGAAGTCACAAGAGTCGGAGACCTCCTGGACTACAACCGGGGAGACTGGCTGGATCCCCTGACACTCGCTCAGCGCATGGGTCTCTCCAGACCTCATACTCCCCGGCGCATACTTCAGGAGGTGAAGGCTGCTTCGCCACCCGCTGCTCGGGTTTACCTCGACCGGGTCCTGCACGAGGGCGCGCTCCACCCACCCCAGACCCGCCGGACCTTTTCATTGGGCCCCTGCCCCATGGACCCAACCGACCCCCACCCCACCCCTTCACCATGAGCCGGCTGCACAAGCTGCAGCCGGTCTGCTTCCAGACTGTGCCAAGGAAACATCTATACATGCTCGTGCTCCACACCCTTCATGCCTTCACCCTTGTGTCCCGCCCCCATACAAAAGGGCAGGACCTCTGCCACCTTTGGAGGGTGAGGAGCCCCGGTGGGCCAGCCTATATTCCACTTTGGTCTCGAGGTCTGCTGGGGATATCAGTTGGTAGCTCCTTCACGGAGCGGTGAGCACAGCCGTGTACTTGGCGTGGTTCACCCCTATCCTGGATACCTGTTCCTTTTGCGGTGTGAGGGAAACCTTGGCACACGTATATTTGGAGTGTGCCAGCTGCAGCCCCTATTCCAGCTCCTCACCAATATTTTATTAAGTTTTTGGTTGCACTTTTCCCCTCACCTTCTTATTTATGCACTCCCTATCCACGGCCCCACAAAGTCACGGGATCTCCTGGTCAACCTCCTCCTGCCCCTGGCTAAAATTGCCATCTATAAAACTAGAGTGAGGAGGTTGGCCGATGGAGTCTCCTGTGACTGTGGGGCCTATTTCTGATCCTTGGTCCATTCACGTATCTGGGCAGAGTTCCTCTGGGCAGCGTCCGCTGACTCCCTTGATGCCTTTGAGGAGCAGTGGGCGCTGTCCAGGGTTCTCTGCTCAGTGTCCCTGTCCAGTTCCCTTCGTTTGACCCTTTGACCAGACTCCTGTTCCTGTTTCATTAGTTGTCCCCTGTATTTATTTGGTGTCCCAGTCCTGTGGCTGGGGGGGGGATCCTTTAGCAGTGGGTGCGCAAAGCCCACCCACTTCCCGGATCCCAATAGGATTACTCTCCTGTAGCTGTCTGGCCCGACCCTGTCGCAATACTGAAATACTATATGCTGGAACAGGTACTGCAACATGTCTATATGTTTTATATCTTGCTTGATTAATTTATATTTAGTTTTATTTACATTTAATACAGTTTGAGAGATGAATGACAGTGTAATAATGGCTAACAGGAAAGTAACTGGATTTTGATACCAAACACCACTTTCAAAAACATTTATTACTTGGAGATTCTGGTTATGATTGGTGGCTGGATGCAGTTTTGCCTCACTTTCCTGAGAATCTGCTTTCCCCATTTTTGTCTTTAAAACAAAAAAATCACAATTGTTTCAATATATTCTATTCAAGCTTTTTCAGTTCAGCATACATCTTAAGTGGAAAACTGGCAGACAACTGAGGAGTGTTAAAGTATCACTTTGCAACTTTGTGTATACTACTACATTTTGCTACCATTACTTAGTTTACTCCTCGGGGAATTCTACACCACTGAGCACATGCAGAATTAGTGTCAGGTGCAGAATTTTTTTCCCCCTGCAGAAAATACATTCTGCCGAAAAAGTGCTGCAGTTCTGCCTTTTGCACAAAGTTGCAAATCAAAGTTGCTGTGGTAGTAGAACAGCTGGCTGACTAGCAGTAACTGCAGCCTGCCTGAGGAGCCAGGTTTGGAGGCAGAGTTGGGCTCAGGGGGCTGCTGGAAGGGGTCAGACTGGGGTTCAGAAGTGCTTCTGGGGCTGGGACAGACTGTGACACAGGCTCAGGAGCTAATGGGGTGATGGCACTGAGTCAGGGGCTGAATGGGAGGGGGCTCCAGAGCCATACAGGGATGCAAGGCAGTATGTGGGATGTCATATCCATTTCAATATTAGGCTACCTCTTTTCTTTCTGGCCTGATGTAAAAATTATGCAAAACTTGGACCTGGTTGGGGGTGAGGGAGGAAGAAATGTTTTAAAATATATGGAGAAATTGTAGAGTACCGTTCTAGTAAATGGTCTGCCTGGAACACCAACACACTACACTATATACCACCCTCCAGTGCTTTCTGGAGTTTCCATAAATTTTACTTAGACAAAAGTAATAAAAGTAACCAAATCCTGGGTCATGTACTCCCACTGAGCAGGAATTTGTAAGAACTGAATAAAAGTAGAGTATTGAATTTGGCCCAGCATGTATACAAGAATAGCAGTGTGAAAGCACTATTCAGTATCTGATTGGGGGGGGGGAAATAAATCAAGGCTTAAGTACAGAATTGGGTTGATCAAAAACCTAATGCTTGTGACCAAGGTGAAAGAGAAGCGGTGTATTTCTTAATCCCACTTCATATCCTACCTTCTGAAACAATTGCATCAAGATCAAATTGGTTGAGTGCACGTTTCTTCAGACATATGGTGAAAGAAAATAATGCCCATGACATCAGATGTATAGGAACTCTCTACTTCTGTTGTTTTACATATTTATAGCTAATGCAGAGACTTAAATGTGAAATCAGGGAGACAAGGAATTTGTGGGACCTAGGGCTCATAAAGAGATTATACTCCTTCAGAATATGTATCTTTTTCAACTTTGATAATTATGTGGATAATCTTTCATGTGAGTAATCCAAGTATAAACAAAGCTGGTTGTTAGAAATAAAAGTGTTAGTATAAAAATTCAAAAATATTTTGTGTAAAACGCCATGCATGCAAGAACACAACAGCAATGGAAATTTCTTTCATATTTCATATCAGCAAGTTGTAGTGTTGAGTACTAAATGCCATGTAGCATGATTATCAGTGAAGGGAAAGGCAAATGAGAGGTCTTTGTCCATGGCATGTCATCTGTAGGACTTCTCAGATATGGTCAGTATATACCGACATGATGCTTTTTTGAAGTGAATGAAGGGTAATCTAACCTCCTTGTGACAGTAAACAGCGATTCACTGGGACATGGTCAAATTAGGGATTTTATGACCTTATTTTGATGCAGCATTTGATAAATCTGAGAACAACTAATCATGTAGTAATATATAAGATTATCCACTGGGACTTTGGTTTGTCAGCCTTTGTTTACACTTTGGATACTACAGTATTCACGTTTGCTGAGAAGGACAGCTCTGGTGGAAGGGATAATGAGACAACAATTTGGGGTACCTATAAAAAGAGAAAAACAAGGTATATTGTACATGGGAGAACCTATGGAAGAAACTCTAGATAAGGGCAAAACTGGGTGAGGATAGTAGAGCTGGGAGGGAAATGACTTCCTTTCCATAAGAAAAATGGATTTTTTTTTTTTGAAAAATTTTCTTCCTCCTCAATTGGGACACAGTCAAAATTTCAAATTTTGTGAGCTGGAAAGCTAAAAAATTTCTAATTGTGCCAAATGAAACATTTCATTTTGATGTCAACCTTTTACATTTTATTTTACTATAAAATTAGCTTAAAACTGTTAACAGGTTGTTTCCACCTAAATAAATGGAACTTTTTAGTTTAACAAATGTCAAAAGGGACATACTGACAATTTCAAAACTTAAAAAAAAACCCTCAAAATGGGAAATGTGTTGCAACAGTCTTGTTCCTACAAAGAGTTTCAGTTTTAATAGGCATTTTCTGACACAGATTTTATCCAAATGTGACCATGCTTAACAGGGTCCAAGACAAACATCAGGGCAGATTTGAGTAAGGTGCAAAGTCCACTGCATTTGAGGCAGTTTCCCACACCTCATCTTTGGGAAAGGGTTCTATACAACAGGCTTGTTAGGCCTTTCAGGCCTGTCCCAGATAGCCCAGATACAGCAATAGTCCTTGGACCCCCAAGGCTGTCCTAGATAGTCCCCAAAACAGCTTTTTGGGCTATTTCTTTGCTTTACTCTAAAAAAAAAAAAAAAAAAAAAAACTCCAAAACAAAAAAACCCACTCAATAGTCTTACTGCAGGCCTACCTTCTTCCAGAGAGTGCTAGCAGACATCAGTTTCTGGGCTAGTCTTTTCTTCAAGGAGCAAAGGAGAGGAGGTCTGTCTTCCTCCCTAATCAGCCAGCTATTGAGCTGTCATCCTCCCCTTTTAACTGCCCCTTCATTACCTGACAGTAAGTGCAGGTGTAGCGGGACAGGGCTGAATGGGCCCACAGCAGCTCATTAACTGTTGCTGGCTCAGTGTATACTCCATCACACTAAAAAAATCTGGACAACTTCAAGAGAATACCGACCATGCTGGCCTCTGTTAATGAGAGTTTAAAGATAAGAAGCCACATCTGTAGCAACTGAATAAACAAACAAAAGTGCATAAACATGAATATAAACCTCAGTCTTAATAATTTACAGAGACACTCTGAAAACTTTTTTCTTTTGCATTGTTTTTTGTTTAATAGCTCAAAATTGGATACTTCTGTTGTTGTATACTTAGATTCATAGATACTAAGGTCAGAAGGGACCATTCTGATCATCTAGTCCGACCTCCTGCACAGCGCAGGCCACAGAATCTCACCCACCCACTCCTACGAAAAACCTCACCTATGTCTGAGCTATTGAAGTCCTCAAATTGTGGTTTAAAGACTTCAAGGAGCAGAGAATCCTCCCTCAAGTGCCCCGTGCCCCATGCTACAGAGGAAGGTGAAAAACCTCCAGGGCCTCTCCAATCCGCCCTGGAGGAAAATTTCTTCCTGACCCCAAATATGGCGATCAGCTAAACCCTGAGCATATGGGCAAGATTCACCAGCCAGATACTACAGAAAATTCTTTCCTGGGTAACTCAGATCCCATCCATCTAATATCCCATCTCGGGATTAGGCCTATTTACCCTGAATATTTAAAGATCAATTACTTACCAAAATCACATTATGTGTGTGTATTTTGTCCTGTTTCCCGCAAACTGTGAAGAAAATAAGTGTAAACCTTCAAAATAATAGCAGATGAATAAATGCTGAATTACAATGAAATTATATGTTTGTAGGGGAGAAGGGCAAGTGGGCACATCAAAAAGAGTTGTAAAGTGTTCTGAGTCATCATTTCACATAAAATATAAATCTTTTTGGTTATGCCTTAAAAACAAGTCATAGTACAGCATTGCGTCAGCAGTACTAGAGTTAAGTACCTGCCAGGACTTTCCCTTTAACATCATTGGATCCTCACATTTTCAGTATAATACCTCAGCTGTTTGAAATTCGTTGCCTAAATCTTAGTATACAAGTTTATGAGCCTGGATGCAGTTTTCTGTTTTTTGTTTAAAAAATTGATTTGTCCTGTTCGTTGACTGGCTGAATGGCCAAAAAATGTGAAACTTTCACTATTTCAGTGACTGTTTCCAAGCTGTAGATCAATAATGTCCTAGTTTAAATATATAATATAAAATTTGGCCAGGAACTAGTCAATACAGTAGAACCGCAGAGTTATGAACACCCAAGTTACAAACTGACCGGTCAACATACTCATCATTTGGAACCACAAGTATGCAAACAGGCAGTAGCAAAGCAAAAAAATAAAAAAATAGTACAGTACTGTGTTAAATGTAAACTGCTAAAAAAATTGACATAAGGAAACTTTCTATGCTTGTTTCATTTAAATTAAGACTGTTAAAAGCAGCATTTTTCTTCTGCATAAAGCTGTATAAAATCAATGTTCATTTGTACACTTTTGAAAGAACAACCATAACATTTTGTTCAGAGTTATGAACAACCTCCATTCTTGAGATGTTCGGAAATCTGAGGGTCTGCTGTAGTTTGAACTATGCACCTTCTGCAAAAGTATTTTAAGGCAACCAAAGAAATTATTTTTTTACATGCCTGATTAAGGAACTGTGTACACATTGTTGGAAAGCTCATTATCCTTCAGCAATATTGATAACTAAATTGAAAGCAGGGCTGTTTGAAAGGTCCATATAAGCCAACATTGGTTTCAGAAAGGTTCCTGAATCTGGGTCGACAGCATTCGTACAGCCCTGCATTTCACGCTCATCTCACTTTCAGTAACTCCCGAGGACTTGTCCCCTCATTGTGCCAGGGCCCATTAACTTCTTTCACCATTCCACCAGCACGGTCTTCAGGATAAATCCTCAATTCCTACGGGATCTTTGGGGAATAGAGTGCATCTGCCTATCCTCTCACCAAAATAAAGCATCAGGATTGGGAAAACACTTCAGAGCTTAGGCGCCAATGCCATGAGTGGTCTGGGGGCTGGAGCACCCATGGAAAAAAAATAGTGGGTGCTTTGCACCCACCAGAAAAAGTTTCTTGGTGGCTGGGGGAGGTGCTTTGGGGAGGGCAGAGAGCAGCAAGTGGGTGGTGCCTTGGGGAGGGTTGGAGCGGGGCAGGAAGAGACAGAGCAAAGGCGGGACCTTGTCAGAGGGGGCAGAGAAGGGCGAGAAAAGGCAGAGGGGGTGGAGTGTTGGGGTGGAGCATCCCCAGGAAAAAAGAAAACTTAATGCCTATGCTTCGGAGTGTTCCTTAGCTAGTGTACGCTATATCTGCAGCCAGCTCAATAGAGCTGGTGGGTGCAGCAGAAGAGAGACATGCTTCCCTTTTCCCACCGACCTAACGGTGGAAGGGCCAAGAGAGGGCAAAAGGCAGACACTTCAGCCCCAGGAGAAGACCAACAGAAGAGGGATTCCCTCTTCAAATATAAGAAGAGAGTTTCTCAGGGCATGGAACAAATAGTGTCTGGGGCTGCCAGGCAAATGTGCTTAAAATTTCGGGTGTACGCTTCTGAGAAGGGACTGTGTTGATGCCAACTCCTGGGACCAAGCTCCATTTGACATAGTGTACTAGTCATCCAACAGCTCCACTACTTGGCATCCTTAACTTGCTGCTTTTTGCTTTATGCTTCTCCAGTGTGTGTTAGGTATCTCACAACAGTAAAAGAAAAGGCAATCTTAAAAGCCACGTGTGGCATTGCTGAGACACAGCAAAAACTAATTCAGGTTAGCCCTGCCAAGGGGAAAGGGTGGGGGGCACAAGAAGCTTCCCTGCTTTTCTGCCACATGTATAGGGGCTGGCTACTATTGGAGTCCTTGTATTTTCCTGAATACAGAACTGTTCTCTCTTAATGCCCTCTGGGACATTAGTCACCCTAAAATGGTTAGGGAGGAAGTAGGACGGTGGCCCCATTTCCCCTTCACTAGCTGGTCCTATGTGCATCAGGCAGATTAGCAGTGGATGTCTGTCCTATGTGCATCAGGGAGATCTGGGCATCATGCCTTCCATTCCTCTTCCAACATAAAGCTGTGGCTTAGAAGTCACAACAAAGCTTTTAATATTGTTATTTTAATACAGTTTATTCCATTTTTGGTGCAAATTGTTAATTTATAGTATAATTCCATATTGTTTCCACTTAAATACTGAAGTAATTCAGTATGATGATAGTCATTACAATTAATACCAACCTAGTTTATAGCAATTGCTTTGCTTAGTTTAGGGCTTGTCTACATGGCACTGCAAAGAGAGATGTGATTTGTAAAGCGCACTACCATGCTGTGCTCTAACATTCACTGTGTAGAACCTGTTGGTCTGTTCTAAAAGATACCCAGTTCACAGTAACATAGTCCTGACTACATTAATGGGAAGTAGGCCCTTTTTTAGAATGCACCATCAGGTCTACATCAGGTGTTAAGAGTGCAACTTTACAAACAATACCGCCTCTAGTGCGCTTTGCTGGCACCATGTAGACAAGCCTTTAGTGGTGTTAAACCACAGGATAACACCTTTATAAATACTTTTCATTGACTTTAGTGGCTCACTGAGATGCACAGCATACAGTAGGAACGTAGGGAAAAATTTAGCCCTGGCCTACGTGAGTGTGTTTAGACCATACAATATACATGCCTTTTTGTAGGACTTCACTATGATTTAACACAGATGATGAGGTAATTGTGTTCTAACCATTTCTAATGGAACTGCCATCGCTATAAGAATTATTTTAGAATTATATGTGGCCAAGATTTTCAAAGATAAATGTCTAAATTTAGGATCCTAGAGGGAGAATTTCAAAGGCACAAATAGCAGTTAGGCACCTGACTCCCATTGAGTTTGAATGGAAGTTAGCCACCCAGCTGCCATGTGTACCTTTGAAATTCTCCCCTGGAAGTCCCTCTTTAGGTACCTGGACAAGTGTCCTCATTATCAAAAGTATTGAGCACCCAACAGCTCCGACTGACTTCAGTTGGGAGCTGCATAATGATCAGCAGCATCTATGAAAATCAGGTCATTTATTTAGATGCCTAAATAGGGATCTAACTTCAAGCACATTATCTTCCCAAATCTTGGCTTATATTTCTAAGGCACTAAACCCCATAGTATACATGTGCCAGAGCCATGTTCATGTTCATATTCAGGCAAGATACTTCCATAGATAAACCTCACCTTTTTTGTAGGCACGACTTACAATTCAGCATTTTCTAGTTCATTTATAACACTGTACTTCAGTCATAGCAACTGTTGTCATTAACAATAGCTTATCATATTGCTTATTTTGATGATGGGAGCTTAACTATCCAATAGACATGTTCCATTCTTGTAAGGAATTTCTTGTAAAAAAATTCAAGACCCCTGTGAAGCTGCTGAAAACTATGTAGATGGAAAATGGCACCAAAAATCACTGCCAGGTGTATCTGAGTGTAGCTACTTTTTCTAGTCCAATTTTTGTATGCAAGGTCATCCTTCTGGTGCTACCTTAGAAACTG
The DNA here is from genome assembly GCF_009764565.3 of Dermochelys coriacea. NCBI lineage: Eukaryota > Metazoa > Chordata > Testudines > Dermochelyidae > Dermochelys > Dermochelys coriacea. The sequence continues at coordinate 109,339,965 of NC_050069.1, forward strand.
GCCTTATCCTATAGAGGACATTGAATGATAACACTGCAAGTCAGCTGACTGCTGTGTCACAGAGCTGCTGCTTTCTACATTATCGCAACTGCCAGAGCTCTTAGTGCTGCAGTTTTCTAGTCGCAGTGCGGCAAAGCAGACGCATAGAACTAGACACAAAGCAATGTAGGTTTTTTATTCTTCGATCGGTTTTTTTGTATGAGGGAAATTTACTTTTGTTAGCATAAGAGCAGACATAGAGCCTGGATGTGCTTCTAACTTGGCAGCGTTTTAAGCTGAGCAGCTACTGCTTGGAGCCTGATACACAAATTGCCTCTGATGAAGAACAACTGGTTTCCCACCTTGTTTACTAATAGTTTCTTATATCACGGTGATATACCTGCAAGAATAGGACAAAGGAGGCGGCACTTCTCACTCTCTGTCTGATTGGGGCCTTTGCAGCCACTTCACTGCTGAAGCTGTCTAAACGAGCCAAGGGTCACATATAATATTGGCACTATTGATCGATTGTAAGAAACTGCAGCAGTTAGAGCAAAGCTCAAACAAGAAACCAGACTCGCTGACCTAAATCAATCCCAGTCCTTCTGGATACAGGGCAGCAGTCGACTAGCAATGACACAACCAGCCATCAAGTGGAGAGTCTCTGGGATTGCAATCTGTGTCAGTTGGAGCCTGTGAGAATGAAACACTCCACTTTCGGTTATCCAGTTGCCTCTTTTTATTTTCTTTCCCTGTCAGCAGCTATTAATTGTGCTTGGTCTCTAAGTGTATATTTGTGTGGATTAGTCTGTCTGTAATGCAGTCCTTATCTGCTCTTGCTGGAAATTAGGGCACTAAGTCAGCCTGCTTTAACAGTTGTTTCTTTCTGCGTGATGCTATGCAGCTAGAATGGGTTACACTGACAACAAAGGAGGAAGCACAAAGCATCACTTTATCTTCTGGGCTGTTACAGGAACATAACTCTTGTTTTCGATATGATGCCTCCCTCTTTTTCTTTTCTGTTTTTTTTTAAATTCATCTAATCGAAGAGCCTAACAGACAATCATCATGGATGTGGTTTTTAATGATTTGGAAAAGACAGCCTGTGGAGACTGTGATTTGAGAAAGCAACACATTTAGGTTATTACCAATTTGAAATACTTGGTTTGTGAAGCAGAGCCCTAAGGGACAAGCTCAGTAACTGAGAGAAAGATCGTAGATAAAGAAATAAAAATGACAAGCGTAATGGAGGTTCTGCAAAAGAGACTGTCAGAGAATCAGTTCATGGATGGCAATTTCACCAGTCTGAAACTGAATAATTCATAGAATGAAATTACCCTGCTTTCACCTTTCCATTTAAACTGGCATGATCTGAATCTCTAATAAATTTTCAAGATAAAGTAAAATGCCAATTTGAATCTGAAGAGCTTTTAAAACCAGATGCTACATTCTGAATCTTTCGATACCTTTCACAATTTTCCTGTGAGAACCGCACTTCATCACGGAAGCACCATTACCAGTGAAAATTACTGTGATTACAATATAGCAACAATAGAATATCATCAAATGATACCTAATTTTCCTAATTTACTAAGGCTGACAGTGTGGTTTTAATGCCCATCGTGTGTCATCATGTCTGGTATTGGATCAGTATCACACTGGAACAAAAATGTCTTAGTAAATGCCTCAGTCTTTGGTACTTTTAACTTTGAAAACCCAGGAAAATCTATATACAGTGTTAAAACATATGTGTTGTAAGCGTGTTTTAAAGTATGAGTGATTCTCCATGATTTTGTTTAGCTCCTGAGTACTGGATGGCATTATGTTACTAGTTTGTTATACCGTATACTTTTGCACAAAGACTGCAGCAAATGATTAACAGTGTGGAGAATCCGCACGATGAAATCAGTAGCAGTGCTTTCATAGATTAAGCCAATATGAGTTTTGTGCCTTATTTGAATAGTTACCTGCTTTCAGGTTAGAAATCCTTTTCTGGAATTGCTGGTCATGGTTGCGTTACTTAAGTATTTGATTTTTAAAATGCACAACATTGCCAGTAAAAACAACTGTGTGTAGCACTAACAGGATTTTTCCTTCTCTTTAGCAATTAAATTATGATATGTGTATGCTCTGAAAAATATGTGCTGATCATTGGAAATCTCTTACTGAAAATAACTTCTTTTAACAAGCTGGGAAACACAATGCTTCTGAATCTGCTCTCATTACGCGTTGAGAAGCTCTTCTGGTAACAAATCTTCACTTGGGAACTGGCCATAATTTTGTACAGCGAGATGCATGACTTCTGAAACAATAGGTAGCATTTATACAGTATGTCGGTTCCTACAGCTAGGATACAGGAGAGTATTTTAACGTGTATTTTGAGATAGAGTCCTTATAATTTAATAGTAGGAGTGGGAGAGAGGCACAGAAGTTTAGAAATATGCATTCTTTATGAAGGCAGATGAGGGGGTTTTTGATATGTGTTTGAGTTATATACCTCAGTTTTGTTTTTCATTCCACCACCAGGTCTATTTTATCTTCAAAAGATATTTTCAAATGAAAAGAAGGTAAGTATTTCTACTTATTTCCATGATTGTTTAATATTTTCTATCTAATTTCATTTGGGGAAAATGCACTTTTCTATTTTAGGTTTATATAAGCAATTAGTATCTCATGGCATACTGTACAAAATATCCTCAGTATCTGTTTTTAATAAAACTAAATAAAGTAGATTTTAAAATAAAAATTGGTGTTCTTTAGTCAAAGTACATTTAAAAAAAATTGCTACACAAGACAAAAGACTTCCTTTTTTTACATTGAACTTTTCCTCTTAAACATTATTTAATAAGGATCTACTAGATTTCATTATGAGTGTTCTTAAAACTTTGCATGGTACCATTTTGGATTTTAAGATACTGCATCGTCCCACACTGTGTTATATCTCTGAATTTTCAGTATAGGAGTCCAGTCTGTGCTCATACTATGTGTGGAAGTGGCAGAAGGTTTTGCAGTTTGTGCTGTGGAAACAAAGGGCTTTGAAAAGGCACTAAATATGCTTATGCAAAAGGTTTAGATTTTTTGATATTCAGTAACTGATTTAGCAAACAGTTTTACCTAGGCAGCAGATTCTGTAGCTGCTAAACTATCAGGAATTAATTAGTGTAATCAGTGATGTGAAAATCTATTTTGTGTTCTTCACTTTTAAAGTGGTATTCAGGAATTAACAAAGAAAGATCTTTGTACAGTGCAAAGACTGCTACTCTTTTAGTGAAAGTGTGGAAACTATGTTATGGTACCTTGGTAATAAAAGGCAAAATATTCAACCCAAACTTTTCATGAGATAATTAAAATAAGTATATTTTGGACTTTAGCTGCTTTATAACAGATATTTTACATTTGTATGCATCTTAAAGATATCTATCTGTAATAACTAGTATAGAATATTAATTTTGCATACAGGAACATGAATAATTTTTGAAAAATGCCATACAAATATGGGTTAACACTGATATTAGTATTACAGTTGACCACTGGTAGTCCATTGAGCCCTTCTGTTCAGATCCTTATACCATGTTCATCACAGAGGTGATGGTCTGTAGAGAGTTGGTAGGTCACATGGTGCTAACTGTTCTCATTTCCATCTACAAAACAGTATTAAAAAGATAAGAAAATGATTTTTAGCTATGTCTTAATTTGTTCCCCTAAATTTTTATGGTCCGATCCTATGGCAGTCAGCAAGAAAAATCCCATTGAATTTCATGGGCTTTGGGATCAGGCCCTTATTAACAATAAACGTGAATCAGATCCTCTTTGAATTGTCCCACCTTTAATCTGCCAATTGCTTCCTTCTGTAGCTCCAAGTCTACCTTATGCTTCAAAATAAGCGATGCCAGTACCTGGTCCAGTCTAATATTACTTTTTTAGGTAAGCATCTGCTGTAGGTACCACAAGATTCCTTTGAGATGGCCAGTAGGAGGGGAGGTGATCTATGAGACACTCTGATATAAGAACCTTATGAAAATGGTTGAGAACAATGCAAGTAAGCTATACATTTAGGTCTGCTGCATATTTAAAAATAAGCAGCACAGTCATGTGCCTATAAATATCTGGCTGACTGTAAATGGGGGTGAGGGAGAGATACAAATTCAAATATTTTCAAAAATTAGATAATATTGGCAGTTACATTATTAAAATGTGTTAAAAATATAACTATATATTAATACAGCAATGGCAACTATAGCAATAATATCTGCATTAATAAAATGCAGCCAAAACTGAAGTATGCTGACATTGAGTAATATAATTACACATAATAAAATAAATGGTACAATCTACAAAGTTAAACTTTTTAACTAAAATCCTGTATTATGTTATAAGGTGGATTAGCTCTGGCTTTGTACTTATTATTTCTTTGCAATGATGTACTATTACATACAATTATATACAATTTAATTTTCAATACGGGCAAAATACAGTCCCAGACACTTTTGCACATGAGTAACTTAAATAGATCTACTCACCTCAGTAAAATTACTTGTGTGTAAATGTTTGTGGGATCAGGCCCTAAAGCTACACTTGGTAGAGATCCTACTTCTATAGCACATATAACAAAATATTGAGATCAATTCTTCTAACATTGATGTCAACGGCAGCATGATTGGTCCTGTTTGCTTTAAGTTTATGGCCTTTTTGCTTTTTGTGAAAGTTGCTTTTGTTTCTTTCCTCTGCTATAAGTGACAGTATATTTGATGAAATGATAAAGGAAAGTTGCTTCCTGTATTCAAAATCTTCAAACACTCATATCCTGGAGTAAACAAACTCTAAGAATGAACATCCAGAATATGTTGGCTAATCATTTAGCAGGGAACAGCAAGATACTGTATTTCTGTTATTATAATGAAATGTACCATCAAGGTTTTCAATCTTGCATTCTTATTGGTACTATAAAACATGCTGGTTCTGACTGGCCACTGCCTCTCTGAACTCTCCTGATCTAAAGCCCATTAAAGTCAATGGAGTGCTCGAATGTGGTAACTCAAGCTAACTGTTGCAGTGAAGACAAACCCTGTCTCTCCCCTTCCTCTCTCTCCACACACAGAGGCCCCAATTCAGGAAATCCCTAGTCAGAAAAGTCCTATGGGATTTAAGCATGTATTTAAATACTTTCCCGAACAGATTTAAGTGCATGCTCAAATTCCTTTCTGAATTGGAGCCATTTTACAAATTAAGTGGGGTACTGAGTAACATAGTAGAGAGGGAAGTCAGAAGTTGAGGCTTCCATGTTTGCTGTGGGTTAATGGACGGGGAATACCAAGGACAGTAACCAATCAAAGCTGAGGGATTGCTATAATCACTGTACATTCCTCTATTCCATTTGGCTAATGTCCTTCAGAGTACAGGCATTTTTGTACTGTATTGTTACTAAGAAATAACTATACACTCTAATGGAAATCTGAGCCTCTGAGAATGCAGAGAAATGAATAACTGATAAGTGTACAGTTATGCATTGTAATTCTAGAGTCCTCTGAACTCTGGCTGATATAATATATAAAACCAATATATTCTTATTTCCCGTACATGCTCTTAACTTTAACTCCATCATATAGTAAATTAAGGTTAAAAACAAATTACAGGGATGTTGTAGGCATCCCAAAACCAGCATTTGAAATCCAGACAATTCAGTTACTGAAAAGAAATCCAAGCATTTAAAGATAAGAAATACCTAGTTAAAGTACCCAAACAACTTTACCCTGCCCTGCAGTAACTCCAGAGGATGACCATATGATTCTGATTTAGGCAACTTAGTGTATCTGTGGTTCTAAATTAAATTAAATTGATTTTGAAAGGCACGTTAGATTTTTAAAATATTTATTTCCATTTATAACAATTAGATACAATGATCATTAATAACTTATCTTAATTACAAATTAATTTCTTCAAATGTAGCCTATGCACAAGATTTCTGTTAGCTATATGGAAAACTGAAGAGTCTACTTTATTCCAGTGTTAAGATCATTCAGGACAAAGAAAAGACTGACAAAATGCTAAGTTTCTTAAAGGACCCAAATTTTAATTTATTTTAAACCATACACAAATTAACAGATTTATTTGTAAATTCATCTTGTGCTCAAGAATAAGTGCAGTAAATTTGGGAGGATAGGTTGTATTTTTCATACACAACAAAGAGGTTGAATAGGCTTTATGGCCAAATGTCTTTACTATGGAGTCACTATCGGCATCTCCATAGAATTTTACATACTAGTAATATGTACAATAAAAATCTTCTTGCTTTGTCCATAAAAATAGCACTGTTGTTCTGGACAAAATTTATTGTCATGTACATTTTAGTTTAGGTTACCTATTTTTAGGTGCAGTTAATAAAGCAAATTTTGATATCATGATGCCTACTTGATGCACAAAGCTTCACCAAAAGGTCCCCTCAACCTCACATACTTCTAGATGTGCATCTATGACCAGATTATCCATCTTGGGCCAAATTCTGTTGTCAGTCATATCAACTGCAGCCCTGCTTGGTCCAGAGTGTTCTTTCAGTCGATTTTATGTATTGTGCACATTATTGATAGGTTTTACTGAACTTTCAAAGGAAAACTTCATTCGGAGCCTGATCCAATGCCCCTGGGAGTCAATGGGAGTCTTTCCATGGACCTCAGTGAAGACTGAATCAGGCCAGAGGTCCATTTTTTCCCGTCTATCAAAAGCTTGCTGATTTCATAATTTAGTCCAAATAAAAGGATCAACACACCAATTTAATTTTTTATTGTTTGATGTAGAGTAAATCAAAATTATTTAGGAAATCTGATAACATCACTGTATGAATACCAGGGCTTGTAAAGATCCATATCTGAGTAGATCTTTTTATGGGTCAAGTTCTGGCTGGCCCTTCATGTAATTTGGGAATAGAAACAATCTGAAAGGGAAGCCAGGACATAGTTACTGTGTCCCAATCCCTGCAAATCTGTGGAAGTGATAATAATAGTCCACCACAGAGAGCTGTTTCCAAATGGTAATTGGAGATTGGGGAGAGACCAAAATTCACATCAATAGTTAAAGAAGAATAAATATCTTCATATGCTAAAGTCTATAGGTGCCTGGTTATTTACTTAGCTGTGTGTAGCTGCTGAGCTGCCATTATTATCTAAGCACTAGTCATGGTAATTAATATTTGGTTGCTTACAGCAGCATTTATATTTCCATGGTTCCTAAAATGGAAACCAGACAGACCTTTACTTTACATATCTTGTATTTATATGCACACATTAAAAAAGGGTATCTGTCCATATGCTCTACACTCCCCTGATATAATTTGAAAGTACACAAAACCTCAAAAGAACACTCCAACTTAGCTAACATGAATCAATGACATTCAGTGTGACCCACAGCCAGAAACCAAAGCAAATCAAAAGCTGAAACCACCCTTCTTCTCCAGCAGCTCACCACTCTCACAATTCTCTACTTTGTTCAAAAGCCTGTAAAAAAAGCTAAGATTTGCACAGTACCCTGATGGTCCTTAAATTCAGGCTATTTCTGATCATCAAGTGAATTCCAGAGTGGCAGAGCCCCCAAAAAGAGTGCCTGGTCAGCAGTCCTCCTCTTTTTGTTTGTACCATCGGGGCTTCAGCTTGAAATGCCTTTGATGATCTGAACCAGGAGAGAGAGGCTGTCTTGTAATGTCTTTAGCTTGCATGACAAAAATAAAACATCTCCACCTAGATTTCTCCTCCTGTTGTTGACTTTATTGCTGCAAAGGGCTGGGTGCTTAGTACTCTTAGCTCCCAATGAAGTTAGTAGCAGAACTGCTCTGTTCCTGTTGAGATCAAGCCCTTTGGTGCTAGATTTCTGTGTCGAAAGAAAGTCAATCAAATACCGTTTAAACTCCATATCATGTAACAGTATGACAACAGTAGCACAATGTGATTTACATAATTTACAAAGTTGTCAAGACATTATCAAAAAAGCTTCAGACAGACAAGACTCAGACCCATGTTAGTGAGGCCTCAAAGCTGTTGGCCTAAAATAGAAAATGCCATACAGACCTCATAACTTAATCCTCCCTAGTCATTACAAAATGTGGCCCATATCTCTGCTTGCTTTACTCATACAAATAATCCCTATAACTCAGCAGCTCTACTCACATAAGATGAGAAGGATTTGACTCAAAAATTCCTGAGAAGTATGCAATATCCATTTATATTTTAGTTCTCAAATCATTGAATCAAACGAGTCTTACAGTGTCAGTATGTTCCTGTTCCACTAAAACAATTGCTAAATTATTTGCCATCAGTCTCTATGTTGAATCACTACATAAGATAAAAATTCCATGTACACTTTACACATGTTGGATAAATGGCCCTTCAGACAAGAATCAGGTTTTATTTTTACTATAATAAATATTAAGCATTTGTCACTTACTTCACCTGCATTTCAGTTATGGTCAAACAATAAAGCTGCCTGGCAAGATGTTTCTGTTTTAATGAGTCCAAATCATCATTCTGCTACCATCTCACAACTCCCATATATTTCAGCCATGAACAGACTTAGAAAAATCTAAATGTAGTAGTATTGTGCAAAAAGCAAGTTAAGCAACTTCTTCTTTCATGAGATAAAAAATTGGTATAAATAACTTCACTCTTCCCTGGATGACCTTAGCTTATTCAGGAACTCCTGAGCCCAGCATATACCAACTATTGCATGTAAATGTAGCCCTGTAGAAAAGGTCTATTCAAATGATTAAGGATTCATTTTATGCATTATCTCACAATTTTTGAAACATAGGAAAATCCCACTGACTTTCACAGTTGCTGTGCAAGTATAAAAGACAACCTTCAACCCTTAACTGACAGGAATTTAAATATATTAATGTATATTTTATTACATATCTAATAATGTAAATAAGTAACATAGGATAGTTAATATCAAGACATTAAATTCAAATGTTATGCAGTGGTACTAATAAAAGTTTGTACTCTAAACAGTGTTTTAATTTGACACGTCGGTTTCATTATGAGTAAGGTGCTTAAATCAGGTTTATTGTTCTCAGCATGTAATACAAATTTTAGGGTCTGTATTTTGAGGTTTTGACTCCATCTGCTTACTCAAATCAATTGTCTATTGAAGTTACAGTTTTCCCAAATAAGGACTACATTAAACCAAAGTAAATGCTCCAATCACTGAGCTATGGGATATTCTGATGTGGGTCTCCCTCAGTCTCTCCTATTGAGGTGTTCCACTTCAATTAAATAATTGAATAATTAAATATTAATTGAGCTAGAGAGAGTGAGAATCACCCAGTGGTTAGAACACTTGCCTAAAAGTGGCAGATCCCTGTTCAAATTCCATCTCATCAGACAGAGGGAAAACTTGAACCTCCTGCATTATAATTAAGTACCCCCAACCAATGGGCTAAAGTTTATAAGTAGGTTTGATATTGCTCCACCGTGCCCAATAATTTCAAAGGATAATACTGATGTTTATTTTTAAGCATTTTCAAAAATTTGTAATATATTTAAATTTTCACAGTGGCGGAAAATTATGGGGGGCTGGATCAGATAATTATTTAATGACAGTAGACATTGAGATTCAAAAAGTTAAAGGTTTACAACTGTTTAAAACACAAACTGTTAACCTCAAATGCCAAAATATACAAAGCATATAAGCCTTCAATCAAAGTCTGTGTTCAAGCAGCCTTTTCCTTACTTTACTTATTGTACATTTCAATCATCATCAATAGAAATATTTTTTTCATCAGTTTGTGTGCGTGCTATGAAATTGTCTTTACTGAGATTTGCTAATTTAAAAATCTAATTTTTCCAAGCCTCGTTTGAAGGGAGGTCCCCCCTGGCTGTTTTGTGGGGAGATAAAGAGACTCTGAGTACACTTACCAGACTGGGCTCTGAACATGAGTTAGACAGAGGAGCCCCTATCTTCCCCAGCTTGTGGATCACTCGGGGCCGTAGACAGGAGCTATGAACCCGGACACCTAGAGGGAGGCAGCAGCATGCATGCCCAGAGGTAGGAACTTTTATTGCAAAAACTCAGGTGCCGAGTGACTTTAGGCACATACAGGGTTGGGTGGTAGCTGAGCAGGAGTTTTGTGGCTTGCAGTGGCATCTAAAACAGGACTTAGCTCCTAACTCCCAGATTTAGGCACCTATGTCCTCTTGAGGATCCTGGCCTTTAGTCATTTTTCATGCCATTAGACCCACTGATGTCAATGGAACTGTTCACATGACTAAGGGCTCCTCACAAAAAAGTTTCTCAGACTGAGCCCCAGTAGTGTAAAGAAAACTTTAAAATGAACTGAGTTTTGCACAACTCTAATTTAAATACACTTTTCACAGCATTATGAAAAAACAGGATGCATGTGTCAATAACTTGTACTGCTATTTCTTTGGCTCATCATCTTCACAATCCTTAACAATTTTTATTTACAATATTTTAATAAAGGATTTGAGGGCTTGATTCAAATCCCATTGAAGTCAATGGAAAGACTTCCATTAACTTCAGTGGGTTTTGAATTAGGTCCTTAAGCACCCTTTAAAGTGTATTTTAGGGTTCAGTAATATATTCCATTCTGGAATAACTTAATGTATTTCCAGTCTTGTGCTACCCATCCTCTCTTCACAGCTCATGTTTCCCTCCCTAAGCTCCTCATCCAGTCTCAGTGTCTGCCCCCCCCACTCCTCACCAGTCTCTTTGCCCAGCCAGTACCAGTTCTCCCCTTGTTCCCTGGCTCATCCTCTGATCTGTTCCGCTTCCCCCACCCAACTGGTTCTCAGTCCCAGTTTCTCTCTTAGCTCCTCATCCAATTTCAGTCTCCCCATGACCTATCACCCCCCCAAACCATTTTCTTCCCAGACTCCAAGTCTCCTGGATGATCTAGTCACCCTCACCCACCACCTCCAGCTTCCAGTCTCCTTGTCCAGCCAGTCCCAATCTCCCTCCACCCTAACTCTCAGTTTCCATCCCCATCTCTGCCAGCCTCTCCTTGTCCCAATCTACACCCCCACAGGTCCAATTTTTGTTCCCTCTTCATTCAGATCAGGCTAGTTTCTTATCACTGCTGTTTGGCCCAGTAGTGGGGTTATTGAGAGCACAAGAAGGACAGTCTCCCTGCTCACAGTTAAGGTGCCCAGACCTAACACAATCTGAAGTGTCCCAGGGCTGAAATTTTATGGAAAGTCCTAATCAGCCCCACACAGGAGCATGTCCAGCATGGATGGAATCTTCAGGGAATTTAGCTGCTCAAATCTAAGAAATCTTCACTGAACATGTGCCAATTAGGGTTGCCAGGTGTCCGGTTGCCAGCTGACTGGGCGCTAAAAGTCTGGTTGGCTGCAGTGGCTGGCTCCGCGCGACTCACGGAAGCTGCCAGCATGTCCCTCCGGCTCCTAGGTGCAGGTGTGGCCAGGGGGGCTCCGTGCACTGCCTCTGCTTGCAGTGCAGGCACTGCCCCAAGTGCCAGCTCCGCAGTTACCATTGGCTGGGAACCCCCACAGATTCCCCACAGAGAACCCCCTACCCCAGCCCTGAGTTCCCTCCCGCACCCAAACTCCCTCCCAGAGCCTGCCCCTCCACCACTTGTACATTCCCTCCCACACCCCAATCCCTTGCCCCAGCCCAGAGCCCCTGCCTGCACCCCAAACTGCTCAGCCCCAACCCAGAGCCCTCACCCCCTCCTACACCCCAACTTCCTGCCCCAGCCAGGTGGAAATGAGTGAGTAAGCGAGGGCTGAGGAGAGTGAGTGACGGAGGGCGGGATGATGGAGTGAGCAGGGGCGGGGCCTTGGAGCAGGGGTGGGGCCTCGTGGTTGGGTAGGAGATGAAGTAAGGGTGTTAGGTTTTCTTCAATTAGAAAGTTGGCAACCCTAGTGCCAACTTGATTTTTCAGAGGCTTTTAACTTGTTCAAATTTGGGCAGATTTTCATGGGATGGCAAAAGGTAAATCTCTGGCACAAAGACCACCCCCTGCCAAATTTCAAGGCTGTGCTGCAAAGCATGAGGACAGCAGAGCTTTTCAAAGAGAAGGTCTCTAGAATTTTTAAACATGGGCAAAATAACGTAGAATCATAGAAATGTAGGACTGGAAGGGAGGTCATCTAGTCCAGTCCCCTGCACAGAGGCAGGACTAAGTATTATCTACATCATCCTTAACAGATGTTTGTCTAACCTGTTCTTAAATATCTCCAATGACAGAGATTGCACAACATCCTTAGATAATTTGTTCCAGTGCTTAACTACCCTTACAGTTAGGCAGTTTTTTCTAATATCTAATCTAAATCTCCCTTACTGCAATTTAAGCCCATTACTTCTTGTCCTGTCCTCAGTGATTAAGGAGAACAGTTTATCACCCTCCTGTTATCGTGCCCCCTCTCAGTTGTCTCCAGACTAAACAAACCCAGTTTTTTCAAGCTATCCTTGTAGGTCGTGTTTTCTAGACCTTTAATAGTTTTTGTTGCTCTCCTCTGGATTTTCTCTAATTTGTCCATATCTTTCCTCAAGTTCCTCTGAGAACTGAACACAGTACATATTTTCCCCTAACTTCGTTCTCAGAAACAGCTGAGTTGTTCTTGTTGAAATTTTCCAGAAATGATAAGCATGAGGCATACACCCAGCACGGAAAATTTTAGCTCAAAAGTTTGGTAAGGTTAGAAGTAACTGATAGGATCTTATAATGGGAAATACTGAGCAACTTTAATGTTTGGCAGTGCTACCTGCCCTGTGTATAATAAGTATGATAAATACAAACAAAGTCATCATTTAAACTTCTCTCAAAGGATAGCATGAGCACACAATTTCTAGCAATATTTAATTAAGACACAATTCTCTATCCTCAAAGACATTTCTTGGATTCAAGAAAAAAATGATACTGATTTGGATATCAGTGGTTTCTTAAAATATGAATGAGATTCACTGTTTAACTACAAAAATTCTTGCTCATTTACACAGGATTAAAATTTTTGACAAATATGGAACCAGGAAGAAATTTCCACCATATTGCATGGCTTGGATTGTGGTGGGTTCTTTCGCTTCCAGTGGATCAACAAAGACGGGATCATCAGGTAGGCATACCTCACTCAGAAGTTTTCTTTCATTTGCTAGGCGCTGTACTAAAAGCAAATTCAAAATCTGTATTTTGGACCTAGTTTTCATCCTGTTCTAGAATATACATTCAGTACTTCAGAGAATAGCATACCATTTCTAAATATCATCATTCCAGCCTCAATTAAAAAATTACTAATAATGCTATTAACTATAGAGGAAAAAAATCTGCATTGTATCTTCAGGTCATTTTCCTAAAAGCTTGATGTAATTCTATTATCTATTTTCAACTAAAATGCAAATACACTTGGATTGATGAACTGGTGATTGCAATTTTAAAGACAAAACTAATGAAGTGTGTCCAATTTTTGCTTTAAGAATTGAGATTTCCCAGCCAAGACTCTTGTTTATGAGCTCCAAGTTTCAGAATCTATCAAAGACTTAAATAAAAAAAATATATTAAGCAGGAGAGTCCACGTAACTCCACAACCTTCCAAAGAGAAAAATTTAACTTCACATGCAAATAATAAAAGAAAACCCAAATTATTCCCATCTACTGCAGCTAATTTTAAGAGGCTCTGTTCATGCTTATACTCCTGTTCTTTTTGTTCATGCTTATATGAATCTAAGAGCTAATCTAGTCTAAAGCACAATGCATCCTACAAATGAGATATCCAAAAATATACTCTCCTCATTTAACAGCATAGTAACCTGTCATCAAGTCAGACATGAGTCTAGATTTTCATTTAAAGAATTTACAGTTTACATACATTTTCAAACAAGTTGTTCATTCCCATTTCTGCAGAAAATATAATAAATAATACAACAGAGAAACATAAAGGTTGATTTTTTTTTCAAGTTAAGAGATTTTAGGAAATGTCCCCAATACATATCTACCATGTCAGCTGTTTAAAAAAAATCAGTATAGAAGGACATACAACTTATGCCATCAGAATCTGTGGGTTATTATTTTTATGCTGATAAGAAAAAAGAAAAGTTATAATTATAGACAATCAGGGCCATATTTTTTAAGATGTGCCTGAATTGTGCACCCAATCAGAAGCAGAAGTGCACTTAAATTCTGGAACACTTTCAATAGGTGTCAGTCCAGAGTTCAAACACTATTTATTGCATGAACAAGAAAGTAAAATACATGGGCAAACTGTGTACTGGGAGTTAGGAAAAGCAGCATGGTATTTTTTTAGAATAATTAGGGATGCAGTTTTCATTGATGACAGGTATCTATCTGACTGTCCGTGTCAGTATTTTCAAAGGTGCCTGTTGCTGTGGTATCTAGGTACTATAGCAGATTCATCATTTCCCCATTTAAGGACTTATGAATACTGAAAAGCATTATTTTAATCATCTGTTTACTATTTCCAACAAATCATTTTTTCAGTCATCTGATCGTGAATATATTTTGAAAATGCTTCTAATGTTTACATGTCCTTTGTATCAAAATATTGTCAGTTAAAAAATTTACCATACAGTGCCACATGACCAAGTGAAAAAGATAGGAAAAGAACACATCGAAAATGAAAAATACCTACAATAGAGATATAGGAGATATTCCTCATTGATATCTTGTCCTCTAACATATACTTATTCGGACAATAAATAAATTGCTCTTGCACAGAGAACCCCAAGCATATTTCAGAGTCCCAGTAAATTTGGAGCAGTTGCCAATACAATGACACCTGAAAGTGTAGAAAAAACTGTGAGTTTATAAAAATGATCAAAGATCCCAGCGAATCATATCATCATAGCATATAATCATAATACTTGGCATATATTTAGCCCCTCAATCTGAGGATTTTAAGTGCTTTACAAATATTAATTAAGCCACTGTAAACAACTGTAGGAGGTAGGTAAATATCTCCATTTTATTGTTTGGAAACCAGGTGCAGAAAGATTAAATGACTTGCCCAAAGTTATACAGGCGTTCTATGGCAAAGTGGGCACAGGTCTCCTGACGTATTTTAACCACAAGACCCTCTGGATGTATTGAGGTATAAATGGAGAGAAGAAAGAGATGCCATTTTTACCTTGGGAGTACAAGAAAAACTCAGACTTTCAACACTTTTGGAGGAGCAAATATCTCAGAAGCATAGGCAAGACAAACCCTAATTAACCTGTGAGGACTTACAAACATTTTTTCTGTTAAATTATTTTTATATGAAATTAACAGTAAATAGGTTTTAAGAAACTGAAAATTAGCTTCACCTGCTACTGATTTTCTTCCTAGTTGCCATTGTTTGATATGACAAGAAATAAGCTGTTAACCATAATGCAAATGAATGCATGACTAGGAGGGGACATATTTAACAATCAAAAGGACAGTGATCAGTGTAAAACTGCATGTAAAAAAGTCTCCTGCTATTGTTGAAAATCCATCAGTAAGTTGTGCAGACCATTGGGAGCACTTAAATATACCTTTGGACAGCACAAATCCCTTATTTTCAGTTGCACTAAGTATTTGAGTTGTTCATCTGAAAATAATTCCATTCCTGTGCTTGTACAATTTTACATGTCATGAGGCACTTAATATGAGCTCTGCAAATGTAGTCCTCATTATCTAAATCCACATTCTTATGACCAAATTTTCTGCACACCTCCAAAAATTCACCCACAATATTTGAGAGCACACCCATATTTCACATGGGAGTTAACTGTGTGCAGAGATATTCAGGCATGTTTTCAAACACGTGCTGAAATGTTGACGTTTATCAACATATTGGGCAATTTTGATGATATCCCTAAATGAGGACCTCAACTGTATCTTGCTATTGGCTAATTTACATTCTATGCCGTTAAGAACATAAACCCTTTTCAGGAAAACTTTTTGGGCCAGAACTTTGGGTCCTGATAAGGTCCCCTTATACCTCTGCAGCAACACAAAAAGATCTTAAACCAACCAAAGGATTGCCAGTGTAGGGGAACCCTGGGCTTGTGTAAAGGAAGCTGGACAGTGCAAGCTAGTAGTGGGGCATTCCAGGATGGGGATGTGACATGAGAGGTTTGGGGCTAGAATTTGATGTGCCCTGCTGATTCCTGGTCAGTGGAAAAATCCCTAGCAGCTAATTCTAGCCAGTGTAAGTAAGAGAATTTTCTTGGAGCCATACGGCTGCTCCTATTTGTTCTGGGGGTCTCCAGCCTCCAGAATCAGGGGAGGAGTAAAGCTACCTTGGAGCCACCTTTGACTTCCCCCACTTCAGTTATGCTGAGGATTGAACCCTCGGAATTAAAGTTTTTTTGTACTAATTTAGCTGAATTTTCAATGTAAACTTGCAAGCTTTGGCAGTAAACTGCAACCTGACACCTATATTGACTTCTCGTGGTTTCCCCTCCCCGTTCAGCTTTGTTTTGTTTCTCCTTACTCCAGCTCTTTAGGAAGTTGTAGCCTGAAATTGTATTTACACTTACAAATGATAATTCAAGAGCTATTAATTTTACAAGTGAAAATAAAACCTTTTTAAAAATTCCATCTGCCCACTGAGTGCTATAGAAAGGAGCAAACTGCAATTCTTCATTATCTTCAACAGGACTCCCTGACCACTTAAGTTTTCCATTTTTTCTTTTAAGAGAAAAATCCAAAGGAAAAATTATAAATCAGCATTTAACAGCAATTCACATTTAGATTTTAAACGGGAAAGCAAAACTTAAATGTCTCAGCTGCTAGTGAGCATTATGTCTGGCATTTGAATGACCGCATCAGGAATGAACAAAAACTTTTGTTGCCTTTCTGATCATGCTAGTTCTTGTTTTCAACCACATTTCATGTCTGACTGGTCTACTCACTTATTTCTTTCAATTGGAAAAGCTAGGTGGGGAGTTGCACACATAAAAGTAAGTCTTGAAAGCAGAGATGAAGAATTGTAGGTAAAATAAGAACTGACACGCACAAAAAGCTGCACACACAACTAAACTAGATCTAAAGTGAACCTGAAAATGTGAGTTTAATACAAATGTAGTTAACTTTTTTTGTTTTAAATTTTCATACCCCTCTGCACATCTTGGCTTTGGCCAGAAGAAGAACTACCAAAATATCATGCAAAGGGCTGTTCTTGTATTATTTCTGGCCAGACTTCAATTGGGAAACACTAGGTAGATCTCAAAAAAAGTTTATTCTTTTCCAAATAAAGATTTCTACTCTTAATTGCTAGAAAAAAATTAAGATACTGAAATCTCCTGGCAGAGAGGAAGCACATTTCAGTGGAAGAAACAGAAAATAAGCCATTCTAAATAATTTCCAAATTTATACACGTGTAATAAAAACCAAACAATAATTTTGTGTTGTGTGTGTCTACGTATCTCCAGTTCAGCTCTATGAACATTCAGGGCCAAATTATGTATTTTAGCAAATCACTCAGACTGAGAGCTGCGGGGACCCCTGATGGTGGTTGATGCCTCTGGAGGTACTATACCTCTCTGACATGAAGGGGAAAGTGTGTAGGTGCTCCATGTCTCTGAATGGTGCAGCTTGTTTCTCTCTGAGTGGCTGGTCAGCTACATTGATCAATTTGAAAATGAGCTAGGGAAAGAGACTTGGTTCTCTTTCCTGTCCCCTCTGGGGAGCATTGTGCATAGGAGTAGTTGTCTAGGACCTCCCTCGAGTGCAGGGAGCTGTATTTATCCCAAACCCTTGCATGGGGATCATACAGGAGAAAAGTGCATTCCTTCCCAACCCCCACTTCAATAACAACAATAATAATTCCTAGCTCTTATATCGTGATTTTTATCGGCAGATCTCAATGCATACGCCACGCTTGTTTAAGGACAAGAATTATTTTTTCCAAGAAGTAAGAAATGCATGTTTTATCAAAACAACCTTAACTCCAACCCATGGAGGGGTTTTTTTTCCCCCCCTATCATTTTCACTTGCCTATTTACATGTTTTATTTTTCAGGATAATGTTAAGTGTGTTATTACCAACTGCTAATAGAATTTTTGGTAAAAATCTTAAAGTTGCAGTTTCTTCCAAATGATGTTGTAAATCAGATTTAATAGGAAAGTATATATGATTGATTTATAATGAATATGTAGATTGTGTGTGTATATATATATGAATATATGTGTGTGTGTGTGTGTGTTTACTTAAGAATATTCAGTGTGTCATTAATGAATACATATATAATTGTTATATTTTGTTTTCAAAATAATTTGTGATTTCTTTATATTTTGAAAGTACTGAAGAATCTAAAAAACAGTTTTTATTCTCTGTTTGCTTCATTGACCAAAGAATCTGGTCTTGTTCTCAAATCAGGGCAATTCCTTAAATAGTACAGTGCTGAGATGTATTTTTGAATGTTTCAAGAGCAGAAAAATATAAAGAGCCCCCATAGTGCTATGTGATCCATAGCTATTATCTTTCAACAGGGGAAATATTACAGTTTTCAACGGAATAGATTATAAATGCACAAGAAAACCTTAAAACCTTGTTTTAATTTTGATTCTCTAGGGTAAGCCACAGCACAATCTTAGCAAAATTTTACAATGTTTATGGAATTTACTTCCCTTAATTTTTTTCTTGTTTATTTTTTTTAATAGTTTTCCTAAATCTTGGGTTGTTTTTCTCACTCAGATATTAGGTTTATCTCGCTCTTCCTAATACTCAGATTCTGTCTTCCTGTGATAATTATTATTTTTGCCACTGTTTCCTGCTATTTCAGCCTAACAGCACATACCTAGTCAGACAGACGTTCTTCTTGCATCCCATTCAGTTTCTATCTGCCTCCTGTTCGTCTGTTCTAGCATTCTGATGTCATAACATCCTAGAACAGACAGTCAGAGACTGAAAGAGCACAGCAGGACAAAAATAAATGCAATAGAAAGTGAATTGTATAGAAACAGAGAAAACAAAAAATACTCGCTCCCAAGCTGCTAAAGAATAATTTGGTACCTATTTATCAAGCTAAATTGTTTTCTTATTGGAAAACAGAAAACTTAATTATAGAGCTCGTTTACACATGTTGACTCTTGCGTGAACAATTTTTCTAACTATTTTGCACAAACATGATTTTCTTTCTGTTGTTCTTCTACCTTATGTTTTCAGAAAACAAAACAGCCATTTTGGACAGTACAAGCAGAAAACCATTTTTCTATTCATGCTTAATTTCTTCTACATCCCATTTACATTTTCCCAGGGCACTGATGGTAGTGCATTCTTGGAACACATTCCATCTTGTGTTTTTGGAAGATTCCCCTATCAAGATTACAGTGCTCTCAGGCATCTACTAGATTTTATTGTTCTTTCCCTCCCCAAAATAGTGTGTTTATTGGGTTGGGTTTTGCCAAAAAGAGAAACTGATATAATCTTCTTAGCATATACAAATCCAGAGCATGCCCATGATACATTAATAGCCAAATGCACAAATTAAAATTAAAAGGATAAAAGCATAACTTCTAAAAATTATTAGGGAACAAAACCTCAAGCGAGCCTTAACCTGTTTACTAACTGCACTTCATGCATTTAGTTCACAAATGTGCTCACTGCAATTGAATGTGGTGGGTCTTTGTCCGGCTGCCTAAAAGAAAAAGGGTCATTGCTCTGTAAGAGGCCTCTCTGCAATTAGGTTACAGTGGGTGTAGGGTGGAAGGATTTACCTGACCGGATCAAGGGAAGAACAGGAAGTGGCCAGGCAGTGTGGGGGACTCTGCCCCTCCAGGTGCCCATGGAAGGAAGATATTTATACCTCTAGCAGTTCTGGAGGAGCCCTGTGTCTCAGCAATTTTGGGGTAGCAACATGTACTCTCCGACCTGGGATCAGAGGAGGATTTTGTTTTCCCAGTGATCTGCTATCCACACTGTGCTAGTTGCCTTTTTCTTTAGGGGTTGGGAAGGAATTTTTCCCTTCCCCTCAGATTGGCAAAAGTGAGGTGGGTTTTGTCCCTCTTCTCCACAGCAAGTTAGGGAGTCAGTGGGGTACGGAAGAAAATTAGGTCAAGTGGTTGCAACTTAGTAGTTAGCAGGTGTCCAGTGCCGTACTCATTCCAGAAAGGATATATGGTTGTCTGATAAACAGGATTTGAAGGGGATTTAGGGCATCCCCTAAGATATCTGAGGAAAAGGTTTGGGGCACCTAACCTCTTGTACAGTGGGGAAATAACTTACCCCTTTTTTCAGCCCCCTTAACCTTCCTATAAGGGGAGAATGGCAGGGCCCCAGCCTGTTTCCCAGGTTGGGAAAGGCTGACACCAGCCTAAATAGGTGAAAATAACGATGACCTGCACTGTTGAATTTATTATGGGGTATTCCTAGATATAATAAGTGAATAATGTTGTGGCCTAATTATACCATCTGTGCCTCTTGTATTTTTTATGGTGTGGCCAGGACAAGGTGCACACAAATGGGATGTTTATGTACCTAATCATGATATTTCTATTCTCTTGCAGTAGTAGGGAGGCATGATAGCCAGTACATAGTCAAGGCTGAAAAAGCCATTCTCTTCTAAAACTTGGTTTAAGCTTGTTGTCACTTTCACAAAAATTCCTTGTGGGCTGAAATTTCTTATGCATCCCAGTAATTCATTTCTTGGTAAAATTAAAACGTCAGTCCAGCACTTTCCAAATTATAAAACGGCAAGGGAAAAAACTACATTTTTCTGCTTTTTGCTCCAGTTTGCCACCTTTTGTTGTGTTGCATAACCCAAAAACTATTTGGTTTCCAGATATGCTTGTTCCTCTGTGAGGAAAGGTATTTTTGACATGTTTGAAGAAATTTGGGTCATAAGTTTTTCACATGGAGATTGGACAGAACTAAATTTGAAGGTAGACTAGTCTTGACAAAATGTGCCTTTTTCTGGGTACATATTCCCTCTCTCTGGTTACAAACAAAACAAGGCCCAATGTTTGCAGAATTCGCTAATTCGGTCTTTGGAACAAGAAGCACTTAAAATCCCAGGTGCCACTCATACACCAGGGAAGACAGTGCACATTGAAGAAGTGGAAAAAGACATGATACCCAAACGATCATGTCAGCAGTAGGAAAGTAACCTGCACTTTCCAGCTAATACAGGGGGTAGGCAAGCTATGGCCTGGGGGCCACACCTGGCCATTCAGACATTTTAATCCCTCCCTCGAGCTCCTGCCAGGGAGCAGAGTCCAGGGCTTGCCCCGCTCCGCATGGCTCCTGGAAGCAGCGGCATGCCCCCCCCTCTGGCTTCTACATGTAAGGGCAGCCAGGGGCTCTGCACGCTGCCTCTGCACCAAGCACCGCCTCCGCAGTTCTCATTAGCCGGGAACTGCAGCCAATGGGGGCTGCCTAGCTGCGCCTCCATGTAGGAGCTGCTTGAGGTAAGCACCACCTGGCCTGACCCTCTCCCGCGTCCCAACCCCCTGCCCCAGCCCCGATCCCCCTCCCACCCTCCGAACCCCTCGGTCCCAACCCGGAGCACCCTCCTGCACCCCCAACCCCCCCGCTCCACCCCAGAGTCCGCACCCCCAGCCGGAGCCGCACCCCCTCCCAACTCCCAATTTTGTGAGCTTTCATGGCCCACCATACAATTTCCATACCAGATGTGGCTCTCAGGCGAAAAAGTTTACCCACCCCTGAGCTAATATCATGCACATGATAGAAGCAGTTATAGGTCTGACTGGAAGGAAGGTGCTAAAGGGGAAATGGAAGAAAAACAAACAGAAAATATACTTTTCTGCTTTTTCAGATGCTGGGGCAGGTTCTTCAAGTTATTTGAAATAGCAGGGTGTCAACACGCTCTACGATAGCCTAAATCTTTCAGGAAGTGACTAATGCTTAAGTTTTTCTATACTATTGCTAGATGCGCAGTGATGTATAAAATCAGACTAATGTATATGTATAATAGCAGAGAACAGAGAGCTATTCTGTTGGTAAACACATTAGTGAGAACTTCATGTTTGTGCTAAGGAGGAAGGTAAGAGGCACACAGTTCCAGTTGTTACTTTCTGGGCGAAATAAGTTATTGTAGCCTTGTTAAAAGTAAGTGATAGAGCTTTTTTGTTTGTTTGTAGTTATGTATTTTCCGTAAACAGAACAATGGGATTAGAAAATTTCTTACAGAAATTGATGGAGTAGCCATTAGAACCTGCAATTTTATCAGATTGGTGCTATTTAATAGCTTCTTGGATTTCATTCAAAATTATGGCATTCTGAAAAGTATATGGTATATTTTCTGTTAGTGCAGGGAATTTTAACTCCTGTAGGAACCCCTTGGTGTCAGTAGGACTCTGCTTCTCTTCAGGAATATTCAGCTGCTTATAGAAATTCAGGCTAATTTTATTATGAAATTGGTAACTAGTTTTACCTAATATCCTATCTTGATTGTTGCTATAACTCTCTTGATGTTGAGCTGTATATGAATTGCTAGCTAATTTGCCAGATTTGTTGGTAACCTTGAAGGACAGCTGTTTCTTATGTTATAACGTATCTTTTTGCTTTTTCAGATAAAAGAAGGTCCAGTTCATTTTTTAATATGGGTTACGTTGCAAGAGTTTAAGGTGAGATTATTAAATGTGATTTTAGTACAGCTCTTTTAATGGTTTTTCTACTTGGTATTTTGGGAATACATCTTGAATTGAGAGGCATGGGCTATTATAATACTAAGCAGGTAAGTGTCATATGGTGACTTTAGGGATGTGGGGAAGCCTCTTAAATTTAAAAAATAAAGCTCAGTTTGAAAGGCCTTGTTTTTAAAATTAGGCCCAAAGTCTCTGATTTAAATAAATCAAGCATATGCAAATAGTGGTTTCAGAAGTATAAAGGAGTTGGTACTCATGTCAGAAGATATTATTTACCTTTACTCTTGGTTCATTAGCTTTTGAGAGCTACTTGGGACAAGTAAAACCAAATAGCTCTCAAAGACCTCCATTTTACCAGAGGAGTAAACAATCTCAAGCTAAAACTGGATGACTTTCTTGAGTTATCAATTTAACAAGAGTTGCCTTAAGGCGACACCTTTTCCTACTCCCCACCCCTTCATCTTTGCTAATTAAGTCAGACTATGTGTTTGTAAAGCTGAAGCTCTCTCATTAGTCTCTTTTTCTTTGGACATCTTAGACTTATTCTACAGTGCTAAAACAGAGATCTTTGCAAAATACCTACACAAAGTTACTTGTCATGTAGATATTAAAAGGTGCAATGGGAAGAATATATTGTATTACTACTTTTAATCAGCTAAAGTTATAATGATGATTGAGAGAATACACTACAGAAGTCAGTCACATTGCTTAATGCACTACTGGAATGCACTCCTGAAACTATTGGAGTAAGGGCATTACAAGTATCTATACAAAACAGAAGTAGAACAGAATCACCGTAGAGGCAAGAATGATGATTTTCACAACTAAATTGTAAACAAGATGGTCACTTATATATTATAATTAGCATGATCTTTGCTTATAAGGTTAATATATGAAAACATTGATATACAACTGTAAATCACTGGTTTTCCAAAGCAGAGAAATGAATTTTCAATGCAAAGTTGTGAACTACCTTACAACAATTATGAAAAAGGAAATTAAAGGAGAATTCCTATATAAAATAATTCTTTTTCCCCTCCTGCAGCTTTTGCTGACCAGCATTCTGTGAATGAATTTTTTAAATGCAGCACTAGAGAGACTTTTCAGGGTAAGCAAGCTTTATTACCTGTGGAAATGGGAAGTACTGATTGGCTAATGAGTTGATAGTATAAACATTAAGGCTTTTTTTTTTAGCATCTATATATGCTGAAACATACAGAGAGTATTTTCTGGTAAGCAAACTATGATGAGATTTTTCTAGTCATTTTGCTCTCAGTTCACAATTTTGTGTCTCTCTTTTGAATATACCCAGGGTGGCTCTGCTGTGTGAAATTTACAAAAGATAGCACAGAGCTGATGATGCAGAGATGAGAAGTTTTTGGCATAGAAATATAGAGATTAAACCAAAAACTTGAGAGCCTAAAAAGCTCAACACATAAATCTATATTTGAGCATCTGAATAAATTCTCAGGGGTGCTGCCACAAGTACTCCTCATTTTTTTTGTTGATACAGACTAATACGGCTACCACTCAAACAAAAATCAGTGAGGGCTGTAGTTACTCAGCACAACTGAAAATTAGAACACTTAGCCTTGGTCTACACTACGAGTTTAGGTCGAATTTAGCAGTGTTAGATCGATTTAACCCTGCACCCATCCACACAACGAAGCCATTTTGTCGACTTAAAGGGCTCTTAAAATCGATTTCTGTACTCCTCCCCAACGAGGGGATTAGCGCTGAAATCGACATTGCTGGGTTGAATTTGGGGTAGTGTGGACACAATTCGATGGTATTGGCCTCAGGGAGTTATCCCAAAGTGCTCCGTTGCGACTGCTCTGGACAGCACTTTCAACTCCAATGCACTAGCCAGGTACATGGAAAAAGCCCTGGGAACTTTTGAATTTCATTTCCTGTTTGGCCAGCGTGGCGAGCTCATCAGCACAAGTGACCATGCAGTCCCAGAATTGCAAAAGAGCTCCAGCATGGACCGAATGGGAGGTACTGGATCTGATCGCTGTATGGGGAGATGAATCCATGCTATCAGAACTCTGTTCCAAAAGATGAAATGCCAAAATATTTGCAAAAATCTCCACAGGCGTGATGGACAGAGGCTATAACAGGGACCCACAGCAGTACTGCGTGAAAATTAAGGAGCTCAGGCAAGCCTACCAAAAAACCAAAGAGACAAACGGCTGCTCCAGGTCAGAGCCCCAGACATGCCGCTTCTATGATGAGCTGCATGCAATTCGAGGGGGGGTCCCCTACCACTACCCCACCCCTGTCCATGGACACCTGCAAGGGAGGGAGTCTCATGCAACAGGGATGAGGAGGATAGCGCACAGCAGGCTAACGGAGAAAGCGTTCTCCCCGACAGCCAGAAACTATTTATCTCCCTGGAGCAAATACCCTCCCAAGGTGGGCTCCCGGACTATGAAGCTGGAGAAGGCACCTCTGGTGAGTGTATATTTGTAAATATAATACATGGTTTAAAAGCAAGTGTGTTTAATGATTAATTTGCCCTGAAGACTTGGGATGCATTCGCGGCCAGTACAGCTACTGGAAAAGTCTGTTAACGTGTTTGGGAATGGAGCGGAAATCCTCCAGGGACATCTCCATGAAGCTCTCCTGAGGTACTCCCAAAGCCTTTGCAAAAGGTTTCTGGGGAGGGCAGCCTTATTCTGTCCTCCATGGTAGGACAGTTTACCACGCCAGGCCAATAGCACATAGTTTGGAATCATTGCATAACAAAGCAGGGCAGCGTATGGTCCGGTATTTGCTGGCATTCAAGCAACATCCGTTCTTTATCTCTCTTTGTTATCCTCAGGAGAGTGATCATCCCAGAGAATTGGTTGGTGGGGGGTTTAGTTGGGTTTGT
This sequence comes from Dermochelys coriacea, assembly GCF_009764565.3. NCBI lineage: Eukaryota > Metazoa > Chordata > Testudines > Dermochelyidae > Dermochelys > Dermochelys coriacea. The sequence goes on from NC_050069.1 coordinate 109,365,370, forward strand.
GCTGCATGTTAACCCAAAAACCGAAGTCCCTCCTTTTAAATGGCCAACCCAACAGGTGCTTGATTTGGGAAAGGAGAGCGTTGTTGTTTGAAACCATTCCCACATGTTATGAAGGTTGAAGAAATCAAAAGACTGTGGCTTACCATGGCTGCCTGCAAGCTGAATTTTGTTGCCCGGCCCTGCGTGTATGATCTCTCACACCAAAACAGCAGTTTGCCTCAATATAAGAGGCGAAATGCGACCTTGTCCTGAAAGCACATGTGCTATGTAATATTAACAGCTTGGTTCACCATGAAAGAGTCTACCCATTGTTCTCTAAAATATGTCTTTTTAAATACTACTCTCCCTTTTTTCTTCCCGCAGCTGCAAATGTTTCAATGCTCCCCCATCATCTCCGTCCCAGAGGCTAGTGTAGATAAGGCAAAAACACTGCACTTGTGATTAAATGTTCTCTGAGCTCATGCAGTCCCCCTCCTGAAAGAGCTCAGCAGAATGCATGGAGGCAAACAGTGGCAAAGCAGAAAATGAACGCGAGGACAGGAGGGACGAGCAAGATGAGAGGCGGCGGCAGCGTGATGAGAGGAGGCCGGAGGCAATGCTGACGCTATTGGAGGATTGAACTGATATGCTCCGGCATCTGGTGGAGCTGCAGAAAAGGCAGCAGGAGCACAAACCCCCACTGCAGCCCCTGTGTAACCGCCCACCCTCCTCCCCAAGTTCCACAGCCTCCTCACCCAGACACCCAAGAATGCGGAGGGTGGGCCTCCGGGCACCCAACCACTCCACCCCGGAGGACTGCCCAAGCAACAGAAGGCTGGCATTCAATAAGTTTTAAAGTGCAGTGTGGCCTTGTCCTTCTCTCCTCCCGTCATCCACCACCCCACCCGGTGCTTCCCTCCTCCCTCCGCCCCTCCCGGGCTACCTTACCAGTTATCCCCCTATTTGTGTGATGAAGAATACATGAATTTGAAACAACAATGACTTTATTGCCTCTGCACCGGTGATCGAAGGGAAGAGGGCGGTTGGCTTACAGGAAAGTAGAGTGAACCAAGGGGGCGGGTTTTCATCAAGGAGAAACAGAACTGTCACACCGTAACCTGGCCAGTCATGAAACTGGTTTTCAAAGCTGCTCTGATGCGCAGCACACCCTGCTGTGCTCTTCTAACTGCGCTGGTGTCTGGCTGTACGTAATCAGTGGCCAGGCAATTTGTCTCAACCTCCCACCCCGCCATAAATATCTCCCCCTTACTCTCACAGATATTGTGGAGCACACAGCAAGCAACAATAACAATGGGAATATTGGTTTCGCTGAAGTCTAACCGAATCAGTAAACTGCGCCAGCGTCCTTTTAAATGTCCAAATACGCATTCTACCACCATTCTGCACTTGCTCAGCCCATAGTTGAACAGCTCCTTACTACTGTCCAGGTTGCCTGTGTATGGCTTCATGGGCCATAGCATTAAGGGACAGGCTGGGTCCCCAAGGATAACTATAGGTATTTCAACATCCCCAACGGTTATTTTATGGGACAGTAAGAAAGTAAGTCCCTTCCTGCAGCTGTTCAAACAGACCAAAGTTCCTGAAGATGCGAGTGTCATGTACCTTTCCCGGCCATCCCATGTTGATGAAACATCCCTTATGATCCACCAGTGCTTGCAGCACCATTGAAAAGTACCCCTTGCGGTTTATGTTCTGGCTGCCAAGGTGGTCCGGTCCCAAGATAGGGATATGGGTTCTGTCTATCGCCGCACCACAGTTAGGGAATCCCATTGCAGTAAAGTCATCCACTATGACCTACACATTTCCCAGAGTCACTACCCTTGATATCAGCAGCTCAGTGATTGTGTTGGCTACTTGGATCACAGCAGCCCCCACTGTAGATTTGTCCACTTCAAATTGATTCCCGACCGATTGGTAGCTGTCTGGCATTGCAAGTTTCTAGAGGTCTATCGCCACTTGCTTGTGAACTGTGACGGCTGCTGTCATCTTGGGATTCTTGCACTTAGGGCAGGGGAAACCAAGTCAGAAAGTTCCATGAAAGTGCCCTTAAAGTTTCACAGCCACTGGGAATCATCCCAGACCTGCAATGCGGTCCCACTAGGCTGTGCTTGTTTCCCGGGCCCAGAATCGGCGTTCCACAGCATGAGCCTGCCCCATTGCCACCAGGATGTCCAAATTGCCGGGGCCCGTGCTTTGAGAGAAGTCTGTGTCCATGTCCTCATCACTCTCGTCACCACGCTGCCGTAACCTCCTCACCAGCTTTTGCAGGTTCTGGTTCTGCATATACTGCAGGATAATGCGCAAGGTGTTTACAATGCTCATAACTGCTGCGGTGATCTGAGCGGGCTCCATGCTTGCAGTGGTATGGCGTCTGCAGGAGAGCAGAGTTGCAGCGGAAATGGTGGCTCACGATGGATGCCACGAGAATAGATATTTATAGAGAACGACGAGAGGACCTGTGAGGTGGAGTCATGAGAGCAGGAGAGCAGAGTTGCAGCAGAAGCCGTGGAGGACGACTGTTAGCACCTCACACATTTCCTGAGGAAGAACACACACCAGACAACATGGAGAAATTCACTATTGAGACAATAGCAGCAGAGCAGAGTTGCAGTGGAAGCGGTGTATGACGAGGGTTAGCAGTCCTACTGCACCGTCTATTGCCAGCAGTACCCAGGACCCAACAGTGGCGGTGTCGGTGAACTGTACTGAGTGGGCTGCACGCTTGCCATGATATAGCGTCTATGTGTAAAAAAGGTGTGAAATGATTGTCTGCCATTGCTTTCACGGAGGGAGGGTGACTGACGATATGTACTCAAAACCACCTGCGACAATGTTTTTGCCCCATCAGGCATTGGGAGCTTACCCCAGAATTTCAATGGGCGGTGGAGACTGCAGGAACTGTGGGATAGCTACCCACAGTGCACTGCTCCATAAGTTGATGCTAGCCACGGTAGTGAGGACACACTCCGCTGACTTAGTGCGCTTAGTGTGGAAATACGCAATTGACTGTATAAAACTGATTTCTAAAAATCAACTTCTATAATATCAACCTAATTTCGTAGTGTAGACATACCCTTAGTTAGGTGCCTGTGGGCCTAATCTTGTTTACACTTACACCTTTGAGGATCTGTGTGCTTTAAAGGAGTCCCATTGAAATTAGGGGACTTGTCACATGAATAATTGCTCATGGGCAGAACCGTTTGCAGGATCAGGGACTAAATAGAAATTTAGGTGCCTAACTTTAGGTAGCCAAGCTTGACAATTTTGGCATTTTTGCATTAGACTGTGAATATTCTAGGTGAGATATGTATATGAGATATGAGATAGGTAGTGATGAGGTGTGAAAACCATTTCTATTACTACTATATGTAATAAAATGTAAGAGGTTTTTTTTATTTGATCAATAATAAAAATAAAACCTAGAATTTTATTTTGCCATCTTTTTATAATGAAAAAGTCATAAACCAGCACAGAACAGGTTAATCAATTAGAAGGACAGGAGAGTTTTGGGCACCAATATATACTTTTACAAGATAGGGGGGTGCTGGTGGAAATAAAGAGATAAATAAAGAATACTGAACAAAAATAGACTGTACTACACTGAGGTATATTCTGATTTATAGTTTCAAATTGCACTATGAGGAGCTTTAAGTGGAAAAGCCACTGCTCAGGGCTGGTGGTAGGAAATAGGCTAGTGCATGGAGATTGGTGCAGCCTATTAGGTCCCCTAATATCAGAGTTTGCTATAATAATAGTAAAGTAAATAATAAATAAGCAAGTTCCACTATATAAACACCTTCCATATAGTCACAAAATGGCTGACTTGCGGGGGAGATATAGTTGTTGTCAAATGACTATATCTGATGATACGGATATAAGTTGGTAACTCTCTTTTAGGTGTGTGGTCCACCTGCTGGTGGGAGTCAAAGCTCTCTCTTCTTTCCTCCCCACCCCTGCCCCCGACTTCCCTCTGGCACGTTGCCCAGTTTTCTTATGAATGATCTCATTACAAGAGAAATAACCAGATGTCTCAGCAGGATTATTTTCATAATGCTACCACAGTCTATGCTTACCCAGGGTCATCATGCTTGCCTTTACATTATAGTATTTGTTTTTCCTTCTTTTGGACTGAATGTGCTACCCTTCTGTATTAGATTTTTATTTAAAAAACAATGGCTATTGCAAATCATTGAGAGGTTCACCTCCAATTTTCTGAGCCCTGCTTCGAGTCCACCTACCTTAACCTCTAGCTTTTTCAACAGCTCTCAGAAATGTTTACAAGGCTTAAAGGCTCCCAGGGTTGGAACCAGAATTTTGAAGGTAGATATTTGTTGGCAGCCTAGCAAACCAGAGTTTGTCCACCTTATCCTCACACCTTGCTGGAGCCCATCTATACAGAAGCTCTGGCCCCTCCCTTCAGGAAACTGAGGTCTAACTCCTGCCTGAGCTGTGCCTCTACTGCTTCAGACCCAAATTCAGCAAAGCACTGAAGCACATGCTTAACTCCCATTGAAATCAATAGGATTTCAACATGTGGTTAAGTGCTGTGCAGAACTGGTGCATCAGAGCTGTCTGTCAGACTCTATTCCTACTGTGCAACTCTCATCTCTCTCTTATGTTAGCTCCCAGAAAAGATTTTGACCCTAATCTGATGGTGCTATGGCTGCACTACTCTGCCCAGGCTAGACACCAAACATTTCACTTTTAGAACTCCGGCATCGCCCCTGTGAACAAGTGAACACCAATAAAGGTATTTTTGGGGTCTTTACTGCTAGCATGATATGCAAACCCGCCCAAGTTAGGTGCAGCTAGAAAACCATTGCAAAGTTTGATAGTGCAGTACAGTCTCTGAGAGTAAGTGGCTAATACCTCATAGTCGTGCAATATCTGTGTCCCTTAGCATAAGGGATGTACCTGATTGAGAAAGTGAAGTAAGAGCATAAGTGACCACTGAGACCTCTCGAAGTCTCAGTAATCATTCTCAACTTTTTATTGGAAGGGGACTTGTAGAAAGGATGTGACCTACTGATTTTTCCTGGATTGGCTTACCTCATCTTATTACAATACTCTGAAAATTCTCATGTACACACTCAAATCCCTTTGCTGCTGAAATCGGAAATAAATGATTCCCTAACCAGATGTTTAAAAACAATTATATCCATTCAGTGTTTAAAAGATATTACTCTTGAGGGAACTCTGCACCATTGAGCATGTGCAGAATTCACGCCCCTGCAGATTTTTTTCCCCTGCAGAATAATACATTTTTCTGGGGAGGCACTGCAATTACACCACCCACCCACCTTCTGTGGCACCAGAAGAGAGGGCAGCTGGCTCAGAGCTGCTGCAGCCAGCTGTGGAGAGGGAGGAGAGGCTGCTTTCCTCACAGCGCCCTGTCTGCAGGGTCAGGTGAGGAGGCACAGGATATGATGGGGACAGATTGCGCAAGGCACATGGGGCTGCTGGAAGGGTCACAGACTGGGTACAGACAGTGGGGCAGCACAGACTGCAGAGGGGCACAGGAACTAGTGGGGTAACAGCATTGAGCCAGAGGCTGAATAGGAATGAGGGGTGTAGGGGGGGGAGGGAGGTGGCTGAGTGGGGGAGCAGGCCACGTGGGCAGGGAGAGGGTACATGGACACACAGGGACAGAGGCAGATGTGCCTGACTGAATGGGAGAGGCTAGGGGTCAGCCAGGGTCTGCATGGAGGAGGCTCCCAAACTCCCCCACTCCCCCCCAAAAAACCTTGTTCCATATTTCGGTCACTCACACCCAACCACCCTCCAGCTTCACTCCCAGGATTCTGCCCAGCAATTACTTCCCTCTCCTTCAACTCCTCCATTAGTCCTGATTCCCCCAAGCCTTTGCACTGTTTCTGAGAGTGAGGAAAATAAGTTTCTGTACTGTAGTTTAAATGAATTATTACTCCAAGTTCTGTATTAATATGTCTAGTAAGGAATCTATATGTAAAAAAACATTTCCTGAATCTTTTTTGATGTCGGTATTGTTACAGACATACCTCCTGATAAGTATTTTGAAATAAATTAACAAAACAATTGAAACTGGCATAATTATATAGTGTTATTTTGACAACTAATATTTGCAGAATTTTAAAATATTGTACATTGAATTTAATTTTTTGGCAGGATTCCCTTAGCAGTAAGATGTGTGGCTAAGTACCTCATCTTGCAGCCTAAAATATCTGAGGCAATATATATTTGTCACTTGAAAAAAGACTAACTATGCATTTCCTTCTCTCCATGTTTCCTCTCCCTCCACCCCAGTTGTAATGTTTGGGCCTTCAGCCAAGTTCCCAAAGTGTTGCCTGAATCTTTGGCCTGATACTCAAACATTGCATCTCCAATATTGTTGCTGTCACTGGACCAAGCCATTTCACCTCTCAGAGCTCTGAGGTGGCGGCAGTACTGAAGATAAATCACCATTTAAAAAAAAACCTAAGTTGTAGCTTATTAGAGAAGTAGGAGCCTATCTTTAAAAGACCGAAGGCTGTATCACTATTGCTATGAAAGGGCCTAAGTTATACTAGGAGTGAAGCTCCTTTGCAGAATACTCTCAAACCAGAAAACAGTTCAAACTTTAAGAATGGAATTAATTGTCCACAAAAGGGCATAATGGGCTTGAAAGAAGACTGGGATGGGTACATGAAGATATAACAAAAAGATTAAAAAGGTGGAGGAATGAGCACCACACTGGGAATCTGGAAGTCCTAAATTCTAATTCCAGCCTTGACACTAACTAAATTGTTAAGCCTTTGGGAAATTTTTTCCACTTCTCTCAGTTAGGTTGCTCATCTATTTTTTATAAAGTGTGGGTGAGGCAATAATATTACTAATTTACCTATCTCACAGGAATGTTGTAAGGATTAATTAGCTAATTTGTTACAATGCTTTCAACATGTAAGACACTAAGTACCTCATTCTCAGGCTGATTTATACCATCTCGTTAGTGCTAAGGGCCCTTTAGCACTGCCAGAGGAGTGTAAAGTGGCATTAGAGTAAATAAGAATCTGGCCCTAAATATGCTAGGTATTATTATCTGAGATGAAATGAGCAAAACCACTCCTCTTGTTGGTATCAGCACAGCAGCTCAAGTACCAGAAAACACAAATCCCAAACTTTAACAGTTATTTTAAATTACATATTGTTAATAGAAAATCTATTCTTAAATTAAATAAGAATACGGGTTGATCAGACAATATATGCATACTCTTTGCTGAGCCATTCTGCTATGCTTCAGCACATCCAAGGTGTACCTATATTGGCTGTTTAATGTACACCCAGTGGTGTGTTATTGCTTACCTAAGGCTGAATACTGCATGACCTTGTTATTTCTGTTAATTATGTTTTCTCTTCTAGGAAAGTACGTTTACTCATTCTGTATAGTGCCAAACCACATAATCAGAAAAGGACTATTGTGGCTCCAGTTGGAAAGACCTCACTTGGCTTCAGCCATCTCTGGGAAAGCGCTATAGTCTTTTATTATTTTAACTGGCCAAATGCCCTTTTTTCCCCACATTAGCAACCTCCCTATGGTGCTCGTAACCTTGATATTATTTTCACTTTTACGCTAAATTTCACCAGATGAAAGACACAAACCCTCCAATTTCAAAAGAAAAAAATAGCATGTTTTGTTAACTCCAAATTTCAGAAACAAAGCCTGTGAAAATTATAACCTATGTCTGCTGGCTGCAATTGTTTTCAGTAAAGCCATCTTGCCAGCTGTTCTCATTGGCAAAAGGAAACATAATATTTTGGTATCTTTAATTTGTCCATTCCAGAGGAGAGTTTTGCTTGTGTCATCATTTAAACCATACATGCTAACATCAGTCTGGCAAACATAGCACTTTATGCAGACTCAGTTTTGGACAGTAGCACCATGATGTTGCAATAAAGCAGTTTTAGAATATTAAATTGTTAATAACAATTTTAATAACTTAAATTGTTTTCCTGAGTGTGGATTACTGCAAATGTTCTGCATGGCTCTGCTGGAAAAATGTTTTGTATTTGTTCCAATGAAAATCCTAAAGTAGATGTGAAAACAAACATGCATGTCTTAGGGCCTGATCCTGCCTTTGTTGGGAGTTGAGGGTGCTTATTATCTGTAAGGACTGAGCCTTTAATGACATGCCTTTTATTGTGATCTTGAATGATGTTCAGTGCCCATAGCCCCACTTGAGGTGACCAGCAAACAGCAACTCTTACTATCAGGCCTTAGAGAGAAACAAGTATGGTGTTGTGGCTTGTGCATAGAACTCAGGGACAGGAAACCTGGAGTTCCAGGAGCTAAGCCATTATTTAATAAAATCACACAGCAAATAAGAAAAAGACCATTTAAGTGTATTTATTCTTAAAGTAAGACGACAGGATTTACAATATGCATATGCCCTTCTGTTGCCTGATTTGTTGAGCTGTTATTTATTCTGACTGTGTTGATTATTTAGAATCCCCAATTAATAAAAGTAATTAGACCCTTGAGCTTCGACAGGTTCCAGCCACAGAATCAAGCACAACAGATTTAAGACTTCTGTCTGTTTGGGAACTCCCAAGTGCACAGTGGAGACTCACACACTGAGGGCAAAGCAGAGTTCTTAATGATCGTACTAACACTTGTTAGTAAAAGCACAAATCTGCCAATCCAAAAGAGAATGTAGCTCTAGTGTAATGTTAGTTTGACATCCCGTGTCATCCCAGGCATATACTCACACAATTCTTGTGGAGACCTAGAGGTGGGAAGACAGCTGTTCATGGGGTCCTAGCCTGTGTCTGGCATACCAAGAAAGTCCAATAGTCAAGGTCTACCACTCACGTGGTGGTTGGGCCTGATGGCTCTCATGAATATTCACAGCCAAGCTTCCCTGACAGGGCTAGCTGAAGAGGACTGCTCCCTTTTTCAGTCAGCCATCACTGAGCTGGGCTCTTCCTCTTATTTCCTTTCTTCAGGCTCTCCCAAAGAAGGCAGGGTAAGGCTGATTGCAGCCACAGACTCACATTAACCCCTTCAGGCCCAGTGTGGGGTTGATACAACCCATCACACTTTTCAGGTGAGCTCTGCACTAAAGTCTTAAGAAAAAGATTGAGTCTGCAGGTTTTTTTAGTTCCTTGCAGCTTTTAAGGATTGTGCCTTATCCTTTAAAAAATAAAATAGGAAGTTTGACTCAAACAATGTTTTATCCCAAGCTTCTGCTTGCCATAGGTACTGTACGGACTCCATCAAGTCAAGAACTGGAGAAGAGGAAATCACCCTTATTAAACAAATGTAGTTTTTGCATCCTCTTCATTGTTTCAACACTGTAAGTGTTTGCAGGAATCCCAGCCACTCTTACGCTTGAGTGTTGGTGACCGTTTTGAGATAATCAATTAATGGTTGTTACTATTTGTATATGTTTCAGTATGTTTTTATACCACGACCACAACATCCTCTGCAGTGCTGATGTAGAGTCAGTCCATTAAAGCAGCCCTGAGTAGCACAGAACCACTGTAGTTGCTCCTGTGTCTCCCCTCACAGTCCCAGGATTGGCAGGATGCAAATCCACTTTTCCATACATCTGTTGTGAGCTGTGCCAAGTTTTTGAATTTAGCAAATTGGTTTTCACTGCAGCATTTTTTAACCCTCTCAGTCATATGAAAACCTTTTCTCCTTCTTCAGGTTCTGAGTCCTCCTGGTGACAATTCCTTAGCTGAAGTTAGCTTCCTTGATGAAGTGCTGGAATCTTGCGGGGCTCCGCTGAATATTTCGGTACTGGGAATGTAGGTAAGTCCATAGAATAAAGCTTCAGACCACTAGAAGCCCACTTTTAAAAGTGTCAAATACATGTTGGCAGTTTTGATACAGGTCAGTATCCTGAGTTCTGCTCTGCATCATCTGACAGCTCTTCCCACCCCGCCTTATGTGTCTATTACAATGGCACCCAGCAGCTCCATCTAGGATTGAGGGCCCCAGTGTAGTAGGCCCTGTAAGAGAGAGTCCTTGTCTCCAAAGAGCTTGGTGGATAGTAAACTATGTAAATTCCACCCAACCAAATGCTGTGTTTGAAGGAAAGGGTGTATTTACCTTAAATTAATTTACTTAAATTAATCAGATTTAATGTGATTGTGTTGCTTTAAAGGAGCAATGAACCTTATTATTTCTCTGAGCTGTCCAGGAGAGGGCAGCACACATGGTTTTGGGGAAATTCGGAACTGGGAGTATGTTGGGGTCACCTGGCTGACTGTAAGCAAGGCTAGTGGAATCCAGAATGGGGCTGCAGAGAGGCTTCTGGGGTAAGAGCTGCTGAAGCACACAGGGAGTGACTTGCATGCTTGTAAGCAGGTTCTGAGTGTCCCATGCTGGGAGCTACAGCCTCAAAGCATTGTAAGGGTTACAGGGTAGGTGGTGATAACCCCTCCCTGGTCTGGATTGCACCACATACCTGTGACACTTGACTATCCAGGAGACATATGGTACCCAATGCTCGGCGCTCCGGATCCATACAGGAATCTCAATCAGCCCTCTCTCCTCCTAGCTGACACTAGCTGGCTCCATTAGAGCACACAAAGGAAGAAACTGAAATGAATCTACCAGTGCTGACAGTTCCGATGGGCATGTCATCCTCGTCACCCAATGAGGCAATCACCCCATCCCTGCCTGATGACCACAGGCAATACCAAGAGCTCTTGCAGAGGGTGTTGACTGAACTCTAGAGCCAATGCAAGGACATCCATGATACGCAGAGAGGCTCCTGCACATCTTGCAGCCTTTTTGTCCTAGCCATGTGGCCCTCCCAGTAAATAAGGTCATCATTGCACCAGCCAAGACAGTAGGACACACACTTGCTAACTGTGCCCCCCATCCTCAAAGAGGGCTGAGGTGTGATGATACTTTGTACCAGATAAAAAGTCTGAGTCTGTTTACTCCCACTACATCCCACTCCCTAGTAGGGCAAGCAGCCACAGAGAGATCCAGGCGACAGCACCCCCAAGGAAACCTGCAGACAAAGGCACTAAATGCCTAGACTTCCTAGGGAGGAAGGTATTTTCATCCACCAGCCTTCAGTTTAGTATTGCTAACTAACAGGACTGTTAGCAAAATATGATTTTACAAACTATTTCAAAGTCCTGGAGCTCAAAGACAAACTCCCTTAGGAGGACAGGGCCCAATGGTAAACTGGTAGCCATGACCTCTCTTCAAGCTGCAATGGATGTGGCTGATAACATGTCTAGCGGTATATAGCTAAGGCCAGTAGCAGATTAGGCATAGGGGGGTGGGCAGGCTGAGCGGGGCAAGCCCCCACTACCTGATCCCTTTCCCCAACAGGAATGCCGGGAAAGGGGGGGACTGGTGGCAGAAGGGGTGGAGAGGGGCCTCCACTTGCTCCGGGCCAGGGCCCCACAAAACCCTAATCCGCCCCTGGCTATGGCAATAGTTATGAGGTGTGAATCTTGGCTTCACTCTCCCGTGTTTCCTAGGGAAGCGTAGAGTACCATAGAGGCCTTGCCCTTTGACAGGTCTAATCGCTTCAGTGAGAAGACTGATGAGTAGCTACACGCACTAAAGGACTCCAAGACAATTCTCTGCTGATTGGGCATTCATATCTCAGTTCCAAAGAGAATACATCACAAACAGGTGTATAAATCAAGACCTCTTCCTCAGCCATTCTACCACCTGCGCCCTTATGAACCAGTGCACAAACACCACAGGGTATCAAGAACTAGGTTTGCAGCTCTCTCAACTGCAGCTGCTGAACCCCACTCACCAACCAGCTTTTGCCAGGATGCCTGACATGCATGGCATCTCTTTCTGTCTCCCAAACCTTTTGTGGCCACTTCACCTTTTTTACCCACAACTAGAGGACATTAACAACAGACAGGTGAATACTAGATATCGTCTATTCTGGTTACATCAAGTGCCTCTCACAGCCCCTCTTCAAAGACCACTCTCATGAAGAAATCTTCCCTCAGGAGATGGACTCTATCCATTGGCAAGAGGCTATAGAGAAAGTGCCACCCCAACTTCAAGGAAAGGGGTCTGTTCCCCATAGTTCCTAGGAAAAAGAGGATTGAGACCCATTCTTGACCTTTGTCAGCTAAATATCTTTATGTACAAATCAAAATTCCACATTGTTACTGTTACATTCCAAGTGCGATCCAACCCAGTGAGGCATTGGGTCACCACCTGCCTCGCAACCTTGGGTGCCTCATACTGTTTTGCAGTTGTAGCCCCCAAACTGGGCTGTTTGCTCACCATGCAGGTCACAGCCTGAGTGTCTGTGTATAGCTACAGACCTGGTCTAGCAGCCTGCCTGCACCAGACCAGCCACGCCCCAGTTACTACCTTCAGGGTAACCCCAACAACCTCCCAAATTTCCCCCCAAATGTGTGTCCTGCACTGTCCAGCTTCTCCTGGGCTGTTCAGATATTATAGTCCATTCCACATTTAAGGGGTCAATATGCAACACTTTTAACTGGAATTACCCCAACAGTTCAGTTTAAACACAACAATGGAATAGTTTAGATTAAAAAAATAAAACAAGTTTATTTAACTACAGATGGATAGATTCTAAGTGAGTACAAGTACAAGATATTTAAGTCAGATATGGTTACAAGAGAAAAAGATAAAATATTTCTAGTTGCTAAAGCTTAAACTAAACTTGGTTCAAGGTAAAATCCTTACATGTTCCCAGAAATGTTGCTAACCAAATTCACATGTTAGGATCCCTTCCAAAGTCAAAAGGCTGGTTCCTTTGTTGTCTTAGGTGAAAGTGAGAGAAAGAAAGATAACCTGGGGTGTTTTTGCCTCTAACTTTTATAGTCCAGTCACCCTTCGAAATGCATCTTCCTGAAGGTTAGCCCTACATCGGTAGTTCCCAAACCTGTTCCGCCGCTTGTGCAGGGAAAGCCCCTGGTGGGCTGGGCCGGTTTGTTTACCTGCTGCATTCGCAGGTTCGTCTGATTGCGGCTCCCAGTGGCCGCGGTTCGCTGCTCCAGGCCAATGGGAGCTGCTGGAAGCAGCGCAGGCTGCGGGACATACTGGACCCTGTTTACATCTCAACTTACATATAACACATTTCTTTGTTTAGGATAGACCTGTTTAACAACTTATGTCTAATCAGGGCTATGTGGGTTTGAACATGTGCGATCATCATCATCATCATCATACATAGGAAATTCATAACTTTATATATATAATGTTGCTACATACATGCCACCATGATGTTATTAACCAGTGAGGAGCTGGTTTTCAAATGATATCTTACAAGGCATATTTTGTACAAAGATTACTACAATAGTGTGTAGGGTTTATATACAGGGGTGCATCTGGTTACAGTTGTATTGGCTTCAGTTATTCTACTCCCTGGAGAGGTGCATATGATTTGTGGTTCTCGACTTACTTTCATGTTGACATTAACCCGTCCTACAGAAGGTTCTTCAAATTTCTGTTAGGACAAGACCACCACCACTTCAGAGTACTTCCATTCGGCCTGGTAACAGCACCCAGGGTTTTCATAAAGATTAGGTCACGTGGGTGACCACCTTCTGGCAGTTTCACTGTGTGTTGTGTGAAGTAGTACTTGTTAATGTTTGTTTTAAATCTGCCACGTATTACAATTCATTGGGTGACCCCTAGTTCTTGAATTATGTTAAGGGGTAAATAACACTTCCTTATTCACTTCACTTTAAGCTGGTAAGTGCCAGCCTTTTTTATCTTTTTTCATATGGAAGCTGTTCCATACCCCTATTCTTTGCCTTTCTCTGTACTTTTTTCCCCATGTGTTCAAAGCACCATGTGTCCTTCCTAGTCACCATCACATCAGCCAGAAGAGTGCGTGAACTAGGCGCACTCTGGCTGACCTGCCTTACTCCACATTTCATAAGAAGGTTCCCCTTCATCTCCATGGTAATTTCTGAGTTTCACATGAACCTATTCTCTTACCGGTATTCTTTCCAAAACATCTTGCTTCCAATGAGAAGAGGAGACTTCATTGTCTCAACATCAGATGGGCTTTAGCATTCTGTCTGAAAAGAATGAAATCAATTAGGAGAATGCCGTCTAGATTATTTACTGCTATAGCAGAATGATCATGAGGTCAAGCATTACCTACTCAGCAACTGAGTGGATCTCCACTGTATCATGCTTTATTAGTTGGTGTGTATTCCTCCCTGGAGGGGTGAGGGCCCATTCCACTTGAGCATAGGCAACCTCAATAGCATCTCTCCTTTCAAAAATATCTGGACTTTTGTAAGATCTGGAGTTCCAGCCATACTTTCATGAAATACTGCACCTTAGTCCAGGCCTCGTCTGCAGATGCAGCTGTTGAGACAGCAACATTACAGACATCTATACCAACTGCATTCTTCCACCCCACTTCTGTTTGAATACACACAGGAACCTGCACTTGGAGAAGAAATGGAAGTTGCTTACCAATAACTGGAGGTTCTTTGAGATGTGTGGTCCTTATCTGTAGTGGACTATCTACCCTTCTTCTCCTCTGCTGTGGGATAAGGAGTAACTGGAGAGGCATTGGTCTACACCAGGGATCGGCAACCTTTGGCACACGGCCTGCCAGGGTCGGACTGTGCCGGTTTGTTTACCTGCCGCGTCCTCAGAGTCGACCAATCGCGGCTTTCACTGGCCATGGGTTGTCGCTCCAGGCCAATGGGGGCTGCAGGAAGTGGCAGCCAGCACATCCCTCGGCCCGTGCCACTTCCAGCAGCCCCTATTGGCCTGGAACGGCGACCCACAGCCAATGAAAGCCACGATCGGCTGAACCTGAGGACGCGGCAGGTAAACAAACCGGCCCGGCCTGCCAGGGGGCTTACCCTGGTGGGTCGTGTGCCAAAGGTTGCCGATATCTGGTCAACACTGCCACTTTATACTTATGGTACACATCATGAGGGGAGAAACTGCATTGGTGCAGACCAATACATACTACTGGCTAGAAAACTCTGGTCTCAGGCACATGCACCACATATGTATCCATATGTGGAATACAGAGGGACCCTCCCTTACAGGTAGATAACCTCCATTGAACAAAAAATACAACTGGGAATACATTTTTCGTTGCAGTGCCTGAAGAACCATGTAAGACTCCTATGAATAATGAAATCTGGGTACATGCCCCCTCCAGAGCTCTGAAAATTCAGCTGCTCTGTTTTACCCAGTAGAGGAATGAAATGCTTAGATGCTCACTTTCACATCTGTGAATAATTAAATTTGCCCTATTCTCCAACTTTTAAGGAAAAACTTTTGAAAATATCTGATTTACCCACAATATATATGTGATAACTTATTAACAGAAGAAGAAAAAAATATTTTGCATTCACATATTCATTTTTCAATAAAGTTTAGAATAAGAGGCATTTAGAATTATTTAGGTAAAATAATGGATTTAGATTCATTAATTGATATTCTTTGTTTGGCTGCTGGAATACATAACTGCTAAGAAAGCTACAGGAATTCTCCCTGGTAATGAATAATTAAAGGCAAGGCAGTAACTTAACTGGAAAGGTATGGCAGAAGTGCCTTATACTGGTCTGCATGAAGCCTGGGATTGAGAATGATCTTCAGGCTCTCATTATTCATGGTTACTGAACTTGGTCTCCAGTTGCGTAGTTTCTTATGCTGGCAACTATAGCTGAGTGGGAAATGATTATCCCATCATGCAAAAGTCTGGATATTTTTCCTGTCCCAAATCAAAATGAAAAAATTGAAATCTCAAAAAATTTAACGAACCAAAGATCGGGGGGGGGGGGAGGACGGGAGTCAGTTTGGATCAAAGTTTCATTTTAATAATGTCAAAATGTTTTTCAATTTAAACTGCGGCTGTCAAGCAATTAAAAAATTAATCGCGATTAATCGTGCGATTTAAAAAAACTAATCTCAATTGTGCTGTTAAATAGAATACAGTTTTTAAAAATATTTTGGGATGTTTTCTACATGTTCAAATAGATTGATTTAAATTATAACACAGAGTACAAAGTGTACAGTGCTCACTTTATATTTATTTTTGATTAAAAGTATTAGCACTGTAAAAAAACCAAAATAAATAGTATTTTTCAGTTCACCCAATACAAATACTGTAGCACAATCTGTATATCATGAAATTTGAACTTACAAATACAGAATTATGTACAAAAAACTGCATTCAAAAATAAAACAATGTAAAATTTTAGAGTCTGCAAGTCCACTCAGTCCTACTTCTTGTTCAGCCAATCACTCGGACAAATACATTTGTTTACATTTGCAGGAGATAATGCTGCCCACTTCTTGTTTACAATGTCACCTGAAAGTGAGAACAGTTGTTCTCATGGCATTGTTGTAGCCAGCGTCACAAGATATTTACATGCCAGATGCACTAAAGATTCACATGTCCCTTCATACTTCAACCACCATTTCAGGGGACATGCATCCGTGCTGATGACGGGTTCTGCTTGATAACAATCCAAAGCAGTGCAGACCGACGCATGTTCATTTTCATTATCTGAACAACATGTGCTGGGTCATCATCCGAGACTGCTATAACATGAAATATATGGCAGAATGTGGGTAAAACAGAGCAGGGGACATACAATTCTCTGCCAAGGAGTTGAGTCACAAATTTAATGAACGCATTATTTTTTTAACGAGTGTCATCAGCATGAAAGCACATCCTCTGGAATGGTGGCCAAAGCATGAAGGGGCATACGAATGTTTAGCATATGTGGCATGTAAATAACTTACAATGCTGGCTACAAAAGTGCCATGCAAATACCTGTTTTCACTTTCTGGTGATATTGTAAATAAGAAGAGGGCAGCATTATCTCCTGTAAATGTAAACAATCATGTTAGTCTTAGAGATTGGCTGAATGAGAAGTAGGACTGAGTGGACTTGTAGGCTCTGAAGTTTTACATTGCACTCAAAAACAAAACAGTTATGCAACAAAAAATATACATTTGTAAGTTGCACTTTCACGATAAAGAGATTGCTATAGTACTAGTATGAGGTGAATTGAAAAATAGGATTTCTTTTATTTATGATTTTTACAGTGCAAATATTTGTAATCAAAAATATACACTTTGATTTAAATTACAACACAGAATACAATGTATATGAAAATATAAAAAAACATCCATAATATTTAATACATTTCAATTGGTATTCTATTATTTAAAAGTGTGATTAATTTTTGAGTTAAGTGTGATTGTCAGCCCTAATTTAAACCTTTTGCATTTTGTTTAAAAGTTGAACTATAATTTAGCTTACATTTCAAAATCAAAATGTCAAAAGTCCCAATGAAAATTTTGAAGTTTATTTTAACATTTTTCAAGTGTTTCAATATCAACTGATCTTGCCTGTAAAATTTGAGCGAATTCCCCATTAGATCAATAGACTTTTGTTTACAGCACTAAATAACATTGTTTTTGATTATAATAAAATATTGCTAGCTCTAATAAAGAAGGTGTGTCATTTACGCTGCTTAATTACTTTTCAGTGCAAAAGGAAAGCAGCTTAGAACACAAAGTTGTTTAAAGATGAAATTTCACTACAGGAATCTTCTGTGATTATTATTGTTATATTCTGTCTGTTTTTAATTACCGTTAAAAAAAAAAGTTGTGTTTGTGGTTGCACTACATCAAAACACAAACATGGTTGGAGGCTCATTAACTTGGCGAATTTAAGTGGATTTTCACAAGACAGTGGAAGGCACATCTATGATATTATAGTGACACCCGCCCCTTCCCCTTCCGCCCCCCCTTATTGTGGAGGCTTCACAATAAATGATTTTAAGAATATTTTAACATGGGAAAAACATTTTCCCCTAACTTTGTTCTGAAGAACTATTGTAGTTGAAGCTTTCAAAAATAAATTCAGCCTGAGGCAGACAATGGGTATGGAAAACTTCAGCCCAGACAGTTAAAATTGGCAGTTGTAAATAATTGGAAGCAGGGTCTTATAATGCACTGGCTCTCAACCTTTCCAGACTACTGTGCCCCTTTAAAGCGTCTGATTTGTCTTTACATTCCTCCAGGTTTCACCTCACTTAAAAACTATTTGCTTACTAAATCAAAATACAAAAGGGTCATAGCACACTATTACTGAAAAACTGCTTACGTCCCCTGGTTGAGGACCACTGTTATAATGGAAAGCATTGGGCAATCATAACTGTAGGCATCACTACCAGCGTTGCTGATAAATCTTCAGTGTAAAATTACTAGCCAACCCATTTCCTATCTTCCTGCATCAAACCTTGTATCATCATATTTTCTTGGACAACAATGCAAGATTTACTGATAACAGCAAATAGAGACAATTACTAGTATAAATAGGCTGAAAAAAGAAATTTAAAAATTAATGGGGAATAAATCATAATTTCAGATTAATTGTATTTGCTTGGTTGTCATTGAACATCTGTTGTCAATCTCCAAACTCTGTAGACACCAACATAACATTCATCCTGTCCTTCCTTCTGATTACATTGTTCTTATTTGCCCATGATGAGGACTATTCACTGAGGTGACTCATAGTTAAGGCTGCGAGTGTGTCACAGATTCTGTGACTTTCCAGGACCTCCGTGATTTCTGCAGTGACTGGTACGACTGACCCCAGGGCTGACCGAGCAGCTCAGGAGGCCCCTGGGCCAGCTGCACTGGCCGCTTCTGGGGCAGTCTTGGGCCACCAGGCCCCCCAGAACACACCCGCCCCGGAGCACCAGCAGTGGTCCCAGGCCGACCCTTGCCCTAGAGCCCCCCCATCCCTCAGAGATTTAGTCAGGGATATATAGTACAAGTCTTGGACAGGTCATGGGCTGTGAATTTTTGTTTACTGCCTGTGACCTGTCCATGACTTTTACTGAAAATACCTGTGACTAAAATGTAACCTTACTCATAACAGAAACAAATCTGAACCTTTGTGTGACTTGGTGCCTAGAAGCACTAATCAGCTATATAGTTTTATGCATTTGAGATCAGTTTAAGTAGAAAGGAAAAGACAGATCAAAGTAAGTATCTCTTAGATTTGGCTTAAATTACTAGATTTGAACAAAATCAATTTAATAAATTTAAATCCATATGCAATCAGTTCTAATTACCCCATGTTTTCATAATATCATTTACTGTATCTTCTCTTTAGATTTCATAAAAATTGGACAATTTTTGATTTGAATGGAAAGTGCTTTTGAAAAAGGTTTACAGTGTCCATGTAAATATTTGCATATGGAATAAGACAGACCTCTTCCTATGGTGTATGCTTTGTAGCTGTAAAGATGCTATATTTTCAATTCTACTTTTGACTTTTTAAGGTCATTTCACTATGCAAATAAATACTTGTATAAACAGAGCATAACAATCATATTTTCAAAAATAGGCCTCTTAGCTGTGCTTGCAAAATATGCAAGCACTTACATGCGCATGTAATTATTTGTTGATATCCCTGTAACCACAGGAACTGATTTTATTCCCATTTAAGTCAAGGTGCAGGAGCAAATGCCTAATTTTGAAATTTGGTCCAAAGTATTTGAGGTGCTAATGCATTTCTTTCAGCGATATAGATAATGACATAATTAATGGTAATAATTTCGCCCACAATCTTCATGCGGTCAGTTTATAAATACTCTTTATGGCTATAGTAATTAGAGATAGCCAAAATCTGTTTTCAGTGAAATACAAGTCAGATAGATTTTTATAAATTTGGTGGCTTGTTTCTTAAATCAAACCACATTGCCTGAGTGCACTACACATATTACTTATATATAAATATTTCTTTAGTATTCAGGATCTATATACCTGATCAGTGAGTAAACAGGGTAGCTGGACATGTGCTGTACCCTCTCCCAGGATGGCAGAATTCACCAATTCAGCATGGTTTCTGTGGGAAAAATTCTGCTTAGTCATTCAGATGACTCCAATTAGCTTTCAGTTCGGTGCTTCTGGCTTTAAACCACAATTTAACTCAAAATCTTAGAATGACATTAATATATAATTAGATGTTTGTCCTAAAATATCTGCACAGCAAATTATCTTCAATGAAGATAGCAAGGCCTTCTACCTTCCACCGCCTTCAGCACAGAACTCTATGGATTAGCAGACAAAAGACAGATAGGGTATTTTGGTGTCATAATACCAATGCCATAGTTAAGGCTAAAAGAAAAGGAGTACTTGTGGCACCTTAGAGACTAACAAATTTATTATAGCATAAGCTTTCGTGAGCTACAGCTCACTTCATCGGATGCATTTGGTGGAAAAAACCACCAAATGCATCCGATGAAGTGAGCTGTAGCTCACGAAAGCTTATGCTCTAATAAATTTGTTAGTCTCTAAGGTGCCACAAGTACTCCTTTTCTTTTTGCGAATACAGACTAACACGGCTGATACTCTGAAACCCATAGTTAAGGCTGGAGTTCTGTTTTGTACTTAAAGCAGTATGACTTATAAGGACTAGTGGAGTGTGTTGCCATAGCAAAAGCAAGCCTAGTGCACTCTCCTCTGCAACATCCATTCTCAGCATGGACTTTCTGGTGCTTGCCCACTACCTTTGTTCAGTGGACCCATTTCCACTGTGTTTGGGGCATTCTCTCAGCCTCCTGTGGCTGAGTATATTTCTTGTTCTATGATTATCTCCATTGAGCCAGTCAGTATACAGCAGTGTGCTCAAGCAATCACATAAAGTTACCTGATTTCTTTTAGAGAGCCAAAGAGAAGAAAGAGGCTTTGATAGTACTGTCCTGAGGAATTATGAGGCCACAAAAGTCAAGCATTGCAAGCATTATACAACAAATATGATTGTTTGTGTGCCTTGAAGTGAGTCACTGTGTGTCACAGCAGAGAGTCTGATATTGAGGGTGAAGTGAATTAAACATGCTAAAACAGTAGGTGAGGGACTGGAAAAACACTACTATCTACATGTGAAAAAAAATCATGGCTGTCTAGTAACTTGGTAAGATTTCTGCACATTCTCCTACTTATTATGGTTTAGTTTACATTTGAATTCACTGTTTCCATGTAACATTCTTGTATCCAAATAATTACAGTTGCTTTACTCAGAAGCAATCAAAAACTAATTGGTGAAATGAATAAAATCCCATTTCTATATTTTCTGGCAAGTATCAGAGCCTATTACAGAAGGACTGGGAATAAAATCCATTTTAATGCACCTTTTTTATTAGACAATCATAGATATTAATTAGATACATCTCTCGTAGTAATTAGAGAGATAATTTTACTGGTACATTTTAACATTAAGAATACATTTATATTCACCTTGGATGAACACTCCATTAAGTATGGTTTTTTGTTTCCTTTTAAACATTATCTTGGTATTTTTTATTCCTGGCTTTAGCTGTTTGATAAAAGTGGAAAGGTAAGAATTCTACAGGTAGAGCATATCACAGCAGGTTAATTGGTTCAACATCAAATTGCTTTATAGTGATTTGGAAAATACCCTAATTTTGAAACACCTCTGGAGGGTGAGTATGAAAATTTAGCACAAGTTTTATATATGCAGAAAATTGCTTTTGCATGAATTCACTCTTAAAATGTTAATATATTCATAAGGAAATTGTGTTCTTTAATCTCTGAAGAAACACTTATCACTAAGAACCCGCTTAATTATTTTCCTGTGCTTGATTTATTAGCTTATGAAATTATGCTAGCAGATTGCATGTTAATGGTTTTTGGGCTCAAATGACCTGATTTTAATAATGAAGTAATTTATGCAATAAATGTAATCAGCATCTATGAATCTCACTTAAAAGACCATATTGGTGATTAACCATGCTAAAAACCAAATGACTGTCAGCATGATGCAAGGTATATGTTACTGCAGAGAACTGGGACATGTTCAGGTCAGTGCACATATTAGCTGCTGGTTGAGTCCCAGTTTTGCCAGCCACACTGGGACTGCAACTACAGTTTATTTAACAGTGTTTATTTAACAATCTTTATTGGCCATTGTAAGTGGTGACAGACTTCAAGTAATCTACTTGCACAGAGAAAAACAACGCTAGGAGGAGGAAAACAGAGGGTCTGAAGTATGCATGGAGACAGCAAGAACTGCTGGGTAAGTAGCAGATCTCTTGGGGGTAAAGGAATTTAACTGAGCTATGGGGGATTCTTAGTAAGGAAAATAAAATTACCCATTTATTTGTTACTGGTACAAGAGGCTATCTCTCTGAAACATTTGGTAAGCATGTGTGGAATTGTTCCTTCGGAAAAACCCTTTCCCCAACCATCTTTGTTTGCAGAGATATGTAAAAGCATCACATGCTTGAATTGTGCATTATTTTCCCCTGCCCCATTTCTTGTGCACTTCACTAGGACAGAGAAAGTTAAAGCACTGAGGAGGAAACACTGGTTTCTTTGCAGTAATAGAAACTAATGTTCAACAGACTAACACCACACAGACTTTCGCACAGGTATTAGAAAAAAAGATACCATTAGCTGCCAAAGATGATCTCATTATTTAAACACTGACAAAAACTGATGGGAGGTCACTTTGGATCTGATCCAAAGAGCACTGAAGTAAATGGGAAAACTCCCATTGACTTCACAAAGGTTTGGATCAGCCAATTCAAATGTTTAAAATAAATAAAACAGTTTTAATATAATATAATATCACGTGGTAAATCACGCAGTGTCTCAAGCACTGTATGAAATATTGGCAAACAGCCATCTCCAGAGTCCTCTTCACTTCAAAAATTTGAAAAGGGGTGTGTAACATTTTCTATAATCTGGCTGCTAGCCGTTATTTTAGAATTAAGAGTCACTCTTTTTTCCTCCCCTTCCTTCACTAAATAAACTTGTTCTTTGATCTGGTCTTCACGTGCCTCTAAATTTCATGGGTGAAAACAATCAGAGGTCCCAGATCTTTTGTCTCAGTTGGAAGTTGATTCCATCCAAAAGCTCAGGGATGGACCATGCATAAAACCTCTTTAAAACAAAATGTTTAAGCCCTGCCTCTCCTTCAATATAACAAAATAGTTCCTTATTACAAATTCATTGCATCTTACCTTGGAAGTGCCTTATCTTCAGGGAAAAAGATCTGCCAGACATCCATAAGCATCGTGACGGCAAAATTGTGCATGGCCCCTAGGCAGGTGCACAAGTAAGGAGAAAGGATAAGGAGCCTCCCTGCACTTCCCTTAATCATGGACTGGGCACAGTGGCAGCTGAAGGCCTAGATACCACGGCTGGTCCTAGCTTCTCCAAAGGGGCTGAGCCAGGGCAGTTCTGGTAGGCTGACAAATCTGCAGTCACAGAGGACCCCAGATGTGTGGGGGGGGAGGGGGCTGTTGGGAGGGACAGAGTTTGATCAGTGTTTGTTTATCTCCTTAGTCATATTAGGAATAAGGGTGAGCCCACTGAGCTGCCCCTCACACTCTGTCCCATGGACCCAAAGTCCTAGGCCTGGCCAAGCATTTGGAACTTTCCAGAAGTGAAAGCCATCCACCCCCAGGTGAGATAGAAAGGGGTGTCCCTGACTTTTCTCCTATCTAGCTCCTGTTTCCTGCGCCCTGGTCCTTGCGCCTTCCTTCATTTCCAGGGGCTGCTCCTGTGATATTTCCTCTGGGGCCACTCTTCTTGGGGGCTGTTTCTGCATCTATTGGGGCAGGCCCACAGCTAGACAAGTGTGGGAAGAAGTAAGGAGACAATGTTTTATTTAATAGGGGGCAGGGCTTTTCCCCTGGAGAAAGCTGAAACACCAGGTGTGAATTTTCCTGCATTTTAGAAGATTTTAGGATATTGCAGAACAAAAATATTTATGCTTGAAAAGTAAGTACTTGCCTGATGTTTATTTGGAATTCTGACTAGAATAACTCACAAGTAACAAATTAGACTATAACTGCCAAAAACCAAAGCCACACATCCCAAATGGTGGTGCACTTTTTCCCATTAGACATACACAAAAACATTCAGAGAGCCAGCATCAGCATTTAAAGCATAAACAGAGAAAAACGAGGAAAGTTCTCTCCTCCCGATTTGTGGGAATCTTGTGCTCTGTTGCCTAGCTGACCTTTTGCTCCTACAAAGTCATATCACCTAGGGCTATGCTTTGAATGTCAAAAAATTAGATTTTTTTTTAACAAAGTGTTCATATTTTTAAAATATAACATGCTATTAGTGTGCCATAAATATTAAAATATGAAGTGAGCTAGTATCAGGATTACACAGAACCATAAAACAGCTAGGCAGAGGGCCAGTTTTGAGGGCTGTTGTTTATTTACTTACTTGTACTTTAAATGGCTCAAAACCATCAAGTTGTGCATTAAGCTACCTAAGTACCCATATGTTCTTATTACTGTCACCTTCATTTGGCTTCCTGCTATATTACGACTGTTTCTTTCACTCACTTCTTGTATCTTTTCTTAAATTAGATTGTAAATTCTTGTGGGCAGTGACTGTGTCCTCCAGTGTGTTTGTACAGCATCTAGCAAGTGGGGCCCAGATTCTGTCTATGGCACTTGGTGACTACTAAAATACAAATAATTTCCCTATGCTCCTATGCCAAACACTTGTTCCATCAAAAAGCACTACATGACCAGAAACAGAGAAATAAACAATATACATTGCTATATAAAATTGCTACCAGGATCTCACCTCTAACATTCAGGAACACTGGAAGAATCAAAACAGGCCCACAGTTTCAAACTTAAGTAGGCACCTAAATAAAAGTGGCCTGATTTTCAGAGATAGTGAGCTACACCAGCTCCCAATGAGGTCAGAATGTTGACCTTTAATATTTTACTGGATTTGTCACTGCATCCTCTGTATTTGTGTCTCTTCTCACTCTGGGAACAGTATCAGACTTAAACATTTAGCTAAATTTAATGATGAATTCTGAAACTAGGGGTCAGGCAAAAAATCATGTTGCAATTTTAGCAAATGGAGAGGTGGAATCATATTTACCAGTGGATTTTAGAAGAAATGAAAAAGGACATTGTTCACAGTACCACCTTAAATCATAAGAACATAAGAATGGCCACACTGGGTCAGACCAAAGGTCGATCCAGCCCAGTATCCTGTCTATAAACAATGGCCAATGCCAGGTGCCCCAGAGGGGTGAATCTAACAGGTAATGATCAAGTGATCTCTCTCGTCTCATCATTGTTTATTTTCATTTCCCTTCCTGCTCCTTAACACATTGATCATGTTTTAGTTGGGACCCTTCGTCCAGATGATGTTGGGGTATCCTCTTGCATTGAGGTTACCTCTCCAGGGGAGGGAACTCCAGTCATTAGGAAAAGCCAGCTGTTAGTAATGGGAGATTTGATCATTAGAAAGATAGCTGGGTTTGTGATGACCAGGAGAACTGTATGGTGACTGTGGATCTCTTGAGGCATCTAGATAGACTTATGTGTAGTTCTGGGGAGGAGCCGGTGGTTGTGGTACATGTAGGTACCAATGACGTAGGGAAGGGTAGGAGAGATGTCCTGGAGGCCAAATTTAGGCTGCTAGGAAAGAGACTGAAATCCAGGACCTCTATGATGGCATTCTCAGAAATGCTCCCAGTTCTACACGCCAGGTAGGCAGGAAGAGCTTCAGAGTCTCAATGCATGGATGAGATGATGGTGTAGAGAGGACGGGTTTAGATTTATTAGGAACTGGGAAAATGTTTTGGATAGGGGGAGCCTACACAGGAAGGATGGGCTCCACCTAAACCAGAGTGGATCCAGACTGCTGGCACTAAACATTTAAAAGTTTGCAGAGCAGTTTTTAAACTAAGAGATGGGGGAAAGCCGATTACTGCAGAGGAGCACATGGATTGGACAGAGACTTCTCTTAGAGGAGAGTCTATTGATAGAGATTCTCTATGTTTTAGTCAAAAGGAGAGGATGGAAGTGGATAAAGTATGGGCCAGATCAGACGAGAAACATTCCCACAAAAAAGAATCTGACACATCAGAAAAGGGCAGACAAATAAACAGTGATAGGTTTTTTAAGTGCTTGTAAACAAATGCTAGAAATCTAAATAATAAGATGGGTGAACTAGAGTGCCTTGTGTTAAAGGAGGATATTGATATAATAGGCATCACAGAAACCTGGTGGAGTGAGATCAATGGGACACAATCATTCCGGGGTACAAAATATATTGGAAGGACAGAACAGGTTGTGCAGGAGAGGGGAGGGAGGAGTGGCACTATATGTGAAAGAAAACGTAGAATCAAATGAAGTAATCTTAAATGAATCCACATGTTCCATAGAATCTCTATGGATAGTAATTCCATGCTCTGATGAGAATATAACAGTAGGGATCTATTATCGACCACCTGACTAGGACAGTGATAGTGATGATGAAATGCTAAGGGAGATTAGAGCAGCTATTAAAATAAAGAACTCAATAATAGTGGGGGATTTCAATTATCCCTGGGTACATGTCACCTCAGGACAAAATGCAGAGACAAAATTTCTCGATACTTTAAATGTCTGCTTCTTGGAACAACTGATACAGGAACCCACAAGGGAAGAGGCAACTCTCGATTTAGTCCTGAGTGGAGCGCAGGATCTGGTCGAAGAGGTAACTATAACAGGACCACTTGGAAATAGTCACCATAATATAATAACGTTTAACATTCCTGAGGTGGGAAGAACACCTCAACAGCCCAACATTATGGCATTTAATTTCAGAAAGGAGAACTACACAAAAATGAGGAGGTTAGTTAAACAGAAATTAAAAGGTACAGTGACTAGAGTGAAATCCCTGCAAGTTGCATGGACACTTTTCAAAGACACCATAATAGAGGCTCAACTTAAATGTATATCCCAAATTAAAAAACACAGTAAAGGAACTAAAAAAAAGCCACATTCACCAGATTCACAGTTTGCCAGCTTGGTCCTTCTGTCTTCAAAGAGATTGTCGTCTCCAAAATTGGTACCCTTGAGTGCAGACTGAGTACATGTGCTAGTGAATGAATGTCACATAGAGGCTAATTATCTCACCTCTAGAAGGGAGGTGTCCCTCTAGGTCAGTCTTGATTCACAGTGGTAGAAAAGATTGTCTGTCTGGTTCATACAGGACTTCAGTATGGAGAGGCCGACACTTTTAACAGCATTAAAATCACTTTGAAGATACAGTAAAAAGATTATTTGGGTGTAAAATAAAGATTATTCCAAAAATCTTTCAAGAGCTGTAACATTGCTTCAAATCGGCACTTCTTGGTTTCAGAAGGATGCAAGAGAGAAGTCGCTGAGCTAGGGTGACAAGGATGTTCTGCTGTCATGTCACTAAAGTTTTTGGAAGGGTAAACCTCAAAGGCCTAAAGCTGGTGACCACTGGTGCTCTTCCACTTCTAAAATAGCTTTTAGAAGGTCAGCTTTTGCTGCAGGGTGTAAGAGAAATACAAATATTTTTACGAGTAGTAACATGGAAGGGTGAGCTGCATTGTCAGCTGAGAGAACTTACTTGGAAATGATTGTTTTGTTCTTGGAATCTGAAAGGTCCTGTTATTTACACTATCCCTTTCAGGGCACTTATGCCTGCTGGCTTAACTATATATTACATTGGTACCAGTTTAGTTCACAAGATGACTTGATTCTTTAGTCTATATAAATGCCATTCATTGAATTTGCATAGTAGACTATCCCCAACAGACCTCTGAAACCACTTTGTTTGTAGGCCACTACTACATAGTATTAACATCATCCCCAGTCCACAAAATATTACCAGTTGTACTTCTGATGTGATCAGAGCATTATATTGCAGTCATACTGGTTGTTGAACTCCATTTTGTCTGTTATTCTAGACACTGGTCCCCATTTTATTAACCAAATAAAAAATACAGAAAATAGCAAGAGAGACACATAAGAATGAGTATATATATATCAGTTTGTCACACTTACAACACATCTTCCTATACAACTTTTCACCCGTTCTTTACTTGCTATGTTACACCTAATTTAGACCCTGCAACTTGTTCTGCACAGAGTCCTATTTTTTGTCAGCTCTCACAATTCCCACACTATCTGGGTTCAGAGCTAAAGTTTCCAACCAATTTCAGAGAGGCTCTCATTCTGCATCCCTGATACTGATCCTTATTTAATAACTATGCTTCTGAGCTCTCTAACCCTAAACTACCAGGGTGATTAGTCACTGGCCAGCCTGTATTGTTACCCCAGAGCCTTTTGCTCTGGGCTACTAGGTCCCTCTTCCAGATAGAAACCTGCTCTACTTGACTCCCTCTGATCCCAGTTTCAATAATATTCTGGACAGAGACTACTTTAAATAAATATCAATTTCCTGAAGGCCTAGGCTGAGCCAGGGCATTAAAACAATAAACACCAGTCTGCCTCTCTTTGGCTGTCTCTTGCAACCCTGAAAAATATGTACTAGGCCAGATCCTCCACTGGAGCTCAGGAGTCTAGCAGGGCCACTAATTTTCCAAAGCCATATTCCGACGGGCCTTTTGTTGACATTAGACCCTGTATATCAACTCCCAACAGTGCAGCCCTGGGAGCTTGTCACTGGAAAGAACAACAAATCCATATGCCTGTGAGGTTAAGAGGGTAGCAAGGCAAAGATAGCAGTTGGACAAAGCTAAGAGAGGTAGCTGGGGAAAGGAGAAAGAGAAAAGGTGCTAAAAGGGAGAAATTGATAGTTTTGTATTACCCCCAGGTCTAAAAGTACCCCGTCCCTTTCAGGAGCAGTCTAGGGACATCCAGCTGCTTTTAATGCACTTCCTGTTCTAAAGGCCAGATTATGAATGGTGCTGTAAAGGGTGTGGGGGAAACTGTGCAAGGAGATTTTCCTTCAGTTTGCATCCCTGCTGAACATTGCTCTCCATGCTATTAACAGCTTTTCATTATTTAATTTGTTAATTATCATAGTATGTCTTCATTTTGTAGCTATCAATTTTATTATTTTCATACACAAGGTATGGATTTGTTATAAATTCTCTACTATATACAGGGATTTTTTCCTCAAGTTAAATATTTGTTTTTTGAATAACCCAAACAAATTATTCAAAATACAGGTGGATCTTTTGTTATTTTCATTTTGTATGGGAATGTAAAACAAATGAGGATTGGGAGTAATTCTAGAAGTCTCATAGCATGAATTCTTCCTACACTATTACCATTGCAATTTTGTTCTGTACCTATTGAGGAAATAAAAAAGTTTAATAAACCCGATTTGCCTGTAGAACATTCTGTCAAAAAGAACTCATACTAGACATTTGGTGCCTAAGGCCTGATCTACACTATGGGGTTAGGTCGAATTTAGCCACATTAGGTTGATTTAAAAATGACTGTCCACAGAACCAACCCCGTTCCGTCGACCTAAAGGGCTCTTAAAATCAACTTCTGTACTCCTCCCCGACGAGGGGAGTAGCGCTAAAATCAACCTTGCTGGGTTGAATTTGGGGTAGTGCGGACGCAAATCAATGGTATTGGCTTCCGGGAGCTATCCCAGAGTGCTCCATTGTGACAGCTCTGGACAGCACTTTGAACTCTGATGCACTAACCAGGTACACAGGAAAAGCCTCATGCACTGATAGGGCACAGCTTAATGCATGGAGGCATTCAGTGGCAGGGGACAGGAAGAAATTAAGTGAGCACGAAGAGCGGAGGCAGCATGCGATGCTGAGGCTAATAGGGGAGCAAACGGACATGATGAAGCGTCTGTTGGAGCTGCAGGAAAGAGCACAGACCCCCCCACTGCATCCACTGTATAACTGCCTACCCTCCTCCCCATGTTCCACAGCCTCCTCACCCAAGAATGCGGTGGGGGAGGCTCTGGACACCCAGCCACTCCACTCTAGAGGATGGCCAAGCAACAGAAGGCTGTCATTCAAAGTTTGATTTTTAGTGTGGCTACAATAAACAATGTGGCTTGTCCTTCCCTCCTCCCTCACCCCACCCGGGCTACCTTGTCCGCTATCTCTTAATTAATAAAGAAAGAATGCATGGTTTCAAAACAATAGTTACTTTATTTTGAAGGGGGGAGGGTGGTTGGCTTACAGGGAATTAAAATCAACAAAGGGGGTGAGTTTGCATCAAGGAGAAACCCACAACTGTCACACCGAAGCCTGGCTGGCAAGGTGGTCCAGTGCCAAGATGGGGATATGCGTTGTATCGCCCCATCACAGTTAGGGAACACCACTGCAGCAAAGCCATCCAGTATGACCTGCACATTTCCCAGAGTCACTACCCTTGATAACAGAACATCAATGATTGCATTGGCTACTTGGATCACAGCAGCCCCCACAGTAGACTTGCCCACTCCAAATTGATTCCCGACTGACCGGTAGCAGTCAGGGGTTGCTAGCTTCCTCAGGGCTATCGCCACTTGCTTCTCAACTTTCAGGGCAGCTCTCAACTTGGTATTCCTACGCGTCAAGGCGCGGGAAAGCAACTCACAAAGTTCAAGGAAAGTGGCTTTATGCCTGCGAAAGTTTCGCAGCCACTGTGAATCATCCCGTACCTGCAACACTATGCAGTCCCACTAGTCTGTGCTTGTTTGCCGGGCCCGGAATTGGCGTTCCACTGTATTAACCAGCCCCACTGCCGCCATGATGTCCCAATTGCCACAGCCTGTGCTTTCAGGAACGTCAGTGTCCATGTCCTCATCAAAATCCTCCTTGTGCTGGCGTCTCTTAGCCTGGTTCTGCATATACTCCAGGATAATGCGCAAGGTGTTTACAATGCTCACAACAGCAGCAGTGACGGTGAGCTGAGCGGGCTCCATGCTTGCCATGGTATGGCGTCTGCACGGGTAACCCAGGAAAAAAGAAGGAAATGATTGTCTGCCATTGCTTTCATGGAGGGAGGGGCAACTGATGACCTGAATCCACCTACGATAATGTTTTTGCCCCATCAAGCATTGGGAGCTTAACCCAGAATTCCAATGGGCAGCGAAGACTGGGAATTGTGGGATAGCTACGCACAGTGCACCACTATGTAAGTTGATGCTAGCCACAGTAGTGAGGACACACTCCGCTGACTTAATGCACTTAGTGGGGACATACACAATCGACTGTATAAAATAGATTTCTAAAAATCGACATTTATAAAATCAACCTAATTTCGTAGTGTAGACATACCCTAGGAGTCATATTTTCCCAAACAAATTACTGTTATCCTAGGTTCTTCAGCATTATAAGCTAACATTGAGACACCAGCCTAAACTTTGTGCCTAAGAGGTACAGATGGATTGGCAAATTTCCTGGAAGTCTAAGGGAGGACAAGCAACAATATTTCAATAATGTATGATAAGAAAATATCTTGTCAAATATATGCAAATAGCTATTAGGTTAACCAGGACATATTAAAATAAGGGACTAACTTAAAATGTGCTTGTGCAGCATCCAATGGGGACTCAATTCTGACGAGGGTTTTTGGGTGTCACTGCCTGTTCCAAAAACAAACAGACCTCTGCCCCAAATCTTATAGAAATGTCCTGGTTTATGCATCACTTGGAAAAGCATGACAACTAAAAAGAGGGCCATAATCAACCATTGGCTGCATTGCTGGTCTTACCAAAGGAGGGTATAAGACTCTTGTTGATATTTATTTGTGTTAAATCCTTTTATTTACTGTGTTTGCGGGATGGGAGTAGGATATAACTTGACAGAGGCTGGGAGTGGGCAGCAGGGGTGGATCACTCGATGATTACCTGTTCTGTTCATTCCCTCTGGGGCACCTGGCATTGGCCACTATCGAAAGACAGGATACTGGGCTAGATGGGCCATTGGTCTGACGCAGTATGGCTGTTCTTATGATCTGTTAGTCATGCACTAGGCCAGTGGTTTTCAAACTTTTTTTCTGGCAACCCAGTTGAAGAAAATTGTTGATGCCCGTGACCCAAAGGAGCTGGGGATGAGGGGTTTGGGGTAAGGGAGGGGCTCAGGGCTGGAGCAGAGGGTTGGGGTGCGGGGTTGAGGGCTGCAGGGTGGGGTCAGGAATGAGGGTGTGGGAGGGGCCTCTGGGCTGGGGGCAGGCTCTGGGGTGGGGCTGGGGATGAGGGGTTTGGTTTCAGGAAGGGGCTCTGGGTTTGGGGGGGCTCAGGGCTGGGGCAGGCAATTGGGGGGTGGACTTGGGGTGTGGGCTTACCTTGGGCAGCTCCAGTGCAGAGGGGGTGCTAAGGCAGGCTTCCTGCCTGTTCTGGCACTGTGGACCACGCTGTGCCTCGGAAGCAGACAGCAGCAGGTCCAACTCCTAGGTGGAGGTGGTTCCCCGTGGCTCCACCCCGCCTAGGAGCTGGACTTGCTGTTAGCTGTTTCTGGGACGCAGCGCGGTGTCTAGGTAGGGACTAGCCTGCCTTAGCCGGCCAGCACCGCCCATGAGACTTTTTTAATGGCCCGGTCAGCAGTGCTGACCACAGCTGCTGCAACCCAGTACTGGGTTGCGACCCGCAGTTTGAAAACCACTGCACTAGACTATGTGTAAAGTACCATTGTCTTTCCCTTATGTTATGTTCTTATGACCACATTAAACCACTTTTGATAGAGATAGCCAAAAAAGCAAAATTAAGAGAAATTCAAAGGCTAAATTGATGTTTGACTCAATTAAAAGTTCTTGCTAATAATAAATGTTATGAGCTAAATCCTGTCCTGCCCAACCCAATAAGGGAGAGCAGTATTCCCACCCAGTGTGCCCTCCTCTGAGGAAGGACTCATTTCAAGAAGGGCAAGATTTCCCAAGGAAGTCTTGCAGGACATACTTTGGAGTCTACTTTACCATTCCTCTGAGTAGGAACAAAGTTGTCTCTCAGCTTGCATCTGCTTCTGACAACAACATATGCACTTGCTGATTGAGGGACAGACACTTTCTAATCCATTCATGCTCCTATTGATGCAAAGGACTTATTTAATTTGCCTCCCATGGAGGCTGATGGCTGTAACTGGCGTTTGGGTTTCTCTACGGCAGTGGTTCTCAAGCAGTGGCCTGCTTGCAGCTCAGTCAGCACACACCTCCGGCCCGTGTGACATACAGGGCCATACAGGTAGTATATATATTGTGTGAATGCGATCCACATGAACACACAGAGCTGCATATGTGGCCCACAATGGTAAATAGGTTGAGAAACACTGCTCTAAGGTACAATTTAAATGGACACAACTAGAACATTATATTTGGCCCTTGACTATTTATAGGTTGGCTCCTAAAAAAAACTGTGTGCCATCCTCAAAGGACTTGTTGAGGAACAGATGACTTATGATACAAACTGGAGAAGGAGGTGGCTAGAGTGCAAGTGGGTATCAACACTGTACAAAGCTGTCTAATTGTGTCTGTGTGCTGTGCACTAGAGAGAAAGACTGTGCCCTGCAATATGCACAGAGGAAGTGGTTCCCAGTGCTTGCCCTCTCCTAGTTAAAGCAACACATGGAAAGATTAAGCCCTTTGTTTATTTCTACGAACCCTGGATGCATTGTCTCCCTTAATCATTTACTACTTCAAAATGTTCTTGAATTAGAATAGTTTGTATGGATTATAGTAATCATAATAGCAAGTATGTAAAAGGACAGTGTTGATTGTTCTCATTTAACCTAGGAAAGTAATTTGAGCATCTCTTCAGAAATTCCACTAAAGTCTCCAAATCTTCCCCCTCCCCTTTACCCGAGAAGGGAAATAGTGAAACTATAGAAGTGCAATTAAAAATCTCCACATTATTCTCAGTAGAGCAAATGTGATATTTTTCACCTGCACTGATGTCAGATCAAATCCTCTCCAAGGTATCCAGGTTTGTTGTTAATATTTGCTTTTTCTATCCATATCTAATTTTAGCTCTTCTTGAGGAGATGGAGTCATGAGGTGAAAACTGAATTGCAAGGTACAGTACCAGATCTCCTAAGATTTCTTTGATAGGTGGGAAGGGAAGAGCATGGGGGAAGCACTGAATAGATTAGTTGCTTCAGATAGATATTCATTTTCTCAAAATCTATAGTAACAGTGTTGGCAGACCAAATTAATATAGAGAATGTTGCAATGTGAATCATAGTGCTTATTAAAAAATATTGTCAATCTGATAATAAATTTTCCTATTTCTAGACCAGTGCTTCTAAAAGTATGGACCCTGGATCATCTGCAGAACAAAAGATTTTGAAAGGGGAAGGAGACTGAGGTATTGGGAGGCGCCCCATTGGAGGATCTCTTAAAAAAAGTGGCCCACAGATGGAAAAATTTGGAGACTCTCTGCTCTAATTCTTCATGTGATAACAACATTACTTCTATTCTCTACTGCAGCGGTTCTCAGAGGTCTTCCTCTGGGGTTACGCAGAGGTCTTCCAGGAAGTACAACAACTCATCTAGATACTTGCCTAGTTTTACAACGGGTTACATAAAAAGCACTAGCCAAGTCCGTACAAACTAAAATTTCATACGGACAATGACTTGTACTTACTGCTCGATATACTATACCTGAAATGTAAGTACAATATTTATATTCTAATTAATTTATTTATAATTATATGGTAAAAATGAGAAAGTCAGCAATTTCTGTAATAGTATGCTGTGACACTTTTGATCTGATCGTCAGATCTGATTTTGTAAGCAAGTAGTTTTTAAATGAGGTGAAACTTGGGGTATACAAGAGAAATCAGACTCTTGAAAGGGGCACAGTAGTCTGGAAAGGTTGAGAGCCACCGTTCTACAGCATAGTTATGATTCTTCTCACTGAAGGCTTTCTGTGATACTGTTATTTATCAAATGCTGACCACATGGGTCAGTGCTGTACACATGTATTTTGATGTTTAACTCCACTTACTTGGCCCAGCTAAATGTCACTGCTTTGAAGCTGGAAGTGGTGAAAACATTTTCTTGAACTTACGATTAACAACTCATTTTGGGCACCACATGGTGCCAGCATGTCAAAGGTGCAAAAGTATCAACTTAGGTGGTTTAGTGGTGGGCCCAGGAAGATAAATGTGGATTTATTGTGCATGCTCACAAAATAAACTAAATGTATGGGTACAGTATTTCCTCCCTAGTGAAATGGAACTCAGCACCTCTGTACAGGTTTTTTTTTCCCTCCTAGCCATGGGCTCAGTCAAGAACATGAAACACTCGTATGAATATATTTGTAATGGTTAGCTAAACACACACATGTACCTTGCAGTTAAGACACAGGATTTATAAAGCAGAAAAGTAGAAACTACACCACTAACGTTATTTCCCCTCCTTCCACATTCCCTATGAAGGATGCAGGAGGTTAGAATAACACAACTACAATAAACATTAGAGATGAAAAAGGTTTTCCTTCTTCCCTGGCCCCACATGAGGTACCGCAGGCTCAACAAAATATAAAATGTACCAGCCAAACAACCTCAGCCCTCAGATTGCTGCAGGCTAGAAAAATAATATTACATCAAGTATGCAAACTGGCCCTGCTGAGGGGGGTATCCAGGGCTAGAAAAATAGAATTGCACCATAAAGTACAAAGCAATCTCTCAAGCACACTGTAAAATGTGAATTGTCCTTACCCATATGCAAACTCCACAGCTGCGTAGGGCACCAGAAAATTTGGGACACCAAATTGCCCCAAATTTCCTGGTGCTCTACGCAGCTGCCTGCTGCTCCAGCAGCCAGCCCAATCCCCTGGCCGGCTCCCCTGCTCCCGCCCACTCCACTCCTTCCCATAGCCCCCGCCCTGCTCCACTCCTGCCCCACCTCTTCTCACCCCTACTTTAAGGCATGTTCCACTTCCTAGTCCTTGCTGGGATGTGTCTTAGTCTTCCATCTCTGGTGACCTAGGTTGAAATCCATCACAAACAGATGGGATGAAAACACACAGCCTTGATCCAGATCCAAACTTTCCCTCAGCTTGGATCTGGAATTGTAGTTCAGGCCCATTAAAGGAACAGGACACATCAGGATCCAAACTTTCTCACAGTTCTAGGCATTTCTGAATGTAGGAGTTGAGGTAAACACTGTGTCTAATCAAAGTTAAAATGGGTTTGATGGTCATATAAGAGATATATTTGCCCTCGTCCCCTTGTCTACCACACAAAACCACCACCGTCTGGTCTGATATCTTTTGCACCCTGTACTCGAGAAATCCAACACAGGAATAGTAGAGTCTGTTGAACATCAGACTGGGAGTGCTTACAAAGTAGGCAAAGATGCACAGCATATGTCCCTTTTGTGCCTACATCAAGTCAGCCCTATCAGTTCTATAAAGTGTTACATCCATCCACTAAAATTGAGAATAAAAGAATTACACGCTGACTTATCAGAATACTGCAGATGGAAAAAGAACAAGTCTGGCAACATAAGTATTTTAGACAAGTCAGCGAGAGCTACTTAGGAGAGTGTAGCAACCAGTTTTGTGGGTTTTTAGTTTGAAGTTTTAGTTGTGGGAGTGTGTTTTTTTCTTTGAAGTGTTAATGACAAATACTGATGGAAATCCACGCAGTTCATCATGAAAGAAAACAGTCCTCCCCTCCCCCGCACTGATTTGCTTCTGGTTCAGTCCTGCCCTGATATATTTTAATCTAAGCCAATTTGAAATGTTAACAGCATGTAAATGTGTTTTCCATATGAGCTGCCAAAGAAAGGGTTTTGAGCTGGAGTTGTGTTAAGCTGATTACTTCTTTTAATTTCTTCTTAATAATACAGCATTTTTAATTGTTTGACTCATAATGATTGATGTAGCTGTTTAGAGAGCCAGGAAGATGCAAACGAAAACAAATAAATAATGTCTTAGGATATAAAATCAGAACTCCTGTGCCATGGCAACAGCAAATTTTCATTACACGACCCATTCTGCAGTGTTGCTCTCTCCATATTTACAAGATCATTTCATGTAGAGGAGAACTGGGGAAGAGAGAGATCCTATAAGCAAATATATTTATTTTGCTAGAAAATGTGATTAATAATATATATCCCCGCATCTCACAGTGAGAGTTTTCTCTTTCCGTTCCATGAGATGAAATGCTTCCCATCTGAGTGCCTCATCTGCTATGCAATTTGCATTCCCCCATGCTGGAAAATACTGACATCAACAGGAAAATGGAATATGTAGACCCCTATCATCAGCCTGAGAAACCTCTACATTCACTTTCCTTCCAGTGCTGCAGTGAGCTGCCTGTTAGAACATTCATGGCCATTTAGAAAATCTTTCTGCTAAGAAATCTGCTATTTCCTCCAAATACGTGTATTTCTTCACTGCTGTTTTTCTTTGATCTCATCTCCTCCCTTCAAAACCCATGCAAACTACTGTAAACCAAACAGCCCAGAAGCTCATATCACCTTCATTCTAATAATTTTAGGGATAAGGTCCATAATAATCAGGGATAGTGTAATGAAATCTTTACAGGGTCATATTTCAATATGCAAATTAGATAGTTACGTTTTCTCCATTCACAGCAAAGCTAGGTATCAACGGTACTGTGACAAAATGTGAGTGAATATGTTTGGTTCAGAATGTGACACTTTATTTAAAAACAAACAGCAAACACACACATACAACCCAGGGCTTACTTACTGTGTTTATCGCTCTTTATGATGTGCATTCCCCCCACCCCCCATCTGAAAATCAGTACAACTAATGTAGTCTCTTAAAGGAAGGCTCTTTGCCATAATTATATTTGCTGTTTCCTCTCCTTTCAAGATACTTTGGCTGTAGAGAATTGCCCTTTACTCTAATTCGTTAGAGAGGGAATATTTCTCTGGGTAGTGGACTTTCCATAAGAAGCAGCAGACAAAATGAGAACTGAATTACACTTCTTGAGTTGCAGGCTCTCTGAAGCAGTTACAGCCTAATTTGAATACTAGACAGAGGGACCCGAGTGTTGATGGTAGCTCAGAATCTGGATTTGAAGTGTTAAACCTGGGGCAGTCATGATTTGTACCACTGGGAAGTTTTAGTATGAGCACACTGTGGAGGTTCCATAGTATAGGCTATGCTGTCCTAACAGTTAAGCTTCTGCGTGCATTAAGCCCTTCTGTTCAGGGATGAACTCCATCAGGCTTCCCAGTGATGAAAGGGAAATAAGTAATCCACATAGTTTCCCCTACCTATAGCCTCCTGGTGTGTGTGTCTCATCTTTGAAATTATGGCTTCATCACAGCACTTTGAACAGCTGCATAAAGTTTATACAAAAAACAAATGCCAAAAGCCAATCTAACAGTATTTTGCTCATTCTGAGTTTTTAAAAACACATTCTCACAAGATAAAAACATTTAAACTGCACAAACCTGGAGGAACTACATAAAACAACCATGTAGAGCAAAGGTTTTTTAAAAAAAAACAGAAAAAATCAATATAATTTCCGCCAAAGCTTTAGACATGTAAAACCCTGTATTTTACTGAAGTTTGTATCTGACTGAATTCACAGAACCAAACTACACTCCTAATACTGTGGAGAGCACAGTGTAAAGAAACCACATTCATGGAAGCAAGGGAGGATTATTTATATTTCCTGTAATTGACATAAAGCACCAAAGGGTAACTAAAAGGTGAGATTTGATTTTCTGTCCACAGTTTTCTGATTTCAGTATTAAGTTGAGATAACTCATAAATGATACACCATTATAGGATTGTGCTCAACAACTTTCACCATCCAATTTTAATTAAAAACAAAAACAGAGATTGAAAGGAAAATACTAAATCTTTTCCTTTCCTA
The DNA here is from genome assembly GCF_009764565.3 of Dermochelys coriacea. Lineage (NCBI taxonomy): Eukaryota > Metazoa > Chordata > Testudines > Dermochelyidae > Dermochelys > Dermochelys coriacea. Next base: position 109,403,892 of record NC_050069.1, read on the forward strand.
ACCCTTTAGGTCATCCTAGAATCACATTCACAGCCATATTTTCAAAACTAGTTGCCTATGTTGTGCCAATAAAAAACATATCCTCAACACTCACATTTGAACATACAAAAAGGTATATGTGCAGTTGGTTGTTCTGTGAAGGTAAATGCTGGGTCTACAGGTGCAGCGGGCAGGCATGCATGCATGCATGCAAATTTGGTGGGAAGTATTAGAAGCAGCCATTTCATAAAATTTAGCCTTAACTAATTTTAGTCTCAACCTCATGACCTCCCTCTTGGACTCACTCCTGCCCCTTAACCACTGCCTACTACCTTTCAACCTATGTCACAAAATCCTACTACATGGATTTCCTTTTCCCAGTATCTCACTTCCAGTTCCTACCACAGAAGACCATGACACCATCAGAAAATGCTGACAATGTCCTACTGTCCACACCTACACCCCCTTCTTTTAGTAATAGTTAAGATCTTCACCCTGTTGTAGCTTGAGAATGAACAGTACATTATGAAATTAAACTGGATTATATAAGCCTGTTATATTTCCACTATGGATCTTTAGAAGGTTTTCTGCCACAAGACAAAATACCTTGAAGGCTGATTCCAGTTAGCAGAAGAGTTTTACACCCAGAACTTAGAGGGGGAAAAAACAAACCTAACCCTGCTGTTATAATTTTCCCCATATGCTGCCTGTGATGCTGTATTGAATCTGGTGGACACTTGAGGATATTATGAATATCAAATATTGTAAAATTGCAATGAGTTGTGCCAGATATGCCATGCAAGGTATCTACAAAATTGTTATAATTTGCCAAATATGATAATCTTGTTTATATGTTTCTATCACCTTTGTATTGTGGGTTATAGATATGTATGTATGTCTGTATTTCAAAACTTGTGCTATGCTTCTGGATGACACCCCAAGATAGTTTCAGCATTGCATAGCCCAGTGGTTCTCAAACTTTTGTACTGGTTACCCCTTTTACATAGCAAGCCTCTGTGTGCAACCCCCCTTTTAAATTAAAAACACTTCTTTACATATTTAACACCATTATAAACGCTGGAGGCAAAGTCGGGTTCGGGGTGGAGGCTGACAGCTTGTGACCCCCCATGTAATAACCTCACAACCCCCTGAGGGGTCCTGACCCCCAGTTTGAGAACCCCTGGCCTAGCATGCTTGATGGCCCATTAAGAACCATCAGCTATACAACTGACCCATTGAGAGAAGGCAAGGGATAAACCTTGTGACTCAGCAAGGCATGCAGGGGCATGCCCATGGACAGAACTCTAAGTCTTCCCAGCCATAATTGTATCCTGGGACAGTCCTCCTTGCTCTTCCCTTCCCAGTCCTTTACCTTTTTGTTCTTTTGTCTCTCCCTCCAGCTTATTTAAAAACAAAAATTCAGTAAGATACTGTGTGTGTGGGTGTATGAAAGGGGAAGCTTACAGGAAGTGAAAGCATTAGACTAGTGTAAATATGTACATAAAAGCAATCTTGAGTATAAAATACACACACATGGTGTTCATGCTAAAGGCAAAAGCCTTTTACCAACCATGGTCACTCAAAGCATACTAGAAGAATGCAGTAGATGTACAACTACACCCATAACCTTTGATTTGTTCCTACAGTTCAGAAACTAGCATTGCTGTAAAAAAGAGCAGAGTTATAACAGCATTAAAGGAATTAGGTTGAGCTCATCAGGGCTTCCCTTTTGCTTTTTAGAATAGCCACTGCATTAAAAAAATATTCTGAGTAAAAGAATCTTTCCATATGTGGCTAGATAATACTGAACTCTGTTTCCACTAAGAGCTTTAGCTCACATGGAAATAATTTTTTAACTTGCTGGGAGTGGTTCCCTAACAGTTCCTGAAGCTGTTCCCCTCTCCCCATATCCCATCCACCCTGGCTCATTTTTGGAGCTACATCCAGTGTGCAAAGTGACCTCTGTTCATAAACTGACACACACTGTTATACACTAAAAGAGGGGAAGGGCACAAGTGACCACTTATACATACTAGGAGATTTAAAGCAGGATCTGCACCGTCAATATGAGAAAGTCATGAAGGACAATACATTTTTAGTGACACTATGCTGAAATACAGTGATGTTATCTTTACACTGTATTGCTGCACCATGACAATGCAGTTCATACAGATGATATAAGAAAACTGAAGAGCCAGTTAAAGTAGTATGTGGTTTATTGAAAATTTCAATTCTGAAGGCCCCGTCATACAATACCCCATAAGGCAGCAGTGTCCAATAGAAATTCGATGCTAGCAACACTGCTAGCCACATTTGTGGTTTTGAATTTTTCTTATTAACCACATTATAAAAAAGCCACATGCATTAGCCACAATTCAATAGCCTATCAGCCACATGTGGCTAATGGTGAACATATTGGATACCGCTGCGATAAGGTCACAAAAAGAGGGATTATATGAAAAATTACTGATAGGGAAGAAACCTCAAAAGAAGTGTGGATATGCCACAAAAAAATCAGTTCTTTAACCTATTGAGATTGAACCAATATCACCCCTTTTCATTTAACCCTACTCCAATAGCCTATTTGACCTGTCATACCTTACATTCTTTAACCCCTCCCTTGGTATATTTATTGGGTATTGATATGAACATAAAAGTACTGAATACCGACGAAAAGCTCTTGCTGGATTCTTCCTTGCTAAACTAGGGAATAGTTTATAAAGGATAAATTGTTCAGGTTGTTGAGGCTAAATTTAGAATCTGGTGTGTGTGTGTGGTGAGTCACAATCCTAATACTGCAAAAAATATAATTAATTAACAGAATCAACCATAACTAATTATTTCCTACAGTGTAGCACACATAGAATAATTTGTCAGGAACAGCCACCAAAGTAAAATAGTATTGACTGGTTAGAAAAACTAAAGCAGTATTTTATTTAGAACAGAGAATGAAAGAGAGATGGGGCTGAATATTTAAGATATGTATTGGACAGGGACTTACTGTCTTTTCAGTCCAGCTATTACTTATGGCCTTATAAGTGAGAATAACTGAGCCCAGTAGTGCAATAGAGTATCAATAGTAGATAGCTCATCCATACTACGAACCAAATGGATCAGTTTTTTCCCCCATATTATTCAACATCTAAGTAGTCACTGGAAGAGTTGGTTAAACATGGTTTGAAGCTCAGACAATACCCAACTCTAAAGATCTTTTATGTCCAGAGTAAACAGCACATTATCCAGTATTCTCAATGTCCAGCCAAAATTAACACCTGCATGTAGAACTGCTGGCTAACGCTGAACTGGCAAGATGGAGGGGATGCTGGTGAGATGCTATGAAGAATTCTCTTTCTCTGTAACAAATCTGATTATCAAGGGCATCTGTCATATGATTGTTACTTGGTCTGCAGCTGTGGGATCCTTTTGGACTGTTCAGTACTTCTGGATAGTCAAATAGCTGTGGAGGCAAAAAATGTCCACTTCCACCCACAACTGACAAGAAGATAGTGCCCCATCGTGTCAGTCACAGATCAGGTCTGTGATCTCTATGTTTGAATATTGCAACTCATTGGGCCTGAGCCTTTGTCTGGCTCCATCGCTTTGCATCGTTGGAGAGGCAGTAAGGGGACAGAAAGCTGGCATAATAGGTGGCTCTTTGCCAACTGCACCTGGCTCTCACCCTAGCATAAGGAATATTGCCAAAGTGCATTAATCTGTGGCAATCCTGGGTTATTGAAATAGTTTGTACGGTTCTGAGGCTGCTCTGTTTTCTCTTTTGAACAAGTCCCAGTTGTCCTCTGGATCAGAAAGGTGGAAAAGTGGCAGAAATCTGCCTATGTACCCACATTCCCTTTGGGTACACCAAGCAGTGTTTAATACCCCTAAGGATCTGGCCCATTATGAAGCTAGATAGCCTGAAAAATCTCCAATTAGTACGAAAAGCAACAGCTCATCTATTTAATAGCATAGATCACCCACCCTGTACTCTGCTCCCTGCATTGGTTCTTTGTTGATCAGATTCTAGTTCAGAGTCTCTGATACCCATAGGATTGTCCTTGCACACCTGAGAGATTGTCTTGCGCTCTGCAACCATGACTTCCCATGACACTCGGGTTCCATTCAAAAAATGTCAACCAATGGGAAGACACAAATTCCACAGCATCTGGGTTTAGCTTATGGAACTCACTGCTGAAGTAAAGTAGTAAGAACAAGCTCAAGCCTCACCATCTACAGAACTAATTGCAAAATGTATTTCTTTAATTTAGCTTCAATTCAATACATCCTACACACAAAAAACCCTACAGATGAATAAAGCTATTTTTTCTGTAGGCTGGGAAGGAAGAAAATGAGAGTTTATTATTGACGTTGTTGAATACTCCGGAGGTGCCCAGATATTTCATTAATTTTTAGACAGACACTTGGCCCATGTATATGTTATTAATGTTCAACATTGAAGTTTCTAAGTCAGTTATGTTAGCCTCATGCACAGATAAGAGGAGGTTACTTACCTGTAACGAGGTTCTTCGAGATGTGTGGTCTCTATTTGGTTTCCAAAATATGGGTGCGCGAAGCTGGAACAATTTTGTACCAGTGTCCATTGATCTGCATGTGCGTCTTCCTCATGTCCACAGCCGAGGCTATAAGGGGTTGACACTGCCCAGTATCCCTCTTACCACTAAGCAGGGGATGGAGGGCGGGTACTGGAATCCAAATAGGGACCACACATCTCAAAGAATCTCTAGTTAGTAAGTAAGGTAAGTAACCCCCTCTTCTTTGGAATCCCTATATGGATTCCAAATATGGGTGAGTAGCAAGCAGTGATCAGCATGGAGGTGGGTGTGAGGACTCACAAGAAGTTATAGTCTGCAAGACAGCGTGGCTAATGGGCGCATCTGCAGCCGGGGCAGTGGCGTAGTGAGAGATAAAGATGTAGACAGAGCTCCGCGAGGCAGGCCAACGTGGAAGAATGTGCCCGTGTAGAGTGAGCTGTAACCCCAGGAGGAGGAAGTATCTTAGAGTGTGTGTTGCATTTGTAAATGCAACAGGAGATCCATTTGGAGATGCGCTGCGAGGAGAGAGCTTGTCCCTTGCAATGTTCAGCAATAGCAATGAAGAACCTGGGTGAAGTGCAAAAGGCATGGGTGCGTTGCCGATAGAAGGCTAGTGCACAGTGGATGTTGAGAGAATGCAAAGTGCTGTCTCTGCAGGAGGCATGAGGTTTGGGATAGAAGGCCAGGAGGTGGAATGCGGACACCACATTAGGGATGAATTTGGGGTGCAGGTGTAAGGAGACCTTGTCCCTGTGGAAGATGGTGTGGGGGGAGGTCAGCTATCATAGCCACCAATTTGCAAACACATCATGCCAACCTGTCAGCTACCAAGAGCATCATCTTCATTGAGAGCTGGGAGAGAGAGAATGTTGTGAGGGGTTGCTTGGCAAGGGCAGAGAGAGCGATGTTAAGGTCACAGGAAGGGATAGGTTTAAGCACCAGCAGACCTTTGAAGACACGAATGGTGGTCTGGTGAGTGAAGACAGAGAAACTGCCCACTGGAGGGAGGAAGGCACTGAGTGCCACCAGGTGGACCCATATGGAATTGTGGGTGAGGCCCGAGAGTTTGAGTTGGACAAGATAGTCAAGGAGAATAGGAATGGTTACGGAGTCCAACAGGTAATGGTGGTGATGAGCCCAGGTGGTGAATCGTTTCCATTTTACTTGACAGCAGGCCCTGGTAGACAGCCTTCTGCTGTGCATGAGGATCTCGCGCATTTGGGTGGAGCATGCCCTGGCTACTCGTGAGCTCCATCCAAATACTAAACCGTGAGGTAAAGTGGGTTCAGGTTGGGGTGCCAGTCATCCCTGAGTCTGCGTGAGGAGATCCAGATGTGTGCGGAAGCAGATTCGGGGGCAAGCAGAGAGGGGGAGGAAGTCTCTGAACCAATATTGGCAAGGCCAACAGGGCGCTATTAGTATGATCATCCCTCGGTCCCAGTGAATCTTGTGCAGGACTTGCAGGAGTAGGGGAATGGGCAGAAAGGAATAGCTGAGGTCACTGGTCCAGGGAAGGAGAAGGGCATCTCCTGGAGCAATAAAGGGGAGTTTATGGTTCTTGCGAAGAGGTCACAACTGAGCGGGTCAGAGCCAGGGGAGGAATCAGACATCCTTGCGTCACTGCAGAACTCGGGATCAGGGACTCAGTGGTGCAGCACCCTGCCCCCGAAGGAGACCAACTGTGGAGAGGAGTTGTTGGGACTGCTGTACACCGTTTATCCTGAGGAGACTGAGGACCCATGGACAATGGAGCCACCCCAAGGAAGGATGGTAGGAAGTTACCCAGGGAAACCAGGTTTCAGAGGGGTAGCCGTGTTAGTCTGTATCAGCAAAAACAATGAGGGGTCCTTGTGGCACCTTAGAGACTAACAAATTTATTTGGGCATGAGCTTAGTCTGGTTGGGTTGTCGGGAAATTAGTCAGTGTATTTCGGTCACTTCCCCACTAACCCTGTGCTGGGACCACTCCCCATTGTTAGGGCCCTGGGCTGGGATCCAGTGGAGTAGGGTTCCCCCATCCCCTTGCTGCCAACCCCACCCCTTGGGTGGCAGCCTACTCACCCTTGGCTGGCAGGCCTGTACCCTGTTTGGTGCTTACCCCAGCCAGGAGGTTTTGGGCCCCTAAACTGTGTTTGCTGTCTGCTCCAGCCCGAAGGCTGAAATCTAAAGACTGTTTGTTGCTCTGCCCCACCCAGAGGGTCAGAGCTACTAACCTGTAAATTGCAGTCTGCCCCTGGCAGGAGGCTTAGGCTAAAGACTCCCTGTTACTCTGCCCTACACAGAGAGCCAGAGCTACATATGGTAAATTACTGCCTATCCCAGCCAGGAGGCTGGGCAATAGATTGTGTGCTGCTCTGTCCCGAACAGAGGGTCAGATCCCTAGTCTGCTAATTGACTGCTTGCTGTTTGATGAAGTGAGGCAGAGTGGCCTCCCTCTGAGCCTGACAGGGTTTGACTACCACAGAACCACTAAACCCTGTTGGATAATGTCCAGTACCCAATTATCTGTGGTGATCTTGCCCCAACTATGGGCAAAATGGCCCCCAATGATGAAATGGAACACTGGATAGGAGAAGATTTGCAGGTCCTGGCACTGGAGTCAAAACTGCTGCTTACACTGGAGATGTGGGAGGGTCGACGAAGCAAAGGTGGCAGTGGCGGAGTACCATGGCTGCTGAGAGTGCTGGTGGCTTCAGGGTGGCTCTTGCTGGCATTGAAAGTAGGATGGATGGGGGCATAGGGATATGGGCAAAAGGATGGCTGCTGTTGCTGATGGCTCAGGGCCATGGTGTAAATGCCAGGTAATCTCAAAATAGCGCAAGAATCCTTGAGAGAATGGAGAGATTCATCCGTCCTGTCGCTGAAAAGTTTGTGGGTGTGAAAGGGGAGGTCCTCAAGAGTGATCTGGACCTCCTTATGGAATCCAGATGATTGAAACCAGGAACCCCGACAGAGTATGATGATGGTCGCCAGGGAGCGGGAAGCAGTGTTGGTAGCACTCAGCACCGCTTGAAGGCCTTCTTTGACCATCAGAGTCTCCTCATTCAGCAGTGCCTGGAATGGTTGCTGCTTGTCTGGTGGCAGAAAATCTTTAAACTCTGAGAACTTGGAGTACTTGTGAAAACTGTATTCAGCCAACTGGGCCTGATAGTTGGCGATATGAAACTGGAGTCCTGTGGAAGAGTAGACCTTCCTGCCCAAGATGTCCATTTTCTTCTCTGCCCTGTCTGGCCGGAGAGGTGGACTTGAGATGTTGTTGGCGAGTGTGTTCTGTTGCTGCGAGGACCACTGGGGAGTTAGGGTGAAAAGGAAGTCTGCCACTTTACACGGGGTGAAGTATCACCTGTCCGTGTGGGTGTAGGAGCACAAGAGGCTAGCATGTGCAAGACATCTGTGTCAGTTGCAAAATGGCCTCACAGATGGGAATGGCAGTCTGGGAGGGTCCTTGTGGTTGGAGGAGCTGAAGGTGCATGTCCTGGACCTCCTCCACCAGGAGCCAGAGATCTGAGCCACCTGCTGAAGCAGCTTGCGGTAATACTCATGGTCATCAGGAGGGGAAAAGGAGGGTGGAATCAGCACCTCATCTGGTGATGGTGAGGCACCAGTGAAACTGGTGGTATCGACTGCACCACTTCTTCCTCCTTTTTCATAAACCGAGGATGGTGCACTGTGGACCGGGGATGGCCAATATGATGCCACCGACAATGCACCACAGTCCTGGTATGGGTGGCCAGTAGGGTCAAGCGTAAGGGTCTCCAGGATGTGGTGGACCCAGTGGGTATCGGTACCATGGCTCGGCGATGGGGTTGTAAGCCAGAGGATAGGGTGGTCTGCATATAGGATCCAGACTATGAGACTGGACAGGCGAGAAGGAGGGGTCCAGCTCTGAGAAGCTCTCGGATTTGGAGGATGGGTTCAGTGGTGGTGGAGCTGATGGTACTGGCAGTCTGAGGCGGATGGAAGGAGCGTGCCTCTTTGGGAGGAGCACTAGAGATTCATCCACCGGAGGAGGCAGGACCCAGGTGCCCAGGGCACCCAAAAGCAGTGGAGAACTCAGATATGGTAGCAGCAGCTCTGCAATCGGCAGGAGTGGTTCTGGGCAGCCAGGTGTTCAGGGGACCATGCGTGGCAAACCGGAGGAGCCCGACAGTGTTGGTGGCGCAAGCGGCGGACTCAGCAATAATGGTGCCGGAACGGTGACTGCGGCTGGTGGCGGCACCAGTGGATTGCATCAGTGCTTCTCTTTGTGCTCCATCCAGGGCTTCTTGGGAGCTGGACCAATTGGGTCCATGTGCAACTTCTCACCTGAACTGGCCTGACTCAGGGAAGCAAAGCTGCATTGAGGGGCAGTCCTGGACGGGGATCAACCCTTATGCCCATGGCGATGCTTCTTACGCTCACAGCACGGCTTGTCAGGCTGTAGCACTACTGAGGGATCTGGTGCCCGGGAGAAAGACAGAGGGGCATCACTCATTCCAGTGGTCCCAGATCCGACTGCACACGTTGGGGCATAGCCTCTTCCATTAGAAACTTACGGAGACGAAGTTCCTTGGCTTCCCATGTATGGGACAGGAATGATTGATGAATGGGGCAGTGGCTGACATTGTGGGCTTTGCTGAGGCAGTACAGGCCCTGTTGGTGCTTGTTGCTCACCAAGAAGGACCATGGGCATGAAGCACAGTGTTTGAAGCCAACTTGCTGGGGCATAATCCCTGGGAGGGGAGGTCTCCCCAATGGGGGAAGAAGTCCGAAAGCAAACCTAACTAAGTACAAGACTAAGACATTACAACAACAAGAGAAAATACTATCTACAACTATATACAAGAAGGAAGAACAGACAACCAACTCTCTTAGCTAGGCTAAGAGTGCAGAGGAACAGAAGTTCCGACTCTGGCCATGTGGCAGTAAGAGAGAACTGGAGCAGCATCGGCCCGCACAGCCTTATAACCTCGGCTGCAGACTTTAGGACAATGCACGATGCATGTGTGGATCAATGGACACTGCTACAAAATTTTTCCAGCTCCAGCTAATGGAGCACATGCGCACCTATGTCTGGAATCAATATTGGGACTTGAAGAAGAACTTATAGTATCAAATTAAATTATTGATAAACTGAATTTTCTGCTAAATATTGGATCTGGTTTGCATTTCAAAATGAGAGTTCATTAGATTTGTATTGCAGTTGATTATCTTCTCTTGGGGAGCTGATTCTGGAAATGTCATTATTGTGTAATATATATATGCATTGACACCTACTTTACACACAATTTCCAGAAAACAAATATAGGAGATGACATAGTGATCTAATTGAATTTTACCTGCCAGTTTTGACCCATATTTATTTAAATCCAACTTAAAAATGTCTTTCAATTAGAACATCAGTATGCTGAAAGTCAAAAGGACAGTCCAGTCGACCATATCAAGTTACTGCTAACTGTATGGATATTCCATTTTGCTAATGTAATTTCCTCCAGTTAATATGTCTCTTTAGTAATATGTTTGGAAATAAATAACTATAGGAAAGAAATTAAGATTGAAGCAGGTTAATACAGTTGGAGATCTCACACATTTTTTTCCAGGACTATACCATTAAAACATCTATGTTGTTTTCAATACAATATGGCACCATTTAGTCTAGATAGTTATGCACTTAAATTGAGATACGAACTACCACAACATAAGAATACGACTACACTGGAGATGGAATATGATTACACTGGAGATGTAATTTCCAGCTAAAGCAGACATACCTTAGCTCCAACTGAGCTAGCATGCTAAAAAGAGAAGTGTAGCTGTGGTGACGGGAGGGGATAACCCCTGAGTATGAGCCCATCGAACACCCTAGGTATGTACTCAGCACAACTAGCCCCACCTGCCACTTGCACTGCTCTGGCTACACCTTTATTTTTAACACACTAGCTGGATCACAGCAAGTGTGGGTGTGTCTCCTTGATCCTGAAATTACATCTCTATCACCAGTGTAGACATACCTTAGAGCAGTCGTGGGCCTGCCACTTCCCGTAGCTCCCATTGGTTGGGAACAGCGAACCGCGGCCACTGGGAGCTGTGGGAGGGCCATGCCTGTAGATGGTCAACGTCAGCAAAATGTCTTGCAGCCCACAATCAGATTACCCTGATGGGCCACATTCAGGCTGCCCACCACTGCCTTAGAGGACATCACTGGCCAGGCTCCCTTTCCTTCTTTGGAAGTGAATGCCTCCACCATTATTGTTGCCCCTGAGGACACAGTGTGTGCATACGCAGTGTTTCCTATCTCCCTGCAGGAGTGAATCTGGATCCTACTTGCATCTAGTGGAGATTCATCCACACTCCTGTCATTTTGATTTACATGATCTTTACACAATATCTACAGTTCGGTTAGCATGCCCAAGTCTTACAAAATCCTGTATAAACAAAAGGGCCATCATCTTCAGAGTTGAATCAGAAGTAACTTCTGAAATGGCTGCAATTCTCAACCAGTGAGTGAGCAGTGGGCCAACAAGCTCTCCTTTCTCCCCGCACCTTCAAGCATGATCAGCTATGGTTTCTGTAAACATTCCTGATCTGGACAAAGTAGTGCTGAAAATAATGGCTTAGAGACTTAGGGCAAAATCCAAAATTGCTTCAGTTAGGTATGCTGGGGAGAAGCAGAGCAATGCTGGCCTTGTAAACGGTCCCTCAGCCATCCTGCTGGGCACAGAGTAGGGGAGCTCAGATAGCCTGCCACCAACAACACAAACCAGGAGCTTGACTATGCCCCATGCTGATACATAACATTCATTTGAGGCTTTCCTGCCAGTCATATTAGTCAGACAGAGAACCTTCCTAATGCTACAGAAAGTGCTTCCCATGCTACTATTACGTGGGTCCAGAGAAAGGAAAGAGGTTCCCTGTAGAGGAAAGACTCAAAACAGACTTAGACACTCGGTTGATTGTGTGAAGATATGGGAAATCCCTGTAAAAGGAAATATCACTCAGCCACTGGCCTCTAACATGGCAGAGGGTGGTTACTTCCTCCATGTCAATAAGAAAACACCAGTTCAAGTGGAGCCCCTGAGGTACTTTGGTGGGGCAGCATGTACTGCTGCTGCATCTGTTGTACCTTCTATGTGCAAACAGAACTTCAGCCTGCATGAAATGCAACTTTAAAAAACAAAAAAAATTAAAAATATTTGTATATTCAAAAAGATATGCAAAGGTCTGGCTCTTAAGTGTCAAAGGGGCCACTCATTGTTGGGGCGCCTCCTAGTGGCTGCATCTGGGACTTGCTCTTTGACACTCGCTTCTACTGTTCACTGCACACCCTGCTGCCACTCTCTCTCTGTGAGTCAGGGTGCTCTGTCTTTGTGACTTGGTCCTCCAGCCAGGTCACTGTGCATTTGCCCCTTCCCCCCACATCTTCCCTTCACTGTCCAAACTATGCCACTTCTTCAGTGGCTAGTAGGGAAACCCGGGCCCATCCCCTACTCCAGGTTATAGCTCAGGTTATAGCTCTAATCAGCGGCCAATCTCTACATCTTCTTAAACCTTGCTGCCTTTTCCCTGAGCCTTTTCCTATGCCCTCTCCACTGTCCAAGAGTGGCTACAGACCCCTTTCCTGCAACCCCATTCTATTGCCAGCTTCCTGGCTTCATGGCCCCACCTGTTCCTTCCCAGCTGGGTTCCATCATTATTCAGGGGTTACATAGGCCAGCTAATTCCCATCAGCTGTAGCATATCCAGTTAATTGGCCTTTCCTCTACCTCATTAACCCCTTCTAGACTGGTGTGAACATCCCATCACAAAAAGCTACATCAGAAAAATGGAGAATGAGGTAGAGGACACTCTGCAACAGCTACCAGAGAGATGTTAAACAAGAATAGCTTATTTTATTCCAAGAGTTGAGGTTTATCTCCAATGGAAGAAGCAGAATGTTAAGAAGGTTCCCTGTGGCAAAGCAAAGAGTTGGAGTGAATGCCAACAACTACAGTTTAAAGAGAGAAGAAGTTTGCAGCCACAGGACCTTTATTATATCTGGATCCACCACTTATTTCTCTGTGTTTCTAAAATACACTTTGTTCCAAAGCAAATAAAATGTGGGTCAGTGCACACTGACACCTTATAACCATACCAGACAGTGACAATGCATTTTGTGTATTATCAGTCAGAAAAAACTTGCCTGGTTGCTACTACTATTTTTCAACTTGCATAAGTTTGCACATTGATCGTATTCATTTAATGAGACAGAACAGGTAATTCTTCAGATGGTGCTTCAGGGAACTATTCCTTCAGTCTAACGCATAATGGAATACTGTTTTATTGCTCCCTCCTTTCTCCCACCCCTTTGTTTTGTTTCAAAGACTTACTTTTCACTATTTATTTTAGTGTATGAAACAGCTGCTTCACAGTAAGACAAATTTGGCAACTAAGACTGGCATCAAAGCTTGTGTGAGTTTTGTAAGGTATGATTTATAGCTCCCTTTTTTTTTGAACAGTACATGTAAAAGCCAAGAGTATATAATCCTTTTGGATATCAAGACTCCAAAAGTTCTATATTCTAGCATCCTGAGGCAACCAGCCCAATACATTTTTTGTTACGTTTTGGCAACGTTAAATTTCCTTACAGCGCTGACATAATCCTGGAAATATTACAGAATATCCCTATTTTTCATGATTGGTCAGCTCTATACAGTGAAGCAGTTAGGTCACTGAAAGAAGAATATGACACTACCACAACAGATAAAATACATTTTAAAAATAACCTTTTGTTTTTTAAATTAAAATAGCTTTTAATGATCTCAGATAAAATTTAATTTTAGAGGCTGCAAAAAAAATAATTTTTTTTCATGTGAAGCACTTTCATATAATTGCAACCTTAAAGCTGGGTAGTTTTCCTAAAACCACCATGTCATAAACAGTGCTTAAACATTAATTCTGGCAGACAGCTTCTAAGGGGAGTATTTTTATTAACCTATTTGCTACACCTGTTGCTTCCTCTTTGTTTACAGCTACTTATTTGTTCATTTTCTTTTTGTACTACTTGGCCATGGGCAACATAAGCAATTCAAATTGTTCTTAATTGAAAAAAATCAAATATATGTCTATTATTCTATTTCAATATAAACAAAATTCTATTTTAAAAAATCTTTTAAAGAAACTAAACAAAAGCACCACAGCATCAGTTTATTTCAAAGCAGTCATACAGAAGGTCCTAAAGGCTGAAATGCTGATAATTTACCTTGCAAAGAATGTAATGAAGGTAAAATGATCATTGTTAAAATGAATACATTAAAAACCTGTACTGCCCAGAACTCAGCAAATAGCTGAGCACCGATGGTGCTGAGTACACTTTATATGAAGGCATTTACTGCTCTGCAGAACTGGGTTCTTAGTGTGGCATGATGCTCAGATGAATCTTCTTGAGCGTAAATGAAGTTCTGGAAGGGATGCATGACCAGTTATCCTATGCAGAACCTTTGATCAGTTCAGTTTGTAAAACGTGTAGGATATCAACACATTGACTTGGTTTTAGTGCCCTGTTTGGCTCAATTAGAAGTATGATCTTTTACTTTAACTCAGACTGAGCTACTCAAAAGCAGCACACTTTGAACTTGGGATGGGAAGATGGGTTTATCAAATCAATAGCTCTTCCTTTTGGTCATTACTGAGTGGCAGTGGAGTACACAATTCTTCATAAAGGAGGACAGTGGCTGCAGCCTAGGACTTGTGCACCTGATATGCAGTCATAATTAAAAGTGGGGAAAATAAGAGTAAGGATCTTTCATATTCACCAAAGGGACAGAGCACCAGATCTATGGGATGAACACACTCAAAACCTGTATGTCTATATGGACTTCACTAAATATATTGCAATACCAGTTGTAAAAAAATCCCACTAACTTTTAGCAGACTGAGCATTCACTCTGTTTCCATAATAATTAACTATCAGATATAAGACCAGATCAGAACCAAAGGGGTGATGCATCTCTCAGGAATGGAAACCACCAAGTCTGAGGCAACTGCAAGGATACAAAGTGCTATTTTGGTCAACTACTGCCTAACTTGGATTCCTGATCTCACTCATATTCAGAGCTTGAAGGATTAGTTCCATGCAGACAATGTTAGCTTATTGGTGACAAAAAAAGATTGCTAATGAAGCAAGCCTCTTAGGAGGTGGAGAATCTTTAAAAATAATCCTTTTCTCTGCAGGGAAGCGCTTCTCTTTCAATTAATATATTTCCTTTGGTAAACCTAAGAGTTCTTAGGGGACAGAAAAGCATTGGGATAGTGGGAATTTTGATAGTGGGATAGGGGAATTTTGATTCATTCTAGGCATTCCCCTTTTGGTCTTGGTTTGCAGTACTTATGGATAGGGTTTTAAAGCATCTCTCTGCCAAATATTTAACAGGCTTAATTCATCTTATCACAGGGAAGTTGGCATGACTAAAGTTTTCCAGCTGACCTTAGAACAGGCATCTGATGGCCTGTAGCTACATAATTTGAAGAAATCACTATCCAAATCTACAGATAAAGCCTTTGGGACATCTGCAGAGCTCCCCAGCATTGTATTTGGCAGCAAAGTAGAAAGTGTCCAGGCCACATTTGTTTTATGATGATGGTAAAATCCTATCCGCAGCCACTCAGCTATTCTTTTCTCATATGTTAGGATAATTTCTTAATCAAAACAAGGCTTGGAACTGGCCCATTCTATAGAAGAGGTGTCTGTGTATGCACGAAGTGGAGAAGGAATATCGATAATTACTATGGTGAGAGAGTGTAGGTGTTGCTGTTTGACTGACAGCAAGTTCTGCAGTGAGAAATTAAAGCAGCTATCAGAGCCCCAAGTCTGGAAATAGAATTAAAACACTTAATGTCACATGTTCAGAAGATCAAGTCTCTTATTTGCTTTAGACAAAGCAAAAGTTATAGTTGTGTTTGGCAGTACTGACTATTTTTAAAAGAAGAACAAAATATACACTCAGACTTCATCGTCCCTGTTTTCATAATATGCCAACAGGTGCTGTTTTCAGCAGGCTCCCTATACTTCATATGACAGAACTACTATAAGGAATAACATCCTCCCCTTGCCCCGCATAAATGGCACATAACCAGCAGTTCCCATTGTTCTCCGGTCACTGACCATTTACCTTTACAAATACAAGAAAAGCTTAAAACATGGAAACCGAACAATTAAAAGCTGCTAACATAGAATCACTATAGTGCAAAATCCCCCAAATTCTCCATGTTTTTGTGCAAGTGTTGCTAGAAGTATTTACTGTACCACTTTGGTAGGACATGACAACTAGTCTTCCATGTAAGTGTTTCCAGCTGTCCCGGTCTCCCCATCTACCACATGTGCCATAGATGCAGGAAGCATATCTAGCTGATGAATAGATGGTTGAAAAATATGATCAACTATTTCTATTCTCAGCTCTGCCTCAATTTCCCCATATGTAAAAAGGGAATAATGACACCCTACTTTTAAAGCACTTTGAGATTAACGATGAGAGTGCTAGGGAACAGCTGGGTATTATTATTACTACAGAAATATTATCTATCATCTTTTTTTTGTCTTGTTTCAGGTCTGCAATGAGCCCCTTTCCCAAAAAGCAGTTTCAAGTAGGATCCAGCATTTGTACTAGCTAAAAAGAACACAGGTGTTTGTGTCACAATGTCTTGCAGTCACAGAAACATGGGGAAATAGTTTTACTTTGTAATAGTAAAATAGGAAATAGTAAAACTATTTCCCCATGTTATTTCTCCCCCCCACCCCACCCCCCACTGTTCCTCTGATATTCTTGTTAACTGCTGGAATTAGCCTACCTTGCTTGTCACCATGAAAGGTTTTCCTCCTTTCCCCCCCCTGCTGCTGGTGATGGCTTATCTTAAGTGATCACTCTCCTTACAGTGTGTATGATAAACCCATTGTTTCATGTTCTCTGTGTGTGTATATAAATCTCTCCTCTGTTTTTCCACCAAATGCATCCGATGAAGTGAGCTGTAGCTCACGAAAGCTTATGCTCTAATAAATTTGTTAGTCTCTAAGATGCCACAAGTACTGCTTTTCTTTTTGCGAATACAGACTAACACGGCTGCTACTCTGAAACCTATTGATGGCACTGTGACCTTATGCATTAAACGAAGGAGATGTTGGTGAAGTTTTCAGTAATGCATCCAGAACACTGGAAAAGTGTATGATAGTTTTTGCTGGAAAAGCAATGTATTAATACCGTAAATCTGTCTGGATTCTGTCAGGCCAACATTACTGTCACGGAAAGAAAAGGAATATAGTGCTATCTGTGGATGGCTTGATTTCTCAAAGGGAAAATTAGAAATGATGAGTATGTAAGTATGGACACCACTTGTAAAGGAGAGAGGCTGGATTTATCTAGGGAAATGAAGAGATGGGAAAGAGAGATGGGGAGCTGTGGAAGGAAAGGAGTGGAGGAAAGGATTGGGCAGAATTAAGGAAGATTGAAGAAAATTAAAAAGACAAAGCAAAAGCAATAAATAAATAAATAAATGATGGAACTAAATGCTGTTTGCTGCCATTATATTGCTCATTCTACAGGTGATGTAACCCTCCCCTCCCATCTCTGTCCTGTCTATTTGGATTGTAAGCTCTTTGGGGTAGGGACTGCTTACTACTACTGTGTGTTTGTAGATTGCTTAGCACAATGCGCCTCGTTCTTGTTAATCCTTTGGCACTACTGTAATAAACATTATTAATAATAAGAGATTATATAAATCGGTTGTTCATTTCATTTTATTTTAACTTTATTTCTCTTGCAGAAAAAGCATTGTTCCAAGGTGTTCTGTGTCCATTGTCGGTCAGTGACAGGCCTGGTGTTTATTTCAACCCACTATAAGCCTAGGCATGGGACAGAGGGGAATATTCAGGCTGATCATGTTTCTTGGAATGCAGGGAAGGGAAAAAAATATCCTGTCTGATCATGGCCTTGTCAGGGATGAGAGGCAAATAAAGGAGAACTATCAAAGCAATCATTGCCTGGTGGAGAGAAGGAAGAGACGTTTGAGGTGATCATGGTTGTTGATGGTTACGGGAAAGAAAATCTATAGGATGATCTTAGCTCTGTGAAGAAGATAAAAAGAAAGGGGCTCTTCAGAGTGAATATGGACCTGGGACAAGATCCACTAGAGTGAGGGGAGGAGACTTGGCTATTCTACAAATTGTGATTTAGCTCCTGTTGGAAATCATCATCTCTATGACATCTCCAGTTCTTGTTGCTATCTGTTACTATAAAAGATACTTCCAGTAGAAAGTGTGATTTAGGGCCAGATGTCATGCTTACTCAAAACCGAGTAATACCTTACTCTTCAAGTAGACCCATTAATTTCAGTGGGACTTCTATAACTACTCAACATGAGGAAGGATGGCAGGAACTAACCCTTGAAGATGATTCGTTATCATTTGCATTGCATTGGCATTTAAGAGCCCCAATCATGGGCGACAGTTCCATTTTGCTAGGCACTGTACAAACATAGAACAAAAAGAAAGCAAGCGCCCCAAACAGCTTACTGTCTATGCATGACAAGTGAAAACAGATGGTGACAGGCAGACATACGTGGACAGAACAAGGTAGCAACCAGGATCAGGATTTTTGTATGAATCATCGCAGAGGAGTTTTAATGATGAAACTTACCTAATTTCTTTTAATATATATAATTCAGGTCCTTACAATTTCTTTTCAGTTGCCTTCAACTTTTTAATATTTTCAACAAATCTTTAATACATCTGCCCCTCTCCTCCCTCCCCACAAAAAAAAATCTTCCAGGAAAATGTGGTGATCATATGTTTAAACTCTTCTTCCAGACTCCCTTTATTAGTTGCCATCAGGATCCCTCCAGAGTGGAACTCATTGTTGCTCCATTTCAGGGTTTGGCTTTGTTGCCTAGCAGATCAAAATTGTGACATTTTGGGGTAGGTGGGATTTATTTCATGGCTAAACTACAAATGTGCCCTGTAGATTACTCTAAAAAGTTAGCTTCATTTAATAAAGGAGACATTTTTGTCACTGAATAAACAAAGGCTATTTTCTGTCTTTAAACCTCAGATGTAATTAAACAGAAAGGTTAATATTGGATTTCAAGTATTGTGGTTCTGCTAATGTCAATTATTCTTTGTGAATACAGTATGAGTTTTGAATTATGAATCAGTTCAACAGCACGATTGCATAAGCCCAGTGTACTTTGCATGACCTTCAGGTGATTATTGCAGGTTCCCCCCAGAGGTATTTTTATTTTCATCTCTCTTGTTCCACATTGTGATAACTGCACGATGGTGAGTCAGAGGAGTGGCACAGAAAGTCAATCCACACTTTTAGTTCAGGTACCAGATCCAGACTTCAGTAAAATGAAAAAAAAAAAAAAGCTTCCAGAAGTGGACGCCCTAGGTGTCGAAGGACAGAGTAATGTATCCTACACCATAAAGTCCAAAGTGGAGGGAGCACGATAGGGACAGCACCGGTTTGATCTCCTCAAGCCTTCAGACTATCTGATCCTCTTCTCTGTTCCTGTTTATGTTTCCCGTAGGGAACCCAGTGCTCACTGTCTATTAAACTCACTAACATTTTCCCCAGAGACTTCTTAGTGCACAATTAGGCCTTGCTACTGAATTGCTTCTTGTAACAGCATGAGGTAGGTGGCTGCATCCTGGCAACATCTGCAGAATTGCCTAGCTGAGCAGGAAAGGGGTACATCCTAGGCTTCTCAGGTAGTATCAGGAATCCATCCACCCCATCAAATTGCTGTACAATAGTGCAAACATTGGAACTGTGTGTGTGTAGGTACATACACTCCTATTTTATACTGTGCATATACATTGTGAATATATTGAATGTGGAGTTCGAGTTGAAGTCTGGGGCATTGATTTCAGATTCAAACTTTTTTTTCCCTGCTGTTCAATAGGCCCTTCCTTGACCTGCTCCTCACAGCTTCTTGATCTCCCATCTCCAGGGGGACTTACTCCTGGAACCGAGCAGGCCCCCATGTGTTTTGACTTCCTCAAAACCATACCAAGATTTTGGAGCCACAGAAGATGCTGTCAGTTGATTTGGGAGTGTTCTAACCATAGGTGGCAGGTAAAATTATTGTCAGGGTGAGGATGCTATAAAAAATAGAAGATTCTCCCCTTGCCTATTTCTTACCCTGATCCTGACCTCCAGAGACAAAGCCATTGTTGGGGAACCTGGAGGTCTCCTTCCCTTGGAGATGGATTTACTGTGATCTGTGTTTTTTTCTCAAAAAATGGAGAGTATTTTTAAAACTAAGAACAGACACTGGAGAAAAAAAGCAAACCTTAAACCAACCACTCCATATGCTCTTCTGTTCTAGGCTCTGCTTGTCATAGAATCATAGAATATCAGGGTTGGAAGGGACCTCAGGAGGTCATCTAGTCCAACCCCCTGCTCAAAGCAGGACCAATCCCCAACTAATCATCCCAGCCAGGGCTTTATCAAGCCTGACCTTAAAAACCTCAAAGGAAGGAGATTCCACCTCCCTAGGTAACCCATTCCACTGCTTCACCACCCTCATAGTGAAAAAGTTTTTCTTAATATCCAACCTAAACCTCCCCCACTGCAACTTCAGACCATTACTCCTTGTGTTGTCCATCTCTAACAACACAACACAACTAGGATTCTCCAACTCTCCCAAATTACCTCTGTCTCCACAATACCCAGCTAGTCACTTGTTTCGCACCCTTCCTGATATATGGCCAACTTGTCCTTTGCTGCTGTCCTAACTGCACCAATATGCATTCCTCTAATCCCCGTGTACACCCTCGTCATCATTTCCAACTCTAATGTAGGTAACAGGTAACAAAAAATTAAATGTTATGCACTGTAAAGCTGTGTGAGTTTATGCCTTTTCTTTCCCATTTCCTCGCTTTTCTTTTCCTCTCTCTCACGCACACTCCCTGATCTCCATTCTTTCCCTTACACCTAATCTCTCCCCTTCCGTTTCCTCTCTTGGTTTACTTAGTGGTTCCTTTTCTCTTCTTCTCATCCTTCCTTTACCAGCTCTTCATTCCTTCTCTGACCACTACCCTCTAGCTATAGGTCTCTCATACCACCTTTACTAGCCCTCTCTCTCCTGTCATCCCTTTACAAATCTTTTCTTTCCTCCTCCCAGGTCTTTCTCCTCCTCTTTTTTGCAATTCCCTCCATGACACTTCTCTTCCTCCTTGCTTTCACATTATCCCTCCACCAGGATACTACTGGGTTGTGGAAGACAGGACCTGAATTGGCACCTTCTCCAGCCAAGCAGAAGGACAACACTCAGATCTGGACCACTTTTGCTTTCACCCTGCCACCCTGCTGGGCCAGGCAGGCAGGGAACAGAGCTGAGCAGAAGTAATTTCCACTCAATCTGAGAACACCTGATCTACCCAAGTGCTCCTGTTCTTTGCGCAACATATCCAAAGCATGTATATGCCAGAAGAGCCAGGAAGGGAAGATGCCGAAACTGTTTTCAGCAGCCTTCTTGTCTTTGGGGGCAATCTCGTTCTGTTTATGAGACTTAGCACTCCCCACTTCCTCAGTCCCAGGCATGTAGGTTTTAACCTCTTGGGCACAAAGGGGAACCAGTAGGCCAAATTCATCCACATGTAATGGCTTCAGTGGAGTAACACCAGGGATAAATATGGACCAGTAACTGCTGTTCTCCTCTCTTTCTGTACTCCCACAATAAGGCCAAATTGGTTCAAAGTGATGCACTTAATATTTGCAGGTAATGCTTTTTATCCATGATTAACAAAACTGTCTATTAAAAACTGATCCACCTGTTATCTGTGCTCTTCCTGACTTCACAGTTAGTGAGTAATAGCACATAGAAGGAGAATAACAAACAGTAGATCAGTCTCTAACTTATATGTAATAACAGCCTTGGTAAAAAACAAAAGCAAATATCACACCACTGGTAATTACATTGGTCTAGCATACCCCAGTAAAACACAACACAGGAGACCTAATCTTCCCAAATATTGTTTCCCATTAAAACAAAAAGCATCAGACTTTTAAATGGTAGTTTAAAATAAAGGCAAAATTTATTTCCAGCTGGTGCAATTGTTTAATAAAATGCTTGCTGTGCCTCCAGAAATAATGTTCTCCTTCTCCAGCAAACACAGATAATTATCCTGTCTTTGGGGCCACCAGGACAATGCATCCAAAAATGTTCTCACTTAAAGTACAAGATTTTCAATGGCAGTAATTTGCCATATGGAAGAATAATAATAAAAAGGAGTTACAAACATATGAGCAAATTGGAAAAAATATTCTAACAGAAGGCTGATGCTGCTTCACTAGTGTATTAGCTATTCATCTAATGTTTAATTATGAAAAATAAAAAAGCCCAGGCTGTCTTTCTTCCCATCTACATTCAAACTTCCACACTTTGTAGGTGTTACTCTCAGCACCTTCAGTCTGTAAGGAAGTGAGATGAAAAGGCAGCCTTCAAACTGCAGTAGACTGGATGAAAAAACTGTGTGGAGCTGTAGTTAATTATCTTGATTATGTTAATTTGTGTTGTTTGTCAGCAGCCAAGGAGGTGCTAGGTGTTGCTTAAGCGTTTTTGTAGTGTCTGAGTTTTTATTTAAGATGTAATTTGCATAATGCATAAAAATAATTTTCTATGTCCAGGCCCCAAAACAAATGTTTGATTAATAAAAAAATATAAGTGATTCTTTTGTTTTGCTTTCTTACAGCTCAGGTAAAAAAACAGAGAATAAAACTCTGCCTATGGCAGAATTATCCCACTGGGGCAATACAGTTTTTAACATTCTGATGAAACTGTTTGTTTGGATAAACTAGCTGCATGTTTATGAAACAGTGTTATTTAGCATTAAAAGCTTGTAGCTGACATGTATTGTTTCTCCAGCAATGTGATCTAGTTTGAATACTAAAAAGGAGTTGCTGTTTTCCTTTTCCCCACGTGCGTCTACAAAATTAAACTAAGATACGGAGAAATTCAGTTACTGGCATTTCTTGGAGACTCTCCAATGCCAGAGGATTTTGCAAATGATATAATAATAGCTGATGCAAACAGACGACTGCAAATCAAGCACATACTCCCTAGAGAGAGAGACAGTGTGTATATGAGGAAGATGAGAATATAGCAGAACCTCAGAGTTATGAACACCTCAGGAATGGTATCTGCTGTGGCCTGATGGCGTACTTCCAGTTCCAAATGAGGTGTGTGGTTGACCGGTCAGTTCGTAACTCTGAGGTATTGTTGATAATGCAGCTCAACAAGGATAGAAGTTCACAGTCCTCAGAAAATAGATTCAATTTGCATCATTCCTATTAAGGTAGGGCAACAGCACTATACAAGTGAAAGAATTCCTCCATTCCAGGAGCTTCTGACCAACTGCAAGGATTGCATTGCAAAGTAACATTTATATAGCAAAACACTGATACATTTTAGCCCCATCCAGCTAAGTCAACGTAACTCATATCATCATTAACTACCTTGCCCTTGCCAGAGAAGGGATTCATTTTGTCCCACTCACTGTTCACAGTATAACCTTTGTCTCAAGAATAAGTAGTCTGAACTCTTAATGCTTCACATATTCTAGACATGAGCCCAAGCTGTAAAATTTGTTTGACCTCTCCAAAGTTTGTAGGCTTTAATGTTCTATTTTCTTGTTAGGCCATTTATAGAAATAGGGCCCCCATCCATATATCAAGATAGTGCTAAATCTTAGAGTCCCGAGACAACACATCACTGATCCTGAATATACGTATAGTGACAGTGGCATGAGACTCCTTTTTTCATGTTCAGATTGTCAGGAGACTATGCCATTTCCACTTAGACAAAGATCCATCCATTGTCATCCATACACCCATTACCTACTGTGACAAAGTTCCTCTTCTACCTTGGTGGGTCTTGCGCTTATTGGCGGATTTGCTCACCTTGGAGCTTCACAGCAGTCCTCAGCTTGGCCGTTTTCCCTGAATTCACTGTCCAGGTCAACTCCTCCTGTGTCTGACCAGGTGTTGGGAGGATTTGAGGGGGAACCCAGGCCCACCCTCTACTCCAGGTTCCAGCCCAGGGCCCTGTGGAATGCAGCTGTCTAGAGTGCCTCCTGGAACAGCTGTGCGACAGCTACAACTCCCTGGGCTACTTCCCCATGGCCTCCTCCCAACACCTTCTTTATCCTCACCATAGGACCTTCCTCCTGGTGTCTGATAATGCTTGTACACCTCAGTCCTCCAACACTCTGCGTTCTCACTCTCAGTTCCTAGTGCCTCTTGCTCCCAGCTCTTTACACGCGCACCACAAACTGAAGTGAGCTCCTTTTTAAACCCAGGTGCCCTGATTAGCCTACCTTAATAGATTCTAGCAGCTCCTTGATTGGCTGCAGGTGTTCCAATTAGCCTGTCTGTCTTTATTGTCTCCAGAAGGTTCCTGATTGTTCTGGAACCTTCCCTGTTACCTTACCCAGGGAAAAGGGACCTACTTAACCTGAGGCTAATATATCTGCCTTCTATTACTCTCATGTAGCCATCCAGCCTGACCCTGTCACACTACCCATAGGAGCGCATTCAACCTCAGAGTGAAAGTGGAAGCTCCAGATGACATAACACACACAGTAACCTACACGTTAAGAAAGAAAAACCAGCAAGAAAAGATCACAGCCACAGTCCTGCACATTTCAGTGGCTCCCCATTCTTTCAGATACAAAATTCTTTCAGAGTCTTCCCCTAGTCTTTAAAGAGAACTGGTTGAACATTTTCCGACAGAACAGTTTTCTATCAGAAAATGCTGACTCAGTGAAATTGAAACATTTAGCAGGAACTTACTGATTTCATCAATTTTTGGAGGGAAATCAATAGTTTTTTTTTGAAAAAGTGAACATGTTGGATTTTGATTTTATAGTTTCATCTATTCATCATATTTTACATGACATTATAGTGGAGGGTCAGTGAGGATAAGACCCTCATTGTGCTAAGTGCTGTACAAACACATAGAAATACATGGTCCTTCCCCCAAAGAAGTCCCTATAGTCTAAACAGATCGGAAAGATAAATGGAGGAGAAAAGGGATGCAACATACAAACAAATGCCTAGACTGTGCTACACTTACACTCAGTAGTAACTTATGCCACAAGAATTCCCATTGACTCTGATAGGTCTGTTTGTGGAGAGGTATATTATTCACTGGAAGGGTATCAAGTGTGGCCTACAGTGATGAGGTTTATGGCAAGTGCATGTCTCGTTAGCTCCTGGATCTCTTTTTTTTTTTAAATATTATCTATCTATCTATCTATCTAACTTTGGTTGTTTTTCTTGCTTGTTAATTTCAGTGTCTTCATTCCGCCTGCCTATTCCATTTTATTTTTACTTTTCCTGTTTAAACAAAAAGCCTCAGCCTCATTTATTCATAATCTTTCATGAAGTGATCAGATGCAGAAGTTCAGATCTAGTTTCCAGCTTGTGCGGGTCTCTCAAATCAAGGCCTTTTTCTGAACACGATTAAGGAGCATGAATTGGAATTAGCCAACTTGGGAAAAGAAGACAATTTGGACTGCTTACATTCCTGATCATATTATAGAAGGTGCAATAAAAATCACTGACTCAGAGAGATACTGTCAAGTTTGGGGTTGAAAGGGTCTTTTCACTGACTCCAGGATCCATCAAACATGCTTTGGACTTGATTTTACTGTTTTTCATATCTAAAGATTAATATACTTTAACTGGGTTTTCTCTGACCGGGAGGCTAGCTTTCCCAGGGAGGGATAGATCTCTTCCAACAATCTTGTTCTCTTAAACCTGTGGGAATCATGAAAAGTGCCAGATTGACAGGTTCTGCGAACTGAGGTCCTCTATTTATGCCAGAGGTGGGCAAACTATGGACCGTGGGCCACATCCGGCCTGCGGGACTGTCCTGCCCAGCCCTTGAGTTCAGGCTAGCCCCCGGCCCCCCCACACTGTCTCCCTTCCCCCACAGCCACGTCACCGTAGGGCAGCATTCTGTGCGGTGGGGCTGCGCGCTCCAACAGGGGGGTATGGCTGCGTGTCTGGCTCCAGTTGGGTGTCGTGGGTGCCAGACATGCTGCTCGAGCGGTATGGTAAGGGGGCCAGAGCTGGGAGTGCCAGGGGGGCAGTCAGGGGACAGGGAGCAGTTGGTTAGGTGTGGGAGTCCCTCAGGGCCTGTCAGGGGGCGGTTGGATGGGGCAGTGGTTCTGGGGGAGTCAGGGGATGGGGAACAGGGGGAGTTGGAAAAGGCATGGGAGTCCGGAGGGGCCTATCAGGGGCAGGGGTCGTGATAGGGTCAGGGCAATCAGGGGACAGGGAGTGGGGGGGGTTAGATGGGTTGGGAGTTCTGAGGGGGGCAGTCAGGAGGCAGGAAGTGGGAGGGGTCAGATGGGGGTGGGGCCAGGCTGTTTGGGGAGACACAGCCTTTCCTACCTGGCCCTCCATGCAGTTTGCAAACCAATGTGGCCCTCGGGCCCAAAAAGTTTGCCCACCCCGATTTATGCACAGAACAGGTATAGCATGCATCGTGGTAGTGCAAGGTCCCTCACACTGGCTTTCCAATGTGCACATTGGAGGGTGAGATATATAATAGCAATATTCAGCCCTTAAAGAGTTCTTTATATTTTCAAAGCACAGGAGAAACATTAAGAGATGTCGAGTCTAATAGGTCTCTATGTCTATTCAAATCCGTTGTTACCCAGATGAGGCTATCAACCATTTTCTAATTAGTGCTATTTGGGGGAGGCTTTATGTTGTGTGGACTTCTGTCTATTGGGAAACTGATTTAAATCACCAGTTTATCTCACAGGGATCACCAAACAACCCTCCGCAAAGCAACTTTTGCTCGTTTCCACTGGATTCAAATCTACAGGTGAAAGACTCTGTAATTCTAGTCTGTCCTTCTCTTATTGGCTAGGACTTTTCAAAAGCAGCCATTCATGAACACTTAGGGTGAAATCCTGGCTCTGCTGAAGTCAATAGGAAAATTTTGAGTGACTTCAATGAGGCAAGGATTTCACTGAGTACTGAGTGCAAATATGCAGATCTCCTTTGCTGAACCAAAAGAGGAAGTGAAACTTTGTTCATATGTTGAGAACAGGCTTTCCAAACTCACCCAGTCTTTTTCAAAATTTTCAGTGAAAACCCTGAAATATTGTAATCCTCCTCTTCACCTGACACCCTATTTATTTTATATTGTACCATTGGTACCAAAAGACCCCCGAAGTCTTTATATCCAAAGAACAACTTGCTCTGCCACTGAAATACAGCCACTTCCTGGATGAAACACGGTTGATGTTTAACACTACACAGCAGATCAGGACTCTCTTTCTCTCTCTCTCTCTCTCTCTTTTTTTTTTTTTTGGTATAGACATAAGGTAAAGACCAAAGCATATAATCTGTACTTTAAAAAAGAATGCAATGACAAAACTGGGCATTTTAGCCTAAACCGTATACAGATTCATTATCTATTACAGAAAGTAAGACAGAAAAACAACAAACAGTCCTTTTGTCTCCCAAAAGGAATATTGCAAAGAAACCCTTCAGCAGTTAAATATGTCATAGGAAACGCAGCAGGACAGCATAGCTCAAATTGAAATGTCTCTCCCCTGGATGAGCAAGGAAGGACAGAGTTTTGCAGAATAGAGGTTACACTTCCACCTTTCCTGACTGCTCGCTGTGTTTTAGAGCCATAAAATGTGCTCCGCAACTGGCAGAGCAAAATAGTAAGTTAAGCTATTTTCAGTTACAGATATAAACCAAGTCTTTGTTTGGTTTGGCTTCATCTTCAATTAGCAAAGGTTTACTTCTTAATCTTCTGTCCTTATGAAAAGACTTTTCCAGTAAAACATTGTGTTCCCCTCTCCCCCACCCCACAAAGTATCAAGTCAGGCAGTAAGGGAGAGAACTGAGCTTATTACTTACAATTAAAGATACCCATTGAGGCCTCTCCCTTTGGCTCAGAACACAATAGCATATGTAAAATCCTTTAACCCCCTCAATTGCCATCTACTGCATGCACTCAAAAACACAACTTCAATTCAGTAGGAGGACATAGGATGTTTATAAGCAGGACCCATATAAACTAGCATTGAAGGGTAGTGGAATTTATAGTCAGATGTGAGCTTGTGGGGATTTCAAACAAACAGCCTTGAAAGGAACTAAAGAGAATCACTTGCAAGTGAGTCACAGTTCAGGGCAACTGCACCTGTAGTTCTCCCTCATGGTCCAGCAAGGGCACCTACTCTAAGAACATAAGAATGGCCATACTGGGTCAGACCAAAGGTCCATCCAGCCCAATATCCTGTCTGCCGACAGTGGCCAATGCCAGGTGTCCCAAAGGGAGTGAACCTAACAGGTAATGATCAAGTGATCTCTCTCCTGCCATCCATCTCCACACTCTGACAAACAGAGGCTAGGGACACCATTCCTTACCCATCCTGGCTAATAGCCATTAATGGACTTAACCTCCATGAATTTATCCAGTTCTCTTTTAAACTCTGTTATAGTCCTAGCCTTCACAACCTCCTCAGGCAAGGAGTTCCACAGGTTGACTGTGCGCCGAGTGAAGAAGAACTTCCTTTTATTTGTTTTAAACCTGCTACCCATTAATTTCATTTGGTGACCCCTAGTTCTTATGTTATGGGAACAAGTAATAACTTTTCCTTATTCACTTTCTGCACATCACTCATGATTTTATACACCTCTATCATATCCCCCTTAGTCTCCTCTTTTCCAAGATGAAAGGTCCCAGTCTCTTTAATCTCTCCTCCTATGGGACCCGTTCCAAACCCCTAATAATTTAGTTGCCCTTCTCTAAACCTTTTCTAATGCCAGTATATTTTTTTTGTGAAGAGATCACATCTGTACACAGTATTCAAGATGTTTTATATAAGGGAAATAAGATATTCTCCATCTTATTCTCCATCCCTTTTTTAATGATTCCTAACATCCTGTTAGCTTTTTTTGACTGCCGCTGCACACTGCGTGGACGTCTTCAGAGAACTATCCACGATGACTCCAAGATCTCTTTCCTGATTAGTTGCAGCTAAATTAGCTAAAGCTTCCAGCTCCCCATCTGTCACCTCTCATCTCTCCCACTCCGTCCCTGCCTACACAGTGAATTCAGCAGCAAGACAGATTGCCTACAAAGGACTGTTTTGCCTTCTCCTCAGAGGTATAAACAGCATTATAAGTTACCCCACAGCTCTTTCCAAGCACGTATATTTATTCTTAAGGTAAAAGCATCAGAAAGAAAAGATTAAAAACAAAGAACCTACACACATGCTAATAAGCTTACCAGAGATTACTGCAACTCAACAAGCCTGTGAACAGTCCTTCAACCCTCACCAGAAAGTTTTTCTGTGGTCACAAGTTCATAACAACTGTAAGCTCAGATCAAACAGCCCTGTGAATCTGTGATCACTTTTTTCTCCAGTGTGGGCCCCCTGATCTTGTCTTCAGCAGACAGTAGGTTTCCCCTTAGCGCACAGATTCAGAAGGTTCGGTTTGGAACTGGGACATTGCCTTCCTTTCCTCCAAGTATTTCCCAGGAATTCCACTTAACTTTGTCTGTCTAGCACATTGCTTCAAAGAGTCCTTCTGAAGTTCAAAACATAATAATACACACACATTTTACATATTTAATATGATGAACTCTAAAGATACTGACACTTAATTCAATAAGGTTTTTTCCAGGATATTACAGAAAATTGCTGTATCTGTCACAAATGTATCACCAACTAAAAAAAAAATCTTATTCTCTTGTGCCCTTCACTGTAACACACAAACTCTATCCTCCAACTCTGCCAAGTGCTTAATTTTTTCATGACACAAGGAAACAGTTCCTGCTTCTTATTCTTGCATGCCAATGATATTAACAACATCAACACCTATAATCTTGTCTCACTGGTGGCACCAAAAGCTCTGAAGCCAGATTTGCACAGGTATCAATTTGCACTTTATAGCCCATGAAGCTTTTGGGGTTTTTTAAAATATATATTTTAAGATCGTGTATACATTTTAAGCTGATTATTACATTTTGAGGCCATCTATATCTAACCCCAAAACATTATATACTCAAAACATATAAGTAGTTATTCCCTCTAATAAAGCTCTTTGTCCCAGTCAGGTCCAGCTTTTCACTGAAAACATATTTACATATGGAACTGTACTAACTAGTATATTGTCATGGTACTGGATTAAAAAAAATAGGGCAATTTATTTTTGAAGACCAGGTTTAAAGGAGGCAGTTAATAAAAGCAAGGCTGTTTATTTACACCATGTGGACTGTGTGTGTTACTCTGTTTAATTGTAAAGGAATTTTCTATGATGATGATGATGATGATGATGATAATACCTAGCACTTATGCAGCACAATCAGGCCATACAGTATTTGGAGAGTGGGAAGACACAGAATACAGCGACACTCCAATTCCTCAGTGAACACCACATAGACACCGTGGCAAACTAGCTTGGATAACATATAAACTGACTAGAAATTTCACCCCAAACTCCGACCCAGATCGTGAAATCTTGAAAAAAAAATTAAGTCTGGAATTTTCAAAGGAGCTGAAAAATCTTATTGACTTTCAATGGGAGTTGGGTGTCTAACTCCCTTGGGATCTTCTGAAAATCCCAGTCTTATTTTTTAAATTAAATTTGCACCCATCTAAGATTTCCTGGTCTCAGAACTTCTTGTGACACTGTATCCCTGTTCCAGCTGCTGCAAGGATGTCCTGAAGGAAGTCCCAATTCTTATGAGATCTCCAGCCTGGCTGAAAAACCAAAGAGCCAAGCTGATACCCAAACATTGGTTGCTCACTTGAATTTTCACACCTCTTCATCTTTGCTCCAGTATATGCTCTAGGAAGCAGGAAGTTGTTATCAGAAGGATAGTGTGTGTGATGGACACTGGGTCCCTCTTCACAAACTCTGGTAGATTTAGACCATGCACTACCAACAAGTCACTGCGGGCATAAACTTTTTAAAATTAATGCAGTACAAGGAGTATTAGGTGACAGCCTGGAGTCCCAGAGTGTCCACGAAGGCTACTTATTTTGCTGTTCTGAAATGTATCTAGTTGTAAGATTGGAGGCCTCTATTTTTATTACAGCTCCGCAGTATATTTGCATTGTTTCTCCCAGTCCTTGGCTCAGATAGTGGATAATCCTTTGCTGTCATCATCACAGCTGTGTGCGCAGTCTGCCCCTTCCCTCTGCCTCACTGATTTCCCATCCCTTGTAAAAAGGAAGCTCAAGCAAAACCCACTTCTTTTGCACTGCCAACAAACTGTCAACCAGTCCCTCACACAGATGACACGATTGCCTCTCCTGCCACTCTTTCCTCTTTGCCCACTTATCTTTCATACCAAGTTCAGCTTCTGATTCTGACTTTCAAGGCTCTGCACAACTCCATTCCTGTTTATGTCTTCTACTCTGATTTCTTCTTAATCCACCATTCACTTCCTTTGTTTGACACAAGTCTTCCCCCTAACCACTCCTTTTATCCTTCTCCCTCTTCCAACTTCATGCATATTCCCATACTGCCTCATGCTAAGACTAGTTTCCTTGTGCACCAGTCAATCATAGTGTCTTCATTCACCTCAGCTCCTTAAAACCCACTTCCTCCACAAAGACCTACAAAGATTCTTCACCCATGGTATTTGAGTTATATGGGCAAATCAGTCAGAACTAACGGGAAATATGCTAAACAAGATAAAAGGGGGAAATCCTGACTCTATTCAAATCTAGAGCGAAGCTCCCATTGACTTCAATGGGGCTGATATTTCACTCAAGAAGTCAGTTTTTCCCTTAGAGCAGCATTCCCCCCAACCCCATTCACCTTGTTCTTTTGCCATTTTTGCTACATTTGCAGGTTCCATTAGAGTACATTTTTCATTGTAGACATCATAACTTTTCATTTGCTTGCAAAGCATCATGCACATCAACAGCAATAGATAGTACTGGCCCCAACTGCCCACATACCTTACTGTGGCAGTGCCATTATAGCTGTGATTTGCTGGACGTGTACAAATAGAGGACTAAGAAAAGACACGTTTTTGTGTGTGCATTTTCATCTTTTTTATTGCTCTGCTCTTTTCACGTTCCAAGCGTCAGTGTTCATTGCCTGAAAAATGACTGTTGAACCAGCGTATTACTATATGGTATATTTCCTTTGAATGACAGAACCTGCACAGTGACTTTTCTCCAATACACGTAGCAGTCAGCACTAAAAATTCTTGGCATGTATCCTAAGTAACAACACACATGCTGCCAGCACTGGAAAGTCCCTAAGTTTCAGGAGCTAAGATTAACTGCCATCTATTCTTAAAACTTTCTCACCACCCCACCTAGTTTCTTAGTTCTAACCCACTTGATGCTGTCACAATTGCCTTTCTTGGGTTTCAGAAAACTTCCTGAGACAGTTTTAAGTGAGTGGAAAGCACTTAAATTCCCCCTTGAATTGACTGACTTTATATGGCAGCAGTAGTGGTCCTTGACTTGCAGCTGGATGCTGGTCTAAGAGCAGTTTTGTTTCTCTTACACGTAGGATTTTTCTCACATCAGAATTTCTCTGAAGTTGAGGGGTTGTAAAGAAAAGCAGCAAAAAGCAGCAATGCAATTTATATATTGACTCCTTTAAATCAGGAGATAAGGTCAAATCCTGCAAGTGTTGAGCACTGTCAATTCCAGTAAACTACAACTGAGGGGAGGACATTCATACCGAAGAAGATGAGCTCAGTACCTTGCATTATGAGCTCACACAGTTCTGCTGGTTATGGAGCTGACATGGTAACATACAGGGACTGGAGCAATGGGCTGTACATCTTTACAGGTCAAGCATTCTCTCACTCTTGCAAAACTGCACTCTGAACAACAACAAATAATGTGACTTCCCAATCACCAACAGCAATGTCCTTCTCACTGACTTATCTGGGTATGGCAGGAAACACAAATAGAAACAAGTAAAGGAAAAAAGCTGCTCTTGTGATATTTTCAACTTGAGTAAAACCAGGATAAATAGAAAATCTCACTCAGTTTTCAGTCGGGTTCCTCACCCACAGAGATTGGAATCAGTTTTGAAAACCATCAGAACATTTGGATCCTTGGCTGAATCAACCCCTCCTGTACAAGAAGACACTCTGTATTCTACAATAAACAAATGGGCCATTACTGTAGAATGGTGAACTTTTCAAAAAGATTTTGTTTGTTTTCTTCTAAAAGAATTGCTGTCACAGGCTCGACTCACCACTACTCCTCCTTGCTGCTCTGAGGATTAGCTCCTTCCAGGTGCTGGGCCCTCCTCTAGCAGTCTCTCCACTCATCTTTCTCTCTCATCCTGCAGCCCCTCTCGCTCCAGGAGGTGTAGCTTCCTCTTTGTGACTTGGTCCTGCGGCCAAGGGTATCAAAGTCTTTCAGGGGGAACTGTCCCAGGCTGCCTGGTCCATGCCACTTCCTCAGTGGCTAGTAGGGGAACCCAGGCCAACTCCCTACTCTGGATTCCTGCTCACGGGACCTCTTTTTAGCAGCCAAGATCTGCGCTAACCTATGCTTTGCTTCTTTTCCCCTGAGCCTTTCCTACCTTTCTAGCTCTCCCCCATCTCTGGGTTTGCCAGCTGCACAACTCCTTTCTTCCAGGGAGGGACTGGAGGTGACTTGCCTCTGTAGCCCCAAACACACCTCCCTAGTCCCAGAGAGTGACTGCAAACTATTTCCCTACAGCCACAGCTGCTGACCTCTATACAGACCCCTCCTGTTCCTGTCCAGTTGACCCTTGCCTAATTAATCCCTGCTCCCTGGCTCCTCCTCCAGATGCAGCCTGGGCAGTTAATTGGCCTGCCTAGCCATTTTAACCACTGTCAGATCTAGTGTGGGGTGGATGCCCTAGCACAATGCCTATTTTTATTTAGGCCTTTGACTCTAATCCCAGCCTGTCAGCTCTGGAGCCTAGTAAGGCCCGAATTCTACAAACAAATTTAAAAAAAAG
The DNA here is from genome assembly GCF_009764565.3 of Dermochelys coriacea. Classification (NCBI taxonomy): domain Eukaryota; kingdom Metazoa; phylum Chordata; order Testudines; family Dermochelyidae; genus Dermochelys; species Dermochelys coriacea. Next base: position 109,437,381 of record NC_050069.1, read on the forward strand.
GTACCTATGTAGTATCAGCAAAATGTTTTTGTTCAGACACAAGCAAGTAATTGCACATGCAGACCACATATAACTGTACATTCTGTGTACACAATTTCAACAGCTTCACTCGCATATGTAATTGTATATTGTGTACTACTCATAATATTTGTTTTTATCTTTGCACATATACCTTGCAGGCACAATGTAGGAACCTCTTTCTGAAAATTTTGCCTTTAACTGAATGAGTTTGCTAAACAATAAAGACTCCATTCTCCATCACATAAACAGGCACAATCTCAATTAGTTTTCCATCACAATTCCAAGCAGGGCCTGTGTATCTGAGGGCAGAACTGGGTCTTTATTGTTTAATTATCTGATTCAATTGAAATGTTTTTAAAGAAACCAGAAACAAATGCTCACAAATAAAGCAGGGTCAGCTCACTAACTAGCTCTTATTCTATCATGGTTTATACCAGATTGTATATTATAAACATACTACCCAAAGTGTAATTCCTGTTTTCATCCTCTCACAAAAAGAAAAGGAGTACTTGTGGCACCTTAGAGACTAACAAATTTATTTGAGCATAAGCTTTCGTGAGCTACAGCTCACTTCATCGGATGCATTCATCCGATGATGCATGCATGCATTCATCTGATGAAGTGAGCTGTAGCTCACGAAAGCTTATGCTCAAATAAATTTGTTAGTCTCTAAGGTGCCACAAGTACTCCTTTTCTTTTTGCGAATACAGACTAACACAGCTGCTACTCTGAAACCTGTCATCCTCTCACAGTTTAGGCTAATGGGTTATTTATCATTTTATCAAGAGCACTGGTACAAAGAGTTCTCTAGAGGGGGTGCCAGTAACAATATACAATTTCAGCATAAATAATCAATATTCAGCTATCTGGATAGCATCATTTTTTCGGCTTAATGATTCACACACTTATTAATGAAGTTAAAGAAAAAATTGTCTTTGTTTCCTAATAAAATATATGAACATAATAGAAAACCACTTAAACCAGTTCTCTCTAAAACGACTGAAAAACCGACCTGAAAAATATATGGGACTCAGAAGACAGTCAAACTGGACAAAGGGCAACAAAGTAATTATCCAAAGCCAACAGTATAAATGCGGGTTGGAGAACCCTAGAACTTTATGATTTTGTATCTTTACTGAGTACATTGAAATGAAAATGTGATTACTACAGAGACTACTTCAAAGTCCCCAAAAGAACAGTGATTCAAGGAAATTGTCACATTTTAGAGGTGGAACATATTAGTTAATTTAGTCATTGACATTGCATAACCAGTGACAAAAAGTAGCACTTTTACAGCAGCAGCGATTAGCTGCTTACCTTAACTACCTATTAATGTACTGGATGTTTCAACAGCTTCTGATACTTTTAGAAGTATCTTTGATTAATGCTAAAGGATTTAATTAAACAGATAACCTCACTGCACCAATCTGTTTTTTAGTTATTAAAGAGACTTATGCTCCTTTGGAATTCTTAGTCATTTTAAAATTGCATATACAAAAGAACGTCCATCTACCCTTGACAGAGATTAAAATTACAATGCACAGAAAAGCCTCATCTCAAACCCACCCTACCCTCATACACATGCTCTCCAATTAACAAACCCAACATAGATTGAAACTCCCACCTCACACTTACCCCCCAAGGCAGAAATGCCCCCTGTTCCCAACAGCTTTATACCTTCACACATGCGTGAATGAGCAAATGGGTCTTATGGCTTGCCAGGAAGATCAACCTAGATGTGGGTTATATCTGACCAAGCTGAGACAGCATTCCAAAGGAAAGAGGACTTCACAGAGAACACTCAGCTGGCTCTCTTTTATAATGAGGGGGTGCACTTTAAGAGCCTCCATAGATTACAACTGTGGCAGTATGGCATGGGAGAAAGGCAGGCAGGCAGGTTTCAGATCAATTAAGGATTTATAGGTCAAACCCAATACAAACATTTACCCAGAAGTCAAAAGAGAGGATATTTTGGTTTTCATGGAGAATAATTGATTTCTTAAATTCATTTTTTAAACTAATGTACTTAAATCAATTATTCTGTAAAGCCATTTTACTGGGAACATTAACAAGTTTCCACCCTCAGATACCTGTAGGCTCATATAATATTAACACTTAAAATAACTTCTCTATGGACCACTGCAGTAATGCACAGCAGTGAAATTGGTAATTATTTATTAGTGTGTTTCAGTTTGGTTCTCAGAAAATAAGAGGCCTGTTCTTTTTTGAAGTACTCATTTCAGTGGGCATTATCATCCATTTGAGAATCACATCACAGTGATCATCAGTGTTTGCAGCTCTGTAGAAAGAGATACCTTCATATATTATCATTTAATGGATTCAAGGGCAGCTTCTCTCAAAATGAAAGAGCCACTACAATTAAGCATGAGTTTCGGAATCAAAATGTCCATTTCTGTAACAAAAGATGGGGCACTATTCCTTTGAAGAGATACCCAAATCTGAGCTTTATGTACGTACCTCCTCACCCAATGCATCTCTAACAGCATACTAAGTTTAAGGAAAAAGATTTTTGGTCACATTCAATCCTAAAGGAAGAAATCATTCAATTACATGCAAGGTCACCTTCTCCCATTTCAATAAGAAGTTTCTTGTCATTAATACATGGGGGGGGGTGAAGTCTAGACCACATAGTCACTTGTCCTCTAGGTCTATTTTCTTCTAATTAATTACAAGAGTGAAAAACAAGAGTGGGATCAGGGCCTATACATTAGCCTCAACGCAAGGTACCGCATGACATCTGTGTTGTGAGGACATCTATGAAAGCATCTTCTGATGTGGCCCTTACAGCAAAAACCAGCTGGATGCCCTACCTTTGATTAAACTACATCATTTAGTAGTCTATCCTGAATGCAACCTGGTGTCTTTATAACCAAAGCTGCTGGAAATCAGTTTAATTACTTAGCAGTCTGTTGAAACTTCTTAGGCAATGGACAGAACACTGTAGTTTTTTAGGAAAGCCATACATGACATTTATTTAAACCACCCCAGAAAAATACAAAACAGAAAACCCACAGCACTGCATCAAAATCTATACCAGATTCCTTGGACAAAGTTTGTTCATAAGCTATTTCCTGAAAAAATTTCCTCAATTACTTTTTTGCCTCTGCAATTCAAACACTTGTAGAGTTCTTTCGAACAGCAGCAGCACCATTAGCTGAGCAACTGGGGTGGTCTTGTTACTTTAAATCCCTTTGAAAATTCACAGCCTGCGGTCATCTCATATGTCAACGTGCACTCCAACTTGGATGCAGAGAAAATAGCATTTCGAGAGGTCTGTTAAATAAGCTCCGCTTTCACAACAGTAAAATTCCTAATACTTTCGGTTGAGAGAGGCAATAGCTCGCAGTCATATTTTCAGTCACTTTTATAACATTAGAAAAATTACCTTGTAGTCTGCATATTTTCAGAACTTACTGTTAACTCAAAATCACTTTTTTTAAGTGTTCATAGAAATCCATTGAACTGTTTCTGAACTATCAGTACATTATTATTATTTATAGAGCTGTACATGTAGATGACATTTTATGGAACACAGAGAAAAGAAGGGCCCTAAACATACACTTAGATTCTGGGACATTGCCAGAAGCAAAGTCAGCCAGACACCTTCTCCATATTTATTCTGACTAGGGGAAAAAAAACCTCCAGATTTCCCCCCCTGGAATCTCCAAATGTGAGAAAAGACATTTAAGGCCAATAGGACAATTATACTAAAAAGAACGGACACTATGTAAGAAATTCAATTTAACTCCTGTTTCCAAGTTTACCAATCTTCAGCTGAAACATTAAACACTTAATCCTGAAAATGTAAAGGGATTTTAAAAGACCTCCTCCTGGAATGGAAATAATCACTTCCCAGGCTTTACGTTCCAAGGAACGTTCTTAGGAAATGGACTGTATGAGTATAAATAAAATAGATAAATAAAATAAATAAAATTAGAAATGGAACCAAAGCGTGGTTTCATGAAAAGATGGAAACCATCTATATGTAGAGAAAACCCCCTTGACCAGTGGCCTGTAATGTGGCTATAGAAAACAACATCCTCTATTTGTGCAACAATGAAAGAGAACTACTAAAAAAGCTCAGCCCCCTCAGTCATATTAAAGAAACATACCCAGCTCTAATGCAAGTTGCGTGTATATGTGGGGGGATATGCAGGAAGACACGCAAGTTCCCATCTGGCAGGAATGCACAAAGGTGCAGTGATCTGTGGCCCAAATCTTAGAACGTTCAGCATAAGAAACAGTTACTAACCCTTTTCCGTAACAGTTGGTCTTTAAGATGTATTGCACATGTCTATTCCATTGTAAGTGTATGCGTGCACAGTTGTCTGAGATTTTTCCCTCTCAGGTGGTGCGTGTACCTTTTGTTACCTCTGTTCCGTAATGGCATAAAGGGTGGAGCTGCCCCCGAGCCCGCTTAGTTCCTTGTTACTGGATAATAGAGAGGGGAAGGAGTGTGGGTTGTGGAATGAACATGTGCAACACATGTACATATGGAAAAAGATTAGTAACTGTTTCTTCCTGGAGTGATTGCACATGTCCATTCCACTGTTGGTGACGCACAAGCAGTTCGACCTGGAGGTGGGCTTAGAGTCTAGTTGAGCAGGGTTTGGAGGACCACACATTCAAATCTGGCTATCATCTCTGGATTGTTGAGAGAGGGCACTATAAAAGGCAAACATACAGACTTGGTGACCAGGTTGCTGTCTTACAAATGTCCAAGATGGGCACATAAGCCAGAAGGGCCACAGCTGAGACTCAGTTGAGTGACCCAACACTCTACTTCGACATCATGTTTGACAATGGGTAGCATAAATGAATACAAGTGAATATCCAGGAAGAGATTCTTTTGGGAGGATACTGGAGTGCCCAACATTCTGTCTGCAGTCATGGTGAACAGCTGCAACGATTACCTAAACAGCTTAGTCTGATCCAGGTAAAAAGCCAAAGATCTTCTAATGTCCAGAGTATGGAGCTTTTCCTCATCTTTATGCATATGAGGTTTTGGGAAGAAAGTTGGTAAATAAATTGCTTGATTAATATGAAAACTGGAAACTACTTTAGTAAAGAACTTCAGGTGAGGGCAAAGGTTAACTTTGTCTCTATATAAGACTGTGCAGGGAGTTTCTGATACTAGAGCTCACAATTTCCCCACTCTCCTGGCTGAGATAATAGCAATAAAAAAAGCCACTTTCATTGAAAGGTGCAGGAGTGAACAAATTGCCAAAGGGGGGACACATTAGCTCTGCTAGTACGAAGTTCAAGTTCCATAGGGGGGCAAGGTCTTCTACCTATGGATATAACCTGTTCAGATCTTTCAAAAATCTGACAAACATTGAATTGCAAAAGAGTGAGTGGTTATTAACAGGAGGGTGGAAAGCCAAAAAAGCTTCTAGGTGGACCCTGATGAAACTAATGGCCAATACATGATGTATGGGAGCCTGGACCAGGAAGACACCTTTCTTGTGGGACCTGATGGAGAATCTTTTCCATTTTATGAGGTAATTAACCCTAGTAGAAGGCTTTCTACTATTTAGAAGCACTTTTTGTATCCCTTATAACAACCCTTTCCAAGGGCATCAGCCATGAAGCATCCAGGCCATTGGAGGGCCTGCAGGTTGGGATGGAAGTGGCGGCTGGTCCTTGGAGATCACATCTGCCTCCAATAGGAGAGACAGTGGAGGTCTGACCAATAGTAAAGCTAAGAACCCAGTGTTGTCTGGGCCATGCTGGGGCTGTGAGCATAAGGTGAGCCTGGTCTTGTTTGATTTTGGACAAGACCTTGGGCAAAAGCAGAACTGGAGGGAAGACATACAGCAGGGTGTTGATCCTGGGTAGCAGGAAGGCATCTGTCAAAGAACTCGGGCTGGATCCACTTGGAAATAAAACTGGTGACATTTTCTGTTAGCCCTTGTTGCAAACAGATCCACTTGTGGAGTCCTCCACAGCTGGAAAATAGATTTAGTCACATCTGAACTTGTGGTAATCAGTGAATGACCTGCTTAGGTGGTCTGTCACAGCATTCTGCACCTCGATGAAGTCAGCAATGTGGAAATCCCAAGCAGAATCGCCTCTTGCATCGACTGATTCCCCCTTGTCTGTTCACATAGAATATGGCTGCTGTGTTGTCTGTTAGCACCAACAAATTCTACCTCTCAATATGTGGAAGAAAGGCCATGCAAGCTAAATGGAGAGCTTGCAATTCTCTGACATTTATATAGCTTCAGATCTTGGGTAGACCAAAGACCTTGCACCTGCAAGGATACCAAGTGGGCCTTCTAACCTAAGGCTGACACATCTGTAACCAAGGTGAGCATTGGTCACAGAAGAGCAAAGGAGACTCCCATGCAAATGTTCAAGGGTTCTGTCCACCGAACCGGGGAGGACAAGTCCTGATCTGGTACCTGAACCACCATTTCTATATAATGATGGACCAAGGAATACATCAAAGCTAATCAACCTTGTTGCTTTCTGAAGCGCAGCCTGGTATGCTGCATCACATAAGTGCACCATGTGTTCTAGAAGCTTGAAGCAGTTTCATACTGTAGTGACAGGACATGCCTTTAGATCTAGACCAATAGTCCACATTGTTTGAAATGTTAACTTTGGCAGGAAGGTCTGGGACTTTGTAGGGTCCAGGACCACTCCAATTAATTCTATTCTCTGTACAGGAGTCAGGATCAATTTGTTCATACTGATTAGTAGACCCAGTGCTTTGAAGGAGGGCTGGATAATGGGTGTACTGGACAGCAGCTGAGACCTGGACTGGCCTCTCACAAGCCAGTCAACTAACTAAGGCAACACATATACTCCTGACCTTCGCAGGAATGTGGCTACCACAGCCATGCATTTTGTGAACTCATGTGGGACTGCTGACAGGCTAAAGGGAAGCACTGCAAATTGGCAATGGGATCCATTTGCCATGAACTCATCAGTGGTACTGATGAGTTGCAACGTGAAAATACACATTCTCTAAGTTGAGGGCAGTATACCAGTATACTTCTTGGGCCCAGAGAAGGAGTAATGAAGCCAGAGTGACCATCTGGAATTTTATTCTTTTTAGGAACTTGTTGAACTCACTTAGATCTTAAATAAGTTTGAGAATCCCTTTTGCTTTCAGTTTTAGGAAATGGCATTAATAAAATCCCTCCCCTCTGAGAAAAGGGGGAACTTCCTCTCTGGCCCCTATGAGAAGGAGGGATTGCACCTCTTGCAACAGAATGATCTAGTTGAAAATGGTCCCTGAAGAGGAAAAGGTGATGGGAGTGGGGAACAGAAATAAACTGAAGGGTGCATCCCACTTCCACCATGCTTAAGACCCAGTGATCCATGGTGATGGACCAAGCGTTAGAAAGTGAGGTAGGCAATCAGCAAATAGAAGGATAGAAAGAGATGGCACTCTGGGGATTGGCCATCTGTCCTTGACCAATGCATCAAAATGCATGTCTGGAGAACCCAGTTTGCCTAGATGAACTGGCAGCTCTAGGAGGAGGTGGTGGACATCTCTTGTAGCCTCTGTGCTTCTTTCTGGACAGGTCCTGGGTATGAGGCATGAAATCCAGGTATTGGTGGGACTGCTGTGGATGAAATGGCTTTCTTTTTGCTGCTGGTGTATAAATACCCAGTGATTTAAGTGTTTGTTGCTGCCGTCACCTGGTCTCCCCCCACCCACACAAGCTGTTCAGATAGCTTCATTATTGAGAAAGCTATTCAGGAGGGACCCGCTGAGGCTTAGACATCCATGAGTCTGTGTGTGACTTATCTTGGACCTTCTCTATCCAGAACTGCAGTCATCCTCCTCGATAAGTCTTGATGGACTTTGCAATCATCAAGTGTGGGAGAAGTGGTCTCCAATACCACTGCCTCATCTGATGACAAGGAAGAGGAAGCCAAAACAGGTGAGCTGGAGCGTACTTTAAGGGGAGAACTGCTGAGGGGACTTCCTCTTGCTTGGTACTGGGACAGATAGTGGGGTGGACAGTTGCTGTCTCTGACGTGGCTGCTCCTGATGCCTACCCAAAGCAGTAGAATGAGAGAGATGTGGGGATGACCTGAAGGCCACTGGAAACCCCAAGGGTTTCCGAATGGCCACTAGTACGGCCCTGAGATCCAATTATGTTTGGGTCTTTGCATGTTGGCCAAAACTGAAGCTCTAGTAGGTCCCAAGGTTGGCCAGTGCCTGAATAAGTATGCTGTATTCGACTAGACTGTGACACATAAGAGACTATCTTGGAATCTGATGATGAGTCTGCTTCCTCTGATCACTAGGAAGAGCCAGTCAGACTCCAGAGAGGGTAGTACAGGTAAAATCATAGAATCCCAGGGTTGGAAGGGACCTCAGGAGGTCATCTAGTCCAACCCCCTACTCAAAGCAGGACCAATCCCCAATTTTTGCCCCAGATCCCAAAATGGCCCCCTCAAGGATTGAACTCACAACCCTGGGTTTAGCAGACCAATGCTCAAACCACTGAGCTATCCCTCCCCCCAAGGTCTCTTTTCCCTAGATGGCACTATCTTCAGAGGCACCTTGGTTGAAGGTACCCTCAGTACCACATGTGCTGGTGCCAGAATAGGAACATTAGATGCTAGTATATTAGACAGTGGTACTGGGCATGAGACATGGATTGCCAGGGAAATCAGTATTAAGAGGCTAAGCAGCTCCCGAGCTGTTGCATAAGCCTTTGGTATAGATGATACTGGGATTGACTCCTGACTCTGAGGTCCCATGAGCGATGACACAGAAGCACTCACTTCAGGGGGTGGTCTCAATGAGCCTCGCCCAGGCTCTGGAGTTGATGAACCCCCTTTGATCTGAGGACTGTCTCAGGAAGTGCCTCTTCTACAAGCACACTCCACTGCCTTTGTCTCCACTGGACTTCAGTGCTGAGGATCTTGAACTCTCAGGTACTGAGTCCCTGGCCAACGTATGTGTCTCTTTGCTGGTACCAGTCGCAGAAATCAGTTTCTTGGCTCAGTCAATGCAGGGGAAGGGCTCCTAACAGAGGTGGATGTGCTTGGTGCCCACTCTGGGCAGGAAGACTCCAACGCAGTGGATGTACTGCTGCTTCCATTAGGAGAACATTGAGCCTGGTTGCTCTGTCATTTTTGGACCAAGGCTTAAAATTCCCTACAAATATGACAACTACCACTAACATGCGATTCTCCAAGGCACTTAGGGCAGCTGGGGTCCAGATTACTCCATGGCAGGAGTGGCCAACCTGTGACTCCGGAGTCACATGCGGCTCTTCAGAAGTTAATAAGCTGCTCCTTGAATAGGCACCGACTCCGGGGCTGGAACTACAGGTGCCAACTTTCCAATGTGCCATAGGGGTGCTCACTGCTCAACCCCTGGCTCTGTCACAGGCCATGTCCCCACTCCACCCCTTTCCGTCCCCTCCTCTGAGCCTGCCATGTCCTCACTCCTACCCCTCCCCCCAGAGACTCCTGCTTGCCTGAAACAACTGATCGGGAGGTGCGGGGGCGGGAGGAAGGAGGAGGCGCTGATCAGCAGGGATGCTGGTGGGCAGGAGGTGGTGGGAGCGGGGTGGGAGAGCTGATGGGAGGCTGCTGATGTATTACTGTGGCTCTTTGGCAATGTACATTGGTAAATTCTGGCTCCTTCTCAGGCTCAGGTTGGCTACCCCTGCTCCACGGTATCAACTTATTAGTATAGAAATTACAGGGCTTGAAGTCCAGTGACCACAGCTTTCTCTGGCTATGATACCAGTACCATGATGGGAACTGATGTGACCAAACACTTTAATTTTGGGTATTACACACAAGAATCATGGAGGAATTTGCACTATCAAAAACTACACACACTCTAACAATTATCACTTGGTAGGGAGGAACTGAGGAGGGTCGAGATCTAAGTTCTCTTTAAGTTGCGTGGCAGTGTGGCTGCACAGCTACATATCAAGCCCTGCGCTGGGGCTCAGGGTTGCGGCGGGGAAAGATGCCTCTCCCCCAGCATGGACTTGTCACAGTGGGGAGAGATGCCCCTTCCCGCTGGCCCCAGCATGGACCTGCTCCGCTCTTGTCATGGCCAGGGGAGAGGCACCCCTCCGTCGGCCCAGCCCAGCCCTGCTGGAACTGCTGGAGCCAGGGAGAGGCGCCTCTCCCCCAGCTCCGAGCTGCTGAGGTGAGAGAGGGCTGGAGGGAGTCTTCTTTTCCTAACGCAGCCCTAGGGCAGCCTGCATTCCAAACTCCTCATCCCCAGCCCCACCACACAGCCTTCAACCCCTTCACCCAATCCTCTGCCCCAGTCGTGAGCCCCCTCCCGCACCCCAAACCCTCATTCCTGGCTGCACCCCAGAGCCTGCACCCCCAGCCAGAGCCCTCAGCCCCACCCCCTGCACTCCAACCGTCTGACCCTGCCCTGAGCCCCCTCCCACACTCCAAACCCCTTGGCCCCATCCCCACCACATGAATTTTGTTATGTGCACCAATATAAAGGTGATGTGTCACACATCACCTCCATATTGGTGCACATAACAAAATTTAATCCACACCCGTACGTAAAAAATTAGAGGAAACACTGGTCGAGGTGGCTCTACCTTTTATACCATTGTGCAGCAGTGTAAGGCAGAAAAGGGTGCCTGCGCTATGTTGACAGGTAGCACTAAGGAAAAAATTTCCCACAACTGTGCGCTGGGTGTGTGCACCTACAATGGACATATGCTATCAGTCAAAGAACTGGCATGTTTTGCTGTCCGTATATCCTCTTGTGGTGTTGTTCGGCCTCCATACAAAAGTGAATTAGCGCAAAATTCACACACAAAAATAAATAAAAATGAAAAAACCATGCAGGAAGATTTGGGAAAAATAATAATAGATATTTTTACTTTGAAAGTGTTTTTATAGTTCATGCCTTGTCTAATGACCTAGTACTAAGTGCTGGGTTTGATTACTGCTATATCATACTCCAGTTTTTGTATAAAGAGTGACAAAAATTCACCTGACATCTCCAAACTGCATGAACTATGATCCTGGCACATCACTTAAGAGGAGAAAGACCGGTCCTGGCCAGTGGATGACTGATAAACCTCCAGAGAAAGAATTAATGGACTACACATCTCTTCTTCACAACAGATTGTGGCTATTATTTCTTCTCTTAAATAATCTCTTCCCACTTCTCCCCAACACCTGCTTTAACTATTTTTTCTTTTTTGTAAAATCTAATATACTAAAAATTACATTAATGCAATATTGTAGTCAAGATTTTAATTACCAGGAAAGTTAAGATTACAATAGAGTCTTTTTGTATGATTTTCAGCTTTGGACATATTTGGCACGGGTGTGATGATTGCTGGAATACTGTGTCCAGTTCTGGTTTCCACAATTCAAGAAGGATGTCGATTAACTAAAGAAGATTCAGAGAAGAGCCACAAAAATTATTAAAGAATTAGAAAACATGCCTTATACTGATAGACCCCAAAGAGCTCAATCTATTTAGCTTAATGAAAAGAAAGTTAAGGGATGACAATTACAATAAGTAATAATAAGTATTTACATGGGGAACAAATATTTATAATGGGATCCTCAATCTAGCGAAGAAAGGTGTAACATAGTTCAATGGCTGGAAGTTGATGCTAGACAAACTGAGTCTGGAAATAAGGTGTAAATTTTTTACAGTGAGAGTAATTAACCATTGGAACAATTTATCTAGGGTCATGGTGGATTCTCCATCACTGACCATTTCAAAATCAAAACTGGATGTTTTTCTAAAAGATCTGCTCTAGGAATTATTTTGGGGAAGTTCTATAGCCTGTGTTATACAGGAAGTCAGACTAGATTATCACAATGGTCCCTTCTGGCCTATTAGTATGTCTATTAATATGACATATTACTCAGCAAATACCGCAATATCATAACAGAAAGCAGCAGCAGCTTTTTCTATATCTTTAGATACGCATTTGTCACATTTGTGTATTACTGCACACATGTGGAGAAATGATATATTGAAAGACATTATTGTAAATCAGAAAATGGGCCAGACCCTCAGATGAGGCAAAGTTCCATGGACTTCAATATTAATTAATTACAAACCTATACTCCCTTCTTCAGAAAGACTACTTCTGTCACCACTGACGAACAGACCAGCAGGCCTCCTATCTTATCAGCATCATTAAACATAATATATCTGAAACGGAAGGATCTCTACAAATGACTGGGCAGGAGTGGTTGGCCAATCTCTGTCTAAAGTCTAAAGAATATACCTTACAGGAGAGTGGAGGGAGAGAAATGACCATCTGCAGGTATATGCATTTGCAGAAAAGGAGTTTTAAATTCTGTGGATATCTGTAATACTTTAGTGCCAAGTGTAGCTTCTTACATAAAGCTGATTGTATACATTGGGTTCTTATAATAAACCAAAATGTATGGCAATTAAATGGAAGACAAGATAAGAGTTTGAACAAATTCTTGGGGAAGAACATTGCAAATAGAGGGTTTTTTTCTTTTGTAGGAAACAATTAAAATTCATGGCATATACAGAAAGTGGGGGTGGGGGAGGTGGAATACAAAATTAGTTCAAAGAATGATTCCATGTGGAGCAATGGATGGGGATGTATCTACCAATTCACTTTGCAATTCTGATGATTCAAAAGGAGTGCATCTTGCACTAATCTAGCATTCAAAATGAATTCAAGGAGTGAAATCCTGACTATACTGAAATCAGTGGGAGTATTGCCATTGACTTCAGAGAGGCCAGGATTCCATCTCAAATGCACAAAATGGTAGTAGCTACAGGACTTACACCAACGAGGCAAAATGGGGGTGTAGCAAGAAAAGCAACAAGCAGGAAAATGTAAATTAAGGCAACCCACCCTCACAAACACATTTTATTTTATTCTGCACCATTCCTAATTCTTCTGAGTCCAAACTTGGCTGGAATTTAAATGGCTGCAACTCCACTTTGAAGCAACTGGGGCTTGTGTCTGCTTATATCAGGGACTACATTTATTCCCAAATAAAATACAAAATCACTGTGAGTTACAGTCCTATTTTTCACCCATTGAATCTGAAAATGCAGCCTGTTACTTGGCCATATATGCCTGTTTTGTGACCAGTTTACATTGTTATGCAGTTTACCATTAAATTGACTTCCAGAGTGTTTCTGAGGTTGTCAAAAGTTTGCAGGAAGTGGATACGTAAAACTGTTTGACACAGAGATTCCCAGTTCTCCAGCCAACCAAGGCCAAACAGCTGCTGGGATATGTGTGGCAGCTGCGTCTTCTTATTTCTTCTCATCTGTCACTTGCTGCGGAAAGTTTTGCATTTTTCAGTTGCTGAAAAAGATTTTTTTTAAATCTATGCATTTTGTTCCACTTATCTAACATGATGCCAAAATAAAAAGTAAATATGATTATGTACAAAAGGCTTTAGCCTGGTCTGAGGGGAGCTGGAAGATGAATGTGACAAAGTTTTGAAAAGGAACGTCTAACAGTTCATGATGCGATAAAATTATAATCTGACCTTTCAGCAGAAATGAAAAGAGAATCTTCAATTCAGTGAGCAGCCACTGACAAGTGGGCCCTTCACTAAGAATGAGTAGCACTGATTTGTATCCTAGCCTAGGGGGGAAAATGCAATTCAAAAATTGCTTGTTCTTGTCATGGTAAATCTTCAATGCTTTTAATGAAAGTTCCTCTCCTCCGTGAACTATTTCTTGCTTAAAAAGAGGGCAGCAAATTAATACAGTGTTTCAGACGTCCTTAAAGTCAGGTTTAATTGGGGCAATTCCCTCCAGTGAATTGAAAGATGACATTCGTCTTCATTGTTCGGGTGGAATGCTAAACTGAAGGCAGGGCTGAAATGTCAATGTAAAATATTTATTTATATGTAATAATTATTCTGAATGTTACATTCTCCTTGACCCTGGAGTTTAAGAGGTTGAGATGGAGGCTTTTTGTCAAAAGTCAGGAAATCATCTGGAGACACTGCTGACATTTATGTTAATGTAATCTGTCAATATTAGGAGAAGAGACACAGAATATACTATTAGGTTCCAGCACACAGGTAATTCATTTTTACACCATTATGGAGCCTATATATACCGATGGCAAGAAACAGTGTACTGTCTATAATCTGAACACTTATGTTTTTAAATAAGGATATTAACAGGCTTAAAATAATAGCCAAAATGTACAAAATATAATTTAAATCATTGCAGTGAGAGTCAAGAAAATATCTCCAGTCTCATGCATGTTACCGTTTCTTGTAGTTGAGACACAAAACTCAATCCACTCACTTTTCTGCTTTTTTGAGATGGCAGTGCTCAGCACATTACAGGAGGGGCTCTGTGTTTCTTGCATCATCAGGTCGAAACTAAGATGAAGGGATGCTGCATTCACAACCATATGGAAGGACAGTATCTCCTCTTTCACAGGAAAGGACTCATTTGATTATTTGTGATGCAACCAGCAGCATTTTTAGAGTTAACCTTGCACCATTGTTTCTATCCATTATAAGCCTGTTTACTAGGGATAATTCACTGGCCTCTCAAATTTGCTAAACGTTTTTTTAACTTCTCTTCCTAATCAGTTTGGCTGTTTTAACTTTATATACTGTATATACATATAATCCTCAGAAGGTATAAACCAGTTTAAGACTTTAAGATGCCTTTTTTTACATCTGTCTTCAAAACAGCATCATTACTATAATAATGAATAACTAAGACTTTTAAAAACAAGTGAATTTTAAAACACTTTTGAACTGTGCCTCAATGATGTCTTTGAAAGACTTAAGTCCTTGATTTAGCCACAGGCCAGGGACAACAGAAACAGCAGCATCACAAACATCCTTATGCCATCTCACCAATGTGCACTGAAAAGATCATCTCTCCTATTGCGAGTGGTGTTTGCTGATTCACTCTGATTCAATGTTTGCCTGCTCTGCTGAGACTAGCAACAAGGTGCTGGTTAATTCTAAATGTCATGGTGGTGTTTGTGAGGTTAGTGTAGTTTTTTCTGTTATTTTGGAATTAAAATAATTTGAAACAGCAGAGATACTTCAATTAGAAGAGGGGTTACTGGGCACACACAGTAGCGACAACACTTCTTCTGTGGTTTTGCTTTTTGTACCATCTTGTACAAACTCTAAATAGGTATTTACACAATAGTCTATGACAGCTCCACAAGACCCATTATGGTCCATTAAGTAAATTCTTAAACTTTTTAATATAGCACAAATAATCCATTCCATCCCCTTGTTAATTTGTTTATAGACATTTGTTTATTAAATGCCTTGTGTATGAACATAGAAGGCCATATTTGAAAAATCACATTAATAAATTTTACTGAAAGGATCTTGAAGTCATTCCCCTCTACTGAGTACACTTTTATTTGGTGTACTCTGTGAATTGGTAATGTTCACTCCAGATCCTTATAAAATGTTGCTGCTAAATAGTTTTCTCCCCCAAAGTTTAATACTAACTTATTAATTTTATTTTTGCTGAATGCAAACACAAGGGGCCCATTTGACAAGCTAAGTCCTTGCATTTTTGGAAGTGGAATCTATATTTTGACTTTTTAATGCAATAAATATTTATGCAGTATTCTCCAAAAAAAATTATCTTCGGATACTGCATAACCATAACATATTGGGCCTGGTTTTTTATATGGAAGGAAGTTGAGGAAAACATACAAAATGCTGCATGACTATACACTTAACTTCAAGATTCAGTTACTGTGATTGCACACACAAAGCAGGTATTTGCATATGCACATGGACAGATGGACACCAACAATGTCCATTGTGTGTACTGCTATCTATTTGCAAGGGCAAATGTGGTAACTGCATTGCTAGGTGCAATTTAGGTTGAGAACCTGTACACCATTTTGCACGTTCACGTGTGGAAACTGTTTGCATAACTTCAACATGTAATTGAACATTTATTTTGGCACAATGTTATGGATTTATATTTTAAAATTTTTGTCCAGAATATCACAGTCAACCAGGTTAATCCAGCTGAAAGAGAGAGTCTCTCTGAAGACACATACAGTATTTTAACTTGAGTGAATCTAAATGAATTCATACTCTGATTAGCATGAAGGAGAATAACACATTTGAGTTCTTGTGATACTAGATGCTTGCTTTTTCCCAGCAGTTTGAAGTTGATGTTTTGGGGTACAGAAGAGGCTGACAGCACAGAATATTTTGTAAACTGTAAAAGATCATAAATGTCAAAATAAATTGGAGTTACCCAGGAAATGTGGCAACAATTATCTACTATGACTATGTCTACACTATGAGCGAGGGGTGTGATTCCCAGGTCACATACACATACATGTGTTAGCTCTCATGGAGCTAGCATGAGTACAAACAGGAATGTAGCCACAGAAGCACAGGCGGCACCATGGCTTAGTCATGATGAATAAAATGGGGCGGAAACTAATGGGTACACAAGTCAGCATGGCTAAGTCGTGCTGCTGCCACCATTACCTGTGCTACTGCAGCTAGCGTATGATTTATACTTGTATTAGCTCAATGAAAGCTAGCGCAAGTATGTGTATGCAAGCTGGAAATCACATCCTAGATTGTCGTGTAGAGGTAGCCTATATAACAGATTTGAAACATTACTGGCAACACATGTGAGCTCTTGAACAAAATACGCACCATGGCCCATTTTGTACCTGAGAGAATTCTGCTATAAACTTCACATTTTGGAAGATGTTTAAAGAAGGCTTTACAACAGGTCACTCCAGAAATGAAAAGAACATGGACTAAGCCACTTGGCTGAAAATTAGAAAGGAGATGTTTGGGTCAAGTAATATTGCACAAATAGTATAAAGCAGATTAAATCTGAATTTAAATTATGCTAAAACATATTTGTAGATTTTTGATGTGGTATATATAACTAAGATTTTGTTTTCTCTGTGCTATAATTCTTTACATGTAAGAAGTCTATTTGCAGAAGGGCAGGGTTATGAAGAAATCCAAGTGCAAAGATCTTACAGAGCAAGATCTGCTTTTCTTCTTGTAGAGAGTTTATATTTATTCTTTAATTTTTGTTGTTTTCTTTGTCAAAAAGTCATATGGAAACTGAAAGCTGATTGTTTGCTTGTGAATGGGAAAACACAACATTTACCATATCTGTTTCTTACCCTGGGGGAAAGTGTAACTGTAGAATACAGATGGCCCCATTTTTCATCTCTAAAAGACATTGATTATTTAGAAAGTGAGACGTATTCAAGAACAATTAGTCCTTGCAGAATTAAAATATAAAAATAACATGGGTACTCAATGGGTCCTCTATATGCATGACAAAAAACAGAGATGGGTAAAAATATATATGTACAGTATTGGAATAACAGAGCTCACCCTAATAAAGTTTCTTTAAATATAGCAAGTTACAGGATTATCTTGAGTGCTGTTCTTCCTATTTGTTGTTAATAAAGCTAATTCAAGACTGGCTCTGTGTGCACACTTCACACTTCAGTTGTTCCCCCTGAAAGTCTGTCTCTCATAAGAAAAATGAAAATCATTAGTATGATGCCATCAAATATCAGTAAGTGACAGAAAATAATATTACCAACATTAAACAAAGATTCCTTGACGCACTCCACAACTAAGAAGGTCTGGGGCTGCAGTACCCTGTGGATCAGCTTCATTCATCTCTCCCCCTCTAACCAGCATCTGCTAGTTATATAAAAACTGACCTAAACAATCAAATATTATACCAGAAAATGTACTCATTTCCTGCAGATGCTTAAATAGTATAGTACTCCAGTAGTCAAAGGCAAGAGGGAATAAAAGCTAGCAGATCAGGAATATAAATGAACCTAGAATTTTATTAGTCATTGGTGTTTCAGTGACAGAACTAGGAATGGAACTTGGTAGTCCTGGTTCATGGTCCTGTGCTCTAACAAGAACACAACATCTGCATAGCCAGTAACATATCACTTGTGATCCTCAATTAAGTGCTTTTTAATATGATGTTAATTAACACCAGACTGAAGTTTAGTTCTGAGACACTAACAACATGCCTGCAACTAGCGAACCATATCTTTCTTCAGCATTTTTGGCAAAAACCAGTAAATGAAATTTATATTAAAAAAATTGTCAGGATTACAGAAAGAGAGGCTTCTTCATTGCAGCCAATATCAGAGCATCCAGAACAAGCAATCAAAATAGTATTTTAAAAAAAGATCCGCATCAACAAAGATACTAAATCCAACAGCAAAAAGCAAAGGCTGTGGGTTTTGCTAAGATGTCACAGATTTTAACTGGTTTATTACACTATATCCATACTGGAGCAAAAATGTTCTACCTGAAACCATTTTAAAAATAGATTTTAAAAAATGCTTTTCAATGTTACAGGGCTAGCTGCACCTCTGACCTCGGTCTGGTCTCTCTGAGTGCACTCCCTCAGATGTCAGGCCTCATGCCTTTACCTTTCTTGGGCTGAAATCCCACAGTTCTTCCACTCTTGGACCAGGTCTGAGGCTACAGTACCCTGTGGATCGACTGTGCTTACCCAGCAGGTCCAACTGGGATAAGGTACCTGCAGCTCTTCTCTTTGGGAGCTTGGTCAGTGTATTAAACTCAAGTCACAAACAGCCTTCTCAAACCAAAGTACTGTTTAATCTTAACAGGAGGAACTAAACATAACATGAAAAGCATTTTTAAAAAATCTATTTTAAAAATGGTTTCTGGTAGATGAAGACAGCTTCTCAGCATCAACTACCTAACTGCTGGTCAGAGAGAGATTTTTAAAGGGCTGTTAATAGGACTGCGTATCGTCCTTTGGATCTGTTGGTTCCCAGCATTAGCAAAACAAGCCATGTCACTTGGGCTGGAGCCTGGAAGGTAGGGTCTTTACAGTTAATAGCTCAGGCATTGTCTCTTATTCACCCTGAAGCGTTTGTTGAGCGATATGTTACCTCAAATCATTGTTTTGCTTTCCTGCTTTTTTCCACAACAGTCCGCTATTAAACTAAACCAGCGTATTCATCTCTTACAACAATTAGATAAATATATAGAACACATTGTATTCAAAAATTATTACAGACCAGCCACACATCCTTCCCTGAACTGCACAAATCACTTCCTGCCAAACTTCCAACCTGTAACCTATTATTTTACTCATTTTACCCCAGTTGGATACCATCACAAAACCTCTTTCTTTTACCAGAAAGTATCTTTCATTATTATTAACAAAATAGCTCTTCTTTAACATCTTCCATCTAAGAACCCACAAGGATTTAAACATTAGTTGATTAAGTCTCATGATACCTCCAAGAGATAGGTATTGTATCATCCCCATTTTACATACAGGGAAATTCTGATCAGAGAAATTAAGTGTCCTGAAAGTCAGTGAGAAAAGATCTTGGAGCTCCTAGTCCCATGCTCTAGCCACAAGATGATGACCCCTCCCTCAAACTGGAATCACAGAATAGAAAGATCCCTCTGATGTTCTCACCCAAAGGCAGCCTCTTTCCTCATCCCACAAAGGCACTGACCTGGCTAATATGGAGCTTCCTGAAAATATTAAGAGTTCACTCAGCCAACCAGTTTCTTTTGAAGAAGCACAGAATTTTGAGGGATTGTTTGCCCGAATATTGCAAATGTCTTACACCACAGTGAAAGGAGTAAAATACAGTAACTCTCACATGGAGGCATTTGGCAAAGACCTTCAAAATCTAAGTTGTTGCTACATGGTCAACAGAGTTAGAGCTAGATGCTACACAGATAGGGAACCATGAGATGGTTGAGTTCAGGATCCTCACAAAAGGAAGAAAGGAGAGTAGCAAAATATGGACCCTAGACTTCAGAAAAGCAAATTTTGACTCCCTTAGGGAACTGATGGGCAGGATCCCCTGGGAGGCTAATATGAGGGGGAAAGGAGTCCAGGAAAGCTGGCTGTATTTTAAAGAAGCCTTATTGAGGGCGCAAGAATAAACCATCCCGTTGTGCAGAAAGAATAGCAAATATGGCAGGCAACCAGCTTGGCTTAACAGTGAAATCTTCGGTGAGCTTAAACAAAAAAGGAAGCTTACTATAAGTGGAAACTTGGACAGATGACTAGGGAGGAGTATAAAAATATTGCTTGAGCATGCAGGGGTTTAATCAGGAAGGCCAAAACACAATTGGAGTTGCAGCTAGCAGGAGATATGAAGGGTAACAAGAAGGGTTTCTACATGTATGTTACCAACAAGAAAAAGGTCAGGGAAAGTGTGGGACCCTTAATGAATTGCAGAGCCATTGGCCATTATCTCTGAAAACTCGTGGCGATCAGGGCAGGTCCCGGATGATTGGAGAAAGGCAAATATAGTGCCCATCTTTAAAAAAGGGAAGAAGGAGAACCTGGAGAACTACAGACCGGTCAGCCTCACTTCTGTCCCTGGAAAAATCATGGATCAGGTCCTCAAAGAAACCATTTTGAAGCACTTGGAGGAGAGGAAGGTGATCAGGAACAGTCAACATGGATTCACCAAGGGCAAGTCATGCCTGACCAACCTGATTGCCTTCTATGTTAAGATAACTGGCTCTGTGGATATGGGGAAAGCAGTGGATGTGATATATCTTGACTTTAGCAAACCTTTGATAGGGTCTCCAACAGTATTCTTGCCAGCAAGTTATAAAAGTATGGATTGGATGAATGGATTATAACGTGGATAGACTATGGACTATAAAATAGCTAGATTGTTAGGCTCAATGGCTAGTGATCAACGGCTCGATGTCTAGTTGGCAGCCAGTATCAAGGTCGTGTCCCGGGGTCAGTCCTAGGGCCGGTTTTGTTCAACATCTTTATTAATTATCTGGATGAAGGAATGGATTACACCCTCAGCAAGTTCGCAGATGACACTAAACTGGAGGGAGAGGTAGATATGCTAGAGGGTAGGGACAGGGTCCAGAGTGGCCTAGACAAATTGGAGGATTGGGCCAAAAGAAATCTGATGAGGTTCAACAAGAACAAGTGCAGAATCCTGCACTTAGGATGGAAGAATACCATGCACCGCTACAGGCCGGGGACTGACTGGCTAAGCAGCAGTTCTGCAGAAAAGGACCTGGGGATTACAGTGGATGAGAAGCTGGATATGAGTCAGCAGTGTGCCCTTGTTGCCAGGAAGGCTAACGGCATATTGGGCTGCATTAGTAGAAGCATTGCCAGCAGATTGAAGGAAGTAATTATTCCCATCTATTCTGCACTGGCGAGGCCACATCTGGAGTATTGTGTCCAATTTGTGGCCCCCTCTACAAAAAGGATGTGAACAAAATGAAGAAAATCCAGCAGAGGGCAATTAAAATGATCAAGGAGCTGGAGCACATAACTTACAAGGAGAGGCTGAGGTAACTGGGCTTGTTTAGTCTGCAGAAGAGAAGAATAAGGGGGGATTTGATAGCAGCCTTCAACTACCTGAAGCGGGGTTCCAAAGAGGATGGAGCTCGGCTGTTCTCAGTGATGGCAGATGACAGAACAAGGAGCAATGGTCTCAAGTTGCAGTGGGAGAGGTCTAGGTTGGATATTAGGAAACACTGTTTCACTAGGAGGGTGGTGAAGCACTGGAACGGGTTACCTAGGGAGATGGTGGAATCCCCATCCTTAGAGGTTTTTAAGGCCCAGCTTGACAAAGCCCTGGCTGGGATGATTTAGTTGGGGTTGGTCCCGCTTTGAGCAGGGGGTTGGACTAGATGACCTCCTGAGGTCTCTTCCAACCCTAATCTTCTGTGATTCTAAGTCCTGATTACAGTGCTTAAATTCATGGCCAGTGACAATATGAGCCCTAGCCTGTTCAGACTGTGCACTTGAAACATTGCAATCCAGCTTCTGGACATTGGCACCAGCTAGCTCCATGAATTATAAAGAGGATGCTGAAGGACATGCACTGATCTCATTAGCTTAGATCATTATTTTCTCACTGGAAAGTTGCAGAAGACCAGACTGGGCAGTAAGTATCATTTATTCATTCCTTTTTTGAGGATTCTTTCCTACCTGATGAAGCAGGAGACATGTACAGATAAACCTCTCATCGACATCAAACATCTTCAGTCACTGTCCCATTTTAATTAAAAGTGAAAAGACAAACAGCCCATTTAAAAAGAAAACTAATCACATCTTTAAGACGAAGGAAAGGGTTTGATGAGGTGATCCCAAACTGTAAACTTTTTTGTTGGAAAACAGAATGCTATAGTTCAAAGTAATTATCACATCAGTTCCACTAATTAGGAATGAAGTTAGAGGTCATAATAAACAATGGACTAATAATTCACTATAGAGAGCCTGGCCCTATTTCAACCCAATATCTTTTCTGTAATACAATCAGTGGTCCCAGCTCATCACCCTGAACTTTACCAGACAAGACAACACTCCTCTCTGTTTTCTGCTCAGCAGTAGCCTACGGGTGAATTAGTAAATGAGATTACATTTCCTTTCACTCCACTGGGAAAATTGCACTAATTCTCTCTCCAGTGGAGAATGATAGGTGCAAGTCCAGTTTTGCCCTTTACACCCTCTTCATTATTATGAACGCCAGGATTTGCCAACCACACCCTCTCTTCACCTAGCAAAGGATGTCATTGGGATGGTAAGCAGAAGTTCACCTCGCAAACCAGAGATGGGTAAAAAATACGTTGAAACATAAAGCAGCATCTGCAGCAGCACACCTCTGTTGTAGTAAAGGAGAATGGAAATTAGAAAATCATTAATCACTTCTCCAAGAGAGAAGATTGAATATTGATGCTTTCTTTTCCTTACCATGCTTTTCCACATTGTAGTTCTTCTGGCCCTGCACCTGTCCTCTAATGGTTAAATAATCCAAATATAAAATAAAAAAACCTTCCTTAGAATAATTTTGAAAACCTCCTGTTTTGTCATGCATTCACCTGGGAATTAGATTTACTGAATGCTGACCTACTTCATTGGATTGAAACGCCTGCTGGGAAATATCAATAAAAGGTTCATTGGGAGGCCATTCAGACTGGTCATGGTTATTATGTAGGCAGTGTAAAAGGGGGTAAACTATTTCTAAACAGCTCTTTTGAAAATTAATGTTTAATATAGTCTTACTTATTAATCATTTAGTTATTTAAGAAATCAATACTATTCATTGCAGTTTTTCTTAAAATAAACTAGGACAATTTTAGTGACAACATTGCCTGGTTCATAAATCAGATTTTGGCACTTAATGGATCATTTTCCACTGAGTCTTTGTGTGAATGTGACCATTGGTCTTTATTTGGGATGAGAATATAAGAATGGCCATACTGGGTCAGACCAAAGGTCCATCTAGCCCAATATCCTGTCTTCTGAGAGTGACTAATGCTGGGTGTCCCAGAGGGAATGAAAAGAACAGGCAATCATCAAGTGATCCATCTCCTGTCGCCCATTCCCAGCTTCTGGCAAACAGAGGCTAGGGACACCATCCCTGCCTATCCTGGCTAATAGCCATTGATGGACGTATTCTCCATGAATTTATCTAGTTCTTTTTTGAACCCTGGCCCTTACAATATCATCTGGCAAGAAGTTCCACAGGTTGACTGTGTGTTGTGTGACAAAATACTTCCTTTTCTTTGTTTTAAACCTGCTGCCTATTAATTTCATTTGGTGGCCCCTAGTTCTTCTGTGATGAGGAGGAGTAAATAACAGTTCCTTATTTACTTTCTCCACACCAGTCATGATTTTATAGACCTCTATCATATCCCCCCTTAGTCGTCTCTTTTCAAAGCTGAAAAGTCCCAGTCTTATTATCTCTCCTCATACGGCAGCCATTCCATACCCCTAATCATTTTTGTTACCCTTTTCTGATGTTTTCCAAGTCCAATATATCTTTTTTGAGAGGGCAACCACATCTGCAAGCAGTATTCAAGATGTGGGTGTACCATGGATTTATATAGAGGCAATATGGTATTTTCTGTCTTTTTATCAATCCCTTTCTTAATGATTCCCAACATTCTGTTTGCTTTTTTGACTGCTGCTACACATTGAGTGAATGTTTTCAGAGAACTATCCACAATGACTCCAAGATCTCTCTCGAGTGGTAACTAATTTAGAGCCCATCATTTTATATGTGCAGTTGGGATTATGTTTTCCAGTGTGCTTTACTTTGCCATTATCAACGTTGAATTTCATCTGCCATTTGGTTGCCCAGTCACCCAGTTTTGAGAGATGCTTTTGTAGCTCTTCGCAGTCTGCCTGGGGCTTCACTATCTTGAGTAGTTTTGTATCATCTGCAAATTTTGCCACCTCACTGTTTACCCCTTTCTAAAGATCATTTATGAATATGATAAATAGGACTGGTCCCAGTACAGACCCCTTGGGGGACACTACTATTTACCTCTCTCCAACCTGAAAACTGACCATTTATTCCTACCCTTTGTTTCCTAACTTTTAACCAGTTACCAATCCGTGAGAGAACCTTCCCTCTTATCCCATGACTGGTTACTTTGCTTAAGAGGCTTTGGTGAGAGACCTTGTCAAAGGCTTTTGGAAAATCTAAATACACTTTATCCACTGGATCCCCCTTGTTACATGCTTGTTGACCCCCTCGAAGAATTCTAGTAGATTGATAAGGGATGATTTCCCTTTACAAAAACCATGTTGACTATTCCCCAATAAATTACGTTCATCTATGTGTCTGACAATTTTGTTCTTTACTATAGTTTCAACCAGTTTGCCCGGTACTGAAGTCAGGTTTACTGGCCTGTAATTGCCGGGGTTTCCTCTGGAACCCTTTTTAAAAATTGGCGTCACATTAGCTATCCTCCAGTCATTTGGTAGAGAAGCTGATTTAAATGATACATTACAGACAACAATTAGTAGTCCTGCAATTTCATATTTGAGTTCCTTCTGAACTCTTGGGTGAATGCCATCTGGACCTGGTGACTTATTACTGTTTAGTTTATCAGTTTAAACTTTAATGAAAGAATTAAAGGTCCACCACAGAGCCCTATCTGGGTTTTCCTAACCCTTAGTCTAACTAAATGTCTACAGAATGGGTTTCCTTCAGATAAGCCTAGTAAAGAAATCAAGATGGCGCTTTCAAGAAGGACACCCTCCTCCAATCCCCCAAAAACACAAGGATAAAACCAGTCTTTGACTCATGGCTTCAACCTAGCATAAATTTAGTGGGTAACAAAGTGGTCAGCTACATAGTTTTTCCTCAGTATCTCTAATATGGTCCTTTGTCCCAGGAGACTCCCAACCTTTTACTCTATCAGGCGAGAAGATTTCTTCTCCCTTATTGAGGGCAGCCTATTTCTGCCTGCTTTGTCTTAATCAGCACCATCTGGGAACTCTCCCTCCTAAATGGCATTGTATACAGTTTCTTCAGGATGGGACATATCCTTTCTACCTACTTTTCTCACTGCAGATTTTTAACCCCTCCCCTACTTGATTTAATGCAAGTCCCACAGAGTACCTATGATGAATTCCAGTTGCATGGGAGGGCCACACTACCCCAAACAATGCTTGTCATTTTTCAGAAGAGTCTTTGCATCCTTTTAAATCTTAGGTCATCTCTATAGTAGTGCCGAAATCTTTTACAAATACAAACCCCATTTAGACATACTTTACTAAATCTGAACATAGAACAGTTCCTTTAAAATTATTATTCCTTCACTGGAACTAAGAGCAGCATCCAGGGACCTCAATGTACAATTCTTGAAGGATCAAAAAGGAATGATAAATCTCTCCATTTACTCACTGTTGGAACTTAGTCCAAGAGAAACAATCACTGGTTGAAATGCTGTAGTCTGTGTTTTGCAGGAGGCAAACTATACAACCCTAATGGGCTCTTCTGTCCTTAAAATCTATGAAAAAATATGGCACAGGTCTGCCATCCCAGATAAAAGTGATGCATAACAGTTGCCTTATACTGGGAATCTATGCTCAGAAGCCTGCCAGACCAACAGATATTTTTAACAGTAGCTTTGGATTAAAAAAATTAAGTACAGCAGGAAAGAAATTTACACATTTACATCACATTGTTTTTAAAGCCCAGGTCTATGATCTCATTGTTGCTACTAACGTTGATGGTGCTTCCAGGACATTTTTGAGTAACTGGTGACTCAATTACTAAACTATCTAATTTTTTTATTAATATACATTAAAATACATGAGAGATGTATACCTAAAACTCCCATTGATGCTAACTACAGCTTATTTGTTAGAGGTATTTATATGGCATCCATCAACACAGTAGCTGGGTGCACTGTACCTGCCTTAGATTGAGGCATAAAACAATTTCCATGCCCAGGGAGCTAATATGCTGTACTACCCATGTAAATCCCCCTGCATGCTGATGGCACAAAATTTCCTTTTAGCTTCCTATGTGTCTTCAGTATGTTTACTACAGATAAATTCTATAGGACTGTCTAATGTTACAGAAAAACTTCAGTGTCCAGATCTATCAAACAGTATATGAATAAATATTTATTTTTTAAAAAGAGAAATTTTAATTTGTTATATTTACAGGCCAATACAGAATTCTATAGGAAGTTTTTGGTAGAAAGACCAAGCAGCATCTTTTCTTCCCACTGGGTTCTGAGGGGCAGGAGACTGCACTGCTGGCTTAAGGAATGGTTCCTCATAACAAGTTGGGTTTCCGGAGTGGTTTAAAAGGTAACAGGTATTGGCTAATGAATTACCAGAAACTTAGTTTATATTTTATTTTAGAATATCTCTCTCCATAGCACTTTGGATGCCAAATTAGAGGCAAATTTAAAATTATATAAGGTACAACTATCATAAATGCAAAGGCAAAACTAATAAAATAACAGGGGAAAATATCCAAAACAAAACACCACAGGATCATAAAATAAAATCAAGGCCTGTGTGCTTAGGTGGAGGAGTGAAAAATCCTGCACGGGGGCAGCATTAAGTTAAAAAACACCTCCTTTGATTTCTGAAAATGGGAAAAGATGTTCTGAGGCAGCTGCTCAGGTGTAGTGAGATCCAATCCCCTTCGAGTTCTGTTTTTACTCTTTAGCATATTGGGTTGTTGCACTGGCGATGGTCGAATAGCATAATATCATCTTGAAAGTCACTCAAATGTAACTTTAACTGGATCTTGTGAATGGTTATTGATTTATTTACTCTGCTCAGAACCATTTCAGAGAAAGGATGTACCAGTGATGTTATCTTGAGATGCCAGACATTTCTGTGGGTTTCCTTTCTAGCTTACCTCCCTACCTTTTCTTACCATCCTGTGTGAACTCAAGCCTATGGCAAGGACCAATTTGAATTAAATTTTAATACTTGATGTACAAGGCATTCAAAAATCATCAGTCAGGTCTCCCAGGATCATGGGGTTTTTTTGAATGTTTTAAGTTTTAAGACAATTACATTTGGGTTCTTTTTGTTTACCTTTTTTATTTGAATCTCTAGGTACAAGCAGGAAACATTTTGATTTTTTTTTGCAACCATGATGGCTAGAAACTTATTTTAAAAAATGAAAGCTGAGATTCTTGTTTATTTACATGACTCCTGGAGCTGCAGCTTCAGGAAAAAATCAAATATCACAAGACTCGACATAAAAATCTGATGCAGTTAGAAGAGGAAATAATCTTCTCACACTATAGAATTAGCTACAGTGTTATTTCTGTTTCTTTTCATTCTGATTTCACAAATCCTACAACCCATCACTTTAGTACCAGGAGTTGAGCACACATGCTAATATGCAGCTTTGGGATACAAAGTTGGGATACAAACAACATAAGACACCTCCAAACTTTTCTTCAAAATGTTCACTCAGCTTTAAACTATTTCCAGGAATTAGAAATAAAAACTTCAGTTCACAGAACCAAATCCAGTGTTGCAGGGAAACAGCTCAATGGGGCTGCAGTGGTAAAACCATCTTAAGCTTCTCAAGCCATAGGGAAGGACTGCAGTTCTTTTATTGAACCAAAAGCATTTAAGTAAAAAATACAGCTATGCAAAAAGCAGTTGATGCAGCCACTTAAACTGAATAGTGTAGGTAAAGAGCTGATGGGCTCTGGTGGCTGAAGGTGTAGGTTATATGTAGGTTAGAAATGACCACTCTGCTCCAGAGCAATCAATGACACCTCAAAATTGCATATTCAGAATGTGACAGCAACCATTTCATATGCAAAACAATGCATTAGAACCCAGTTAGCATCTTCCTTTTTCTAGACAGTTTTCTAAAAGATTCTGCCTGAAATACTGTGGCTTTTCTTTCCCTCCCTACTATAACTAAGTTTCAACAGCCCAAGAAGTCTGAATATAAAGAAAAATAAACTCCCAAGAGGCAAGTCCAATTACAGGCTTTGGGTTTTTCTTCTGTTTTTAAGGAATAAAAAACCCAACATCAATAGAGATAGAAATATAGATAGGAAATAGAGATTTAGCTACATTTTATGTATGATTGTTGATGTATAAACAAATAAAATTCAATTAGGGAAAGATTTCTTCCCTTCCTGTATAGTATACATATTATAACCATTCCTGGGTTTGTTCTATGGCATGCAAAAATAAATTGATTATTGGTTCAGAATTCCCTCACTCCCTTCTGGAAATGTTTAAAGCCCTCTGGGAGCAGATCTAATCTTGTTTTGTTGTTCAGGTTAAAGGGAGCCAGGACATAGGAAAGTCTTGCTTGGGCGTTAAGAGTGGTCTGGCGGAGGTGGGGCTGCTCCTTCCCCAGGCAGGAGGCTGGCTAAGACCACAGATAGGCTGGCTCAGTGAAGATAGTTCCCGTTCCACATTGCAGGCTGAAGGAAGGATTCCTTTCCCTTTCCCCTACCCTTACAGTAGGGAGTTTCTCCAATTGCACTTTTATGAGAGGTTTTTGCCTGTGAAGAATCAGTAATTTCTGAAGGGTCAAATATAGCCACATTAGGTCCATTACAGCAGAAGTCCACAACCTGGGAGATCCCCAAAAGGGTTACCAGAAATTATAAGGGGGCCACGACCTCCTTGCCAGATGGGGAAAGATTGAGAGCCACGGCATTGCAGAGATGCTTGGCCGCACCAGCGTGAGGCCTCCTTTCCGCAGGTGCAGAATAAAGCTCTTGTGGGAATGACAATGAGTTGCAATTAAATGAAGTCATTATCACATCACTTGATAGCTTTTTCTAACCATGCTGTAAGAATGATTTTAAACCGTGAAGAAAAATAAATAAATCCACTTTTGTAGTTTTTTAGTTTCTTCATACACTGCATTTATTTCCTGAAATGCTATAAGTGCACATAGAATGCAGGAACAATCTAAAGCCAGTGAGGTGCTATTGCATTCAGCCTTTCTGCTGGCATGTATCTTGCACATATTGTATGTTTTTAAAAATATTGGGTGAATTTAGTATACATATTAATAAGATAATAAACACTAGCTAAAGCCAGTGCAAACTGATGCTGTGCAAATTTCCAACACACAACCCTGCCAATGCATCTCAAGGCTAAGCTACAGTGCCTCTCAATTGCCCATCTCCCTCCCCTACTTTTCTAGGTCAGGATCCCTTCCAGTTGAAGCCCACCAAGTGTAGCAAATTTGTGATGTCCCAGTGTGAGAAGGTAAGATATAGAGGATGACAAAAAACCAAACCCAACCAACCAACCCCAAACCAACCCCAACCCACACTAAGGCTCCGATTCTGTACTGAGAACTAACTGCAAAAGTGTCACCCAGCAACCATTTGGAACCACATGAAGTCAATGGGGATCTGCTCGCATGGTTTTCATTGCAGGATCAGGGCCTCATTTTCACCTACCATCCTATAAATTAAAGACTCTCGGCTTTTATCACAATATAAAAATACTACAAATGCAAAAGCAACATGGCCCAATTGTTATGAAAGTGAGGCTGGAGCAAAACAAAATGGAAAAACCAGTTACTAACCTAACAGTAACAGTAGTTCTTCAAGATGTGTTGTCCACAGATTCCACTCTTGGTGCACATGAGCCCTATGCACTCATTGGAGACTTTTGGCCAGCAGCGTCCGTTGGGGCCGCACCTGTGTCAACACAGAATTCAGGTGATACAGAGCTCTGTAGTAGCAGGGAAGAAGCAAGCTGTGGTGTACCAGACCCTACAAAAATATAACAACTGGTTCACAACTGGAGGGGCTATAAGTGAGAGGTCCAACGGAGACTGAATGCCACTTTGAATTCAGGAGTCAAATGTGGTGTCTTGCAGACGATAAGGGCTGGTTAGAGCAGTGGTTCTCAAAGCCAGTCCGCCGCTTGTTCAGGGAAACCCCTTGGTGGGCCGGACTGGTTTGATTACCTGCCGCTTCCGCAGGTTCGGCTGATCGCGGCTCCCACTGGCTGCAGTTCGCTGCTCCAGGCCAATGGGGCCTGTGGGAAGGGCGGCCAGCACGTCCCTTGGCCCGCGCCGCTTCCCGCAGCCCCCATTGCCTGGAGTGGCGAACCGCGGCCAGTGGAAGCCGCGATCGGCCGAACCTGTGGACGCGGTAGGTAAATAAACCGGTCCGGCCCGTCAGGGGCTTTCCCTGAACAAGCAGCCGACCGGCTTTGAGAACCACTGGGTTAGAGGATATAGTAGTGGAGGCAGATGGTTTGAAATTTTGGGTGTTTTTTGGGTAGTTCAGGCTGTCTATTCTGTGTGGAATGTGGCTGCTTCTGATGCAGTGGAGGTCTAAA
This sequence comes from Dermochelys coriacea, assembly GCF_009764565.3. Taxonomy (NCBI): domain Eukaryota; kingdom Metazoa; phylum Chordata; order Testudines; family Dermochelyidae; genus Dermochelys; species Dermochelys coriacea. Next base: position 109,467,982 of record NC_050069.1, read on the forward strand.
ATGGTTTCTTTCTGGTGCAGGAGTGCAGACTCCTAGAAACCTCTGAGGCACTTAAAAATCCTTTAGGGAATGTAAAGCCTCATGGATCTTTATATTAAAAAGTTTGCATTGTCCAAATGGAAGACCTGCAACTGTAACCTTTTTAGGGATTCATGAGGTTTAAAGCCAAATGTATCCCCTCAAGGCAACTGATGGATCTGGATGCCGTGACTGCAGTGTCAAAGGCCGCTTGCAGGGGTGTATGCTCTACAAGTTGTTCCTCCATGATCAAAGCCTCAAACTGATTCTTTGCTGGCTTGAAGAATTTTATCTCCTGACAGCCAATCTTACACAGCCACAAATGAGTATGCACATGCAATGGAGAGAAAAAAATTTCCATAAGGAAACATTTCACTTTCAAAGGGTTAGATTAAAGCTATGTAAGGTGTACATAAGAAAACCATATAAAGCTGATTTTGGGTTTCATTACAAACTTGACACACAGACTAAGTTAACAAAAACATCTCATTATCACAAGCTCTACCAACAAGTCTGGTTTAATTTTTGTGTTTTGTGTCAAAACCAAGCACAATTAAACTTTAAGCAGTTTCAATGTGAAACCAGAATTTGCTTTGAGATTCAGCTGAATGTGACACTCAAAACTCAAGGGACATAGGGAATGATGAACCAACATTGATCAGAAGAGAAGGCAATATTTTCCTGAATCTTTGCAAAATAAAGCCTCTACATTTTCCGCAATGCTAGTCATTACAGTGAGTGAAAAAAATCTCCAAATGTGCGCAAAGTACTAGGATGGCAATGTTTTTAAACCTCACTTCTCGTAATCTCTCTCTTCAGGTTTTGTTACTCTGGGATACTTGGTTTCCTCCCATGCCTCTTGCTTCAGCCAAAGTGTGGTTGTGTTATGCATGGGGAATAGAGATGTAGGCCCTGCCATGTCTTGCTGCATTAACAGATATCCTAGGGATTAGAACATATTATTGCCAAGTAACTCAGTGATGTCACCATTACACTGAATTCAGGGACATGCATTCCCCTCTACCTCTCTGCTTAAAGGAACAGTCCAGATTGCAATTTCTCCTCCTGCTCTCTATTATTGCATTTGTTTTCAAGCTTTACTTCTATATGATCCTTGCTATCGAAATAGCAAAGAAAAAAATCAAATGACCACATAGTTTGAGTGAGAAATCAAAAGAATATAAAGAATGCTTTGAAACACGTCTCGTCAATAAAGGAGTAGAAGTTGGAAAAGTGAAAGTTTTTACCCTTTTCAGTTGATTAACTTGGTGCAATCACCCACTGTATTTGGACTCAGCACAGCATTACCTGGCTTCTGAGCTTTAGCATAGTTTGATTTGTATTTCCACAGCAGGTTCTGGTGCCAGAACCATATCCCCCCAGAGCTCTGCTCCTGCTGCTTCCTCCATAAAAAACGCATCAGATGACATCTGGCTACACCCAAAGTGCCTTTTCTGCCATGACGTTCAGCAGTGGAATAATCTGCCGGACGCATCGTGTTTATTCAACATGCGCCTTTGCTAGGACAAGAGATTTTCTTTTTGCTGCTTTGTATTTATTTCAGGGGTGTGAAAAAGAAATCTGCCTATGCCTGTTCTGTTTTCCTGCTGTTAACAGGCTGCTCAATAATTCAGTTATCATTCTCTAAAGGAAATCCAGCTGGCCTGCTACTTGCACAAGCCATTTAATGGTGTGCAGCAATGAAGCTTAAAATGTCCCAGAATTCCAGGGCCTCTTTGGCGCTGGCTCTTTTGTATTCCAATGGCCAGCAGCAGCTCCTTAACTCTTCAGCAGCCAAAGCTCATTATCATTTTTATATAATTAAACAGCACTGTTTATTCTCCTCATTAGATTATCACAGCAAATTGATTGTTATTTGAAAGAACAGCCACAATAGGAGACAAATCACTGGCAACAGATAAAACAAAAGGATGCACACAAAGCTCTTTAATTAAACTCCATGAAGGGATATGAATGCTAGTAGAGATTTTAGTTACCCTGCTGAGCCTCTGTCTGATTAGCTACAATGCATCTGCTTGGTTTCCTAGTCTCCATCTGTACTGCTAAAGAGAAATTTATTCTGGCTATATCGGTTCAGAACAAGATGACTCAAAGATGTCAGTTGCCGATAGTTTAATGGTTACATATGTTGACAGAGTGTTTCTACATAATCCTTGCTGTGTTGACATGGAGAATCATCCTCTTTACATATACACTATACATATACATTAAACACATACATATATGTACAACTAACAATGGGAAGCTGTATTAAAACCACAAGTAACCAGGACATTTAGAGAGAAAAGATTCTCTCTCCATTCTTAAGACTCTTTGCAACAGACAATCATTTCTGGCACTCGCTGCTCACTGCAATATCTAGGCACACAACCTGAGGTCTGCAGTATGGACAAAGAGAAAAGCCTACACTAATGATTGTAAGGTAATTCGTTGGAAGTCAGGCTGTTACTGAAGTTCAGTTTCCCTTTTTTAAAAAACCCAACAATCCAGAAACAAATGTGTCATGGAGCTTTTATATGAGGACGGTCATAAGGGATCTCTTAAAATTATATTGGTCTTTAATCCACACGTAATTGACAGTGTATTTCTCAGAGACCCACTGTGTTGTATAGCATCAGTGCTTATTACTACTTGGAACCCTTAACAAGTAGATTATTAGCAGTGTAAATACTGTTGCCTCCTCAGCCCACTGAGACAATGAGAAATGTGTGAATTTGTCACAATCCATGAACCACTGACATATTAAGATCCATTATGACCTAATGTCCAATTAAAATCTATGCATTAAAATGTGGCAGCCTGTATAAAACACATATTATAGTGCAAATGCAGAACCATCAAAATGCTTTGCAAAAAAAAGAACAAAAACAGATCATAGAATCATAGAAGATTAGGGTTGGAAGAGACCTCAGGAGGTCATCTAGTCCAACTGTCATACTTTTAAGAAGCACACAGGATCTTTATAGAGGAGAAGGCAGCACGCCGCATTTATTGAGAATACAACAGTTAGCATATGCTTTTCAATCACACACACACACTATGCACACAGTCCTGCCAGTCAATGTTTATAGTACCAGTCCAGAGTCTGAATCAATCTAATGGCCAGCCAGATTGGTCGCAGAGAGGAGCAGGGCTCTGTCTGTCGCGATCCGATGTTCCTGGAGTGTAGCAAGACGAACCCAAAGTCCCATGGCCAAAACCCTGTTCTTATAGTCTTTTTTCTCTGTTGAAGTCTATGGATTTTGCTGTGTCAGTTTGTGACTGGTTACTTCTTAATTGGTGTATCTCTTGATGTTAACATTCCAATACACCTCCAAGAGGGTCACCCTGTCCTGGTTCTGATTTAATCAATTGTCCTGTCTTTAGGGGTGCTAGCCTTCACCTCAGGGTTGTCAATCTGCCCTTCCTTCATTATGGATGTGCATTGATGATTCTCTGGTGTCGTTAAGTCTATTCACTCCTTCTTCCTTGACCATCTGGCTATAACAATGGCCTTCACACCTTATCTTTTCCTGATACAATACAAGATCCTGTTTCTTACTTACTAAACCTTAAAACAAAGAAATGTATATTTAACTAGAGTGCCTAATTTGTAATACATACAGGAAACCATAATAGACATTATAACTAATCCTAAAACAAAAGGGTGACCATAATCAGTCATAAGGATTGTTCTGGTCTGTCCCTGCCTTAACATCAGTACAGACATTGGCAGTCTGTCAGATGCATTCCTACCAATGTCCCAGAGGGTCATTCCTTTCTGCTATTCAAAAAGGGTGGCTGGTAAAATGAAATCAAGACATACATTAGTACCTCTTTTCTTATAGTACAATTATAAAATCCTGCTCCTACACAACCCCCTGCTCCAAGCAGGACCAACCCCAATTAAATCATCCCAGCCTGGGCTTTGACAAGCTGGGCCTTAAAAACCTCTAACGATGGAGATTCCACCATCTCCCTAGGTAACCCATTCCAGTGCTTCACCACCCTCTTAGTGAAATAGTTTTTCCTAATATCCAACCTAGACCCCCCCCCACTGCAACTTGAGACCACCGCTTCTTATTCTGTCATCTACCACCACTGAGAACAGCCGAGCTCCATCTTCTTTGGAACCTCCCTTCAGGTAGTTGAAAGCAGCTATCAAATCCCTCCCCCCCTTCTCTTCTGATGTTGTACGTGCTAGTTAGTATGTATTGTGACAGGGCAAGGCCAGATGGCTATAGTAAAGTAGTGGGGAACAGGTATGTTAGCCCCAGACTAAACAAATCCCTGGTACCATGGTAACCAAATGGCATTTGCTCCAGTTTAATCAAGACACATGGGGCCAATTAAGATCCTTCTACAAAGCAGTTGGGATAGCTAGGTTGATTGGGATACCTGAAGCCAATCAAGGGCTGGCTGGAACTAGTTAAAAGCCTCCCAGTTAGTCAGTGAGGCATGTGTGTCAGGAGCTGTAGGAGGAAGCTGTGCTGTTGGAGGAACTAAGCAGTACAAATCCATATCTGGTGCAAGAAAGGAGGCCCTGAGGTAATGGTGAAGGAGATATTGAGTGAAGGCTGCTGTGGGGAAGTGGACCAGGGAATTATACATGTCCTATTACCAAAAAATCAGGTATCATAACTGCTACCATTAGGGTCCCCAGGCCTGGAGTAGAGGGTGGGCCTGCACTCCTCCCTCCCTTCCCCGATTAATCACTGAGACAACAGAGACTGTGTGAGGGAAGGTTGCTTCTCCTCACCTTCCTTGCTGGCTTATGATGAAAATGGTCAGTAGACTGTGACCCTTGCCTCTAGAGAGAGAAGGGTTATGTGGAGGGTCCCAGTGAGCCTCTGAGGCTAGCGAAATCTGCCAGGAAACACAGGACCCACAGAGACAAGGACAGAGCTTTGTCACAGTATGTATAGAGTTCCTTTTTTTCACCTTCTCATGACCTTGGGTGGGTGAAAGTGAAGTCTTCCTCATATCTTATGGGGCCCTGAAAATACCCCAATTTCTGTCTACTTAATATCACCAAATTCTTGGACTCTGCTACCAAAATCCTACTGCCTGGGAAGGATCCATCAATACTTTTATTTATTTGTCCAAAGAGGGCGTTCAACAGAAGCTTTTCTTAAGGACTGAGCATACTGGGCATGATTCTCCATCTCCTTGTACCTAGTATTATCATTTACAGCTGGGCAAAGTGGGTGTAAATTGCTACTCCTCATTTGGTAGTGTTTTACATTCACTTTGCAGGTTTAAATGACGACACAAAGTACAAGACAGTGAAAAATCAGGCCCATTGTCTCTGCAGTACTCGTTAGCCCTCTGTTACTCCATTTAGCACTCTAAAGGCCAAGACCAGATTTTTTTTAAGTTTTGATTTAAATAATAATTTAAAAGACATCTATTCAAAGCTCTAGGTGACCTAACACAGCATTAAAATTATAATTAAAATTCAGTAGAAATAAAAATCAATTCAATAGGAACTCAGCCAGCCAGCCACCTACAAAGTCTCCTTCCTCTCCTTTCATTGTCGAGGAAGCATATCATGAGCCTTCTCCAAAACCTAGTTGAAGAAGGGTCTCCAGCAAGACAATGAACAGCATTATCAGCAGACCTTCAGATGGAGCTCATGCTATTAATTTAGAGGAATATAACCAATAACTTAATTTGCCAATGACCTTAGCAATTTTACTACAAATCCTTAGGTGTTTCTGCATTTGACTGAGTCTGGCCACAAAGGAAACTATTTAGAGATGACAGTTTTATATACTGGTAAAGTTACTGAGATCTAATGATCCAGGACTAGCCACACATTACAGGAATGTAATCTAGTTATTACAAACAATGAGAGGGGGAAAGCCTCTCCCCAAACATATAAAAAGTACATAGATGTGATGTTTTTAAACCTAGTTTCTATCTCAATCTCTCCAAGTTTTGTGGTGATTCTTTGGGGCACTTGGCTTCTTTTTCCTACCTCTTACTCCAGCCATGTTGTAGTGTCTGGAGAACAGTGAGTAGGTCCTGACATGTCTCACTGTATGACTGTAATTACTAGGGAATTAATTATTATTACAATTAATAATTTGTATTAATTGATGCGCAATCATTGGGTATTGCCCAGTGGCTCCCATGAGGGATCAGGACTGCATCGTGCTAGACATTGTACAGACAATGTGACAACGGAAAATGTGAGAGTTCCTCGCCCAGGAATCTTATTCTTACCATCACTGAAAGGAAGGGAATAAGCTCAGCATTACCTCTCCAGTTCATGAGACCATTTTATAATGATGTGAACTGGCACAATTTGCCCATGTCTTATTTTCTGTTTAAACTTTCAAATCAAGCCATGCTGCTGAAATGGATAATGAGATAGGTGAAGGAGTTATAGAACTGGGTCAGACTGGAGGCCAAAGCCTTCATCTCAAAAAAATCTCTTTACCTCTGTTGTGTATTATGCAATCCCTAAACGTTGTGAAGCACATCACTTGTACTGGGGACCGCTCCAATTCTGTGGGTTGCCATTAACAAGAACAGTAAGGTTGACAAACTTTAAAAAGTGGCATTGCAATGTTTTAGCCTAAAAGAGCTTTCCAAAAGGAGATCTGAATTGTGGCAGTGCAATCAGATGGAAGGGGGTGACCCTGGTGTATTGTAAGTTTATGTGTCTTTGCAAGAATGAAAGGGGAAAAATGTGATCAGAAAGACTATATGATATGGTTACCTTCTTCCCACTAAGGCATTTTAGGGTTACGAACTTTGGCTAGATGAAAGACTACCTGAAAAAGCACTTTTTGGACACATGTTCAATAGATTGTTTTTCCAGAGCAGAGCCACTGCTACTGCTTATAAATTAGCATGGAAATCCCCAGGTGTAGCGATACTTTTGGAAACTGCAGTTACAAGGCATTGAGGATGGCTCTCAGAGCTATGGGCTGCTTTTTCCTACAGAAAAGCAAAGTATCTGCTGTGATGACTGCTCTCTAGTTTGAAAATTGATCAGAGACTTTTGTCTGTTAGTCATAGGGGAAAGTAACAGTACGATCACAAAGCTCTAAACTACATCAGTTGAAAAGAGATTGCTCTGAATTTACAGAGAATCGAGTGGAAAAATGTTTCCTTTCAGAAATCTAATTCTCAGTTGATTATGTGCTGACGTGTATTCTTTCCAAGTAAACAAAGCAATAAGATGCTCTTATGAACCAAGTGAATCAACAGTAATGGAAGGAAAGTTATTCTCTTGCATAACGGCTACCCCTCTAAGATCAACAAAACCACATTTAAAAAGAAATCGGATTGTGATGGGCTGATCTATGAACACAACCTCATTAGAATCAATGGGAGAGAGTGAATTTTACATTTAAAAAAACCTCTGGGTGCTTACGATGCTCCCAAATATTTCCAAACAAATTAACATACCACATAGCACAGGTGCCTCAGCTTCATGACAGGAATATTTAAATTCGTGTGTTCTTAAGAGAGCGATTCAGCAATACAGTTTCAGAATAAAAAGAACACAGGCACCTTTGCCTCCTCCAAGAGGTGACAGAGATCCATTTACTACATTGGAATTAAACATAGCTGGTCTATCCTATCAATAACGTACCCAAATCAACTCTAACACAGAAGCAACTTTTTGCTAGGGAGACACATTAGGGTTCCAGTTAAGTCCCAATGATTTGGTAGGCACTAAACAATAGAAATGACAAACTATATTTCTATGTGATCTTTTCACTTGAACACAATATGCAAGCTCTTAAGGGTATGTCTACACAGCCAGTGATAGCCTGTGACACTAAGCCTCAGAGCCCTGGGCTTGTGCAAAAGTGCCAAAAATAGCTGAGTAGACAGTGCTTTAAAATTGTAGCTCTATCTTTGAGGCCTTGTAAAGCTTTGGCCCCTTTTTCGATATCTGCTTGATCTCCTTTATATTTGCTGACATTTTCAGCTATCCAGAGTTTCGCTGACTGACCCAATTTAAACAAAAACAAACTGAAATGAAGCAGAATATACTTTTTTCCCTTTTTATTTCCTTACCAAATAGAAATAAAGCGGCATGTGCAGAAGAAAAGCAAAAAAGAGAGGCAGCTGAGAACTCACAGCCCAATACATTGGCGCTGGGAGGAAGGCTACAGTGGCTTTAAGCCACCTTTGCATTCTCCCGATCCTGAAAAGGCCACTGAAATAACTTAAACAGCTTAGGGACCTGCAGAATCCTCCTTGGCCTGTCCTATGGGTTTTAGGACTGCCCATAATCTCCACAGTATGCCCTGCCCCTGACGTGCCACTCCAGCTTCACCAGAGGGTCCTCAAAAGGCAGCTGTATGGCTGTTTTTCTGCAGTTCCTATACTACAAGAATCCTTCCCCAGCCAGATATGGGAATCTGAGGGCCACTGCAGCCCTGTACGCAGAGTAAAGGGGTTGGAACACAGTGAGGTCCTAGAGTAGCAGCCGTGTTAGTCTGTATTCGCAAAAAGAAAAGGAGTACTTGTGGCACCTTAGACACTAACACATTTATTAGAGCATAAGCTTTCGTGAGCTACAGCTCACTTCATCGGATGCATTTGGTGGAAAAAACAGAGGAGAGATTTATACACACACACAGAGAACATGAAACAATGGGTTTATCATACACACTGTAAGGAGAGTGATCACTTAAGATAAGCCATCACCAGCAGCGGGGGGGGGGGGGGGGGGGGGAGGAGGAAAACCTTTCATGGTGACAAGCAAGGTAGGCTAATTCCAGCAGTTAACAAGAATATCAGAGGAACAGTGGGGGGTGGGGTGGGAGGGAGAAATACCATGGGGAAATAGTTTTACTTTGTGTAATGACTCATCCATTCCCAGTCTCTATTCAAGCCTAAATTAATTGTATCCAGTTTGCAAATTAATTCCAATTCAGCAGTCTCTCGTTGGAGTCTGTTTTTGAAGCTTTTTTGTTGAAGTATAGCCACTCTTAGGTCTGTGATCGAGTGACCAGAGAGATTGAAGTGTTCTCCAACTGGTTTTTGAATGTTATAATTCTTGACGTCTGATTTGTGTCCATTCATTCTTTTACGTAGAGACTGTCCAGTTTGGCCAATGTACATGGCAGAGGGGCATTGCTGGCACATGATGGCATATATCACATTGGTAGATGCGCAGGTGAACGAGGCTCGTTCTCTCCTCTGTTTTTTCCACCAAATGCATCCGATGAAGTGAGCTGTAGCTCACGAAAGCTTATGCTCTAATAAATTTGTTAGTCTCTAAGGTGCCACAAGTACTCCTTTTCTTAGTGAGGTCCTAGCTTCAGTTCTAGAGGTGAAAGGTAGTTCTGTTTGCAGGTCCATGTAACCATAATCCTTTCTTCTGTGACTGCCAACAGTGCTAACAAGGTCTGATAGTAGTTTTTGTGGCAAGGATCCTGTCCAATAGAAACAATTGAAGACCACCAAGCTCACATCATGTAAAGTATTGAAGAATCACAACTGCAGTTTTTAATCTCTACATCTCACCTCCCCACCCCTCTTGAAAATTTTAAAATCTGCCAAAAATTGTCAGAGTGAACTAAAAGATAATATAAATGTCATTTCCAGTGAAATAATTCCTGAACTGTATTCCACTTCAAGCACATTTTGCTACAGATGTTAAGGGGACTTTTTTAAACACTTCTTTTGAACAGGTCCTTTTGTCATTTAAAATTGCCCCATGCTGACAAATAAAGTGCATGCTAGGAAAAGAGCCAACCATACAATACACTTTCTCTCTAAGGACTAAGCATTCACTTACCACCTAACTCTAAATGCCTGAGGAACTCCAGGGGTGAGGGAAAGGGAAGCAAAGTCTGCTGCTTGTCTGCTGCTTGTGCCATTAGACGAGCTTGCTTTCTTTGACTGAAACAGAGTGTATCTAGATAATTGAACTTTAACATTCAAACCATTTGATCCAGCTGCTGCTTTGAATGTGAGGAATCAGAATTTCAAAGCCTCCTGGATTCCCTGAAAGGTAGTATTTTTGAGAAGCATGTGTTTTTTCTGATTTTTGCACTGATTTGTAATAAGACTGATAGCTGGTCTCTCCACTTTATTCCTCTTAGATGAATCAATAACTTGTGGAGGAAGAGGTGAACTGGGCAACTGGTCAACACAAAAAATTAAGAATTCTGAGTCAAAAGGGACATTCAGATGCTGATGACTCAACTCTCGTGACATTGTGTAACAAAAACAGGAAATAGCACATCTATCCTTTCTTATGACCAAGATTTCAAAGTGAATAGAGCTGGAATAAGCAAAGTCCATTCTCACCACCATGATTCATAAGGTTATAATTGCAGTCCTCCTGGGATGCTGCACATGCTCCACAATAGCTTTCAAACCTGCTTAAGACAACCCTATCATACAACAGCAAATGCTCTTCCACAGGACATTTAGCAGAATTGGAACTGCTAAAAGTCTGGCCCCGAAAGTCCTCGCCACCTCTCACATATAGGTCTCAGACACTGCTAGACTACCACTGTGAATGTGAGAAAGGAGTCGCATGCTACAGTATCTTTCAGAAGTTTTCTTCTCTAGTGGAGCAAGAACTCAGTGGATAGTCTGGCTATGACTTCACTTCTTGATTTAAATCCTCATCCCACACCTCACAGGTGCATCCTTGTATTCTAGTTCAGTTGATATCCCTTTAGGAATAAGATTTTATTGACCAGAAAAAATACAACTGGTTGCAGTGTTGGCTAAATACCTACATAAAGGTACTAAGGAAGCCATTGTCTCATACTTTAAAGAACTTCCCTCTATTTGGTGCCTTATGTTGCAAAACCCATATTCCTCTCTGTGTCGAATGTATTCTAAGGTGAGTAAAACATATTAAAGTAGTTAAGTTACCTCTTGCAGTGGTACTTCTACAATGGGCTCAGGATTTCTCCCCAGTAATGGGTTAAGGGCTATGAAATCTATGCATCTGATTCTGATCTAAGGTACTTCAAATAATTCAGGAGTAACCCAACTAATATCAGTGGATTTAGACGTAAGCCACTGTAAAAATAAATAAATAAATAAAAACAGTGTAAAATCAGAATCAGGTTCACTGCGCATCCTCTAAAATGTAAGAAGTTTGGAAATTTAAAAAAAAGACAGCAAATGGCCAGGGAAAGTCTTCAGGAACAGGAACTTGTGTTGTGACTCTTCAATTCCTTAATATTACTATAATGATAGGTGATCAAGCTGTGCCTTGAATAAGAATGCTCTCCTCCTTCTTGTTGGCTGCTGGTTGATTGAATCAGTGACTTGATCACTGTTCCTCCTGCTGTCTCATGCTAATCCTCTGCAGACCATCTTGGCTTTTCCTTATCACTTACACAGAGGAGTTTATAGTTAATGGAAGTTAGATGTTGACTTTTATGGCTCATAAAGCCACTAGCAAATATCCAATTTAATACAGTGTACTGACACTAATGATTTAGTTTTCTCTCTTGCTTTGTGTCACTATGCTGTGGAGTTTGCAGCATTAAAAGTATCACAGTAGAGAAGGACTATAATGCTTATTAGCAAACTAGAGGTTTTGAAGTGCCCCAAGGACTATGGTGACTAGGCACTACATTGTTACACAGGAGACTTTATGGTTTTTGGAATGTCCACAAGGCACTATTTCCTAATAAAAATACTAGGACAACTCGCACAGATACAGACAGACATCATCTTCCTCTCCAAATGCAAACAGATGGACATCATACCAAAAGGACTGAAGGTAAAAAATCCATTACAATCTACATACCACACAGACTATGCTGACAGCTTGTGCCACACACTCTCAAAGAAACTGCGGAACCACCTGATCAACATCATCTACAGCAAACAGGGAAAGATTAAGAATGAGCTCTCAAAACTGGATACTCTCATAAAGAATCAACCTTCCACACAAACTTCCTCGTGGCTGGACTTTACAAAAACTAGACAAGCCATTTACAACACACACTTTGCTTCTCTACAAAAGAAAAAGGGCACTAAACTATCTAAACTACTACATGCCACAAGGGGCCACAACAGTGGTTCCCGTAACCCACCCAGCAATATTGTTAATCTATCCAACTATACTCTTAGCCCAGCAGAAGAACCTGTCCTATCTCGGGGCCTCTCCTTTTGCCCCTCCACCCCCACGAACATGATACAGTTGTGTGGTGACCTAGAATCCTATTTTCGACGTCTCTGACTCAAGGAATATTTCCAACACACCTCTGACCAACATACTAACCCACAGAGACCTTCCTACCAACACTACAAAAAGAAGTATTCTGGGTGGACTCCTCCTGAAGGTCGAAACAGCAGCCTGGACTTCTACATAGAGTGCTTCCGCCGACGTGCACGAGCTGAAATTGTGGAAAAGCCGCATCGCTTGCCCCATAACCTCAGCCATGCAGAACACAATGCCATCCACAGCCTCAGAAACAACTCTGACATCATAATCAAAAAGGCTGACAAAGGAGGTGCTGTCGTCATCATGAATAGGTCGGAGTATGAACAAGAGGCTACTAGGCAGCTCTCCAACACCACTTTCTACAAGCCCTCTGATCCCACTGAGAGTTACCAAAAGAAACTACAGCATTTGCTCAAGAAACTCCCTGAAAAAGCACAAGAACAAATCCGCACAGACACACCCCTAGAACCCTGACCTAGGGTATTCTATCTGCTACCCAAGATCCATAAACCTGGAAATCCTGGACGCCCCATCATCTCAGGCATTGGCACTCTGACAGCAGGATTGTCTGGCTATGTAGACTCCCTCCTCAGGCCCTACGTTACCAGCACTCCCAGCTATCTTCGAGACACCACTGACTTCCTGAGGAAACTACAATCCATTGGTAATCTTCCTAAAAACACCATCCTAGCCACTATGGATGTAGAAGCCCTCTACACCAACATTCCACACAAAGATGGACTACAAGCCGTCAGGAACAGTATCCCGGATAATGTCACGGCTAACCTGGTGGCTGAACTTTGTGACTTTGTCCTTACCCATAACTATTTCACACTTGGGGACAATGTATACCTTCAAATCAGCGGCACTGCGATGGGTACCCGCATGGCCCCACAGTATGCCAACATTTTTGTGGCTGACTTAGAACAACGCTTCCTCAGCTCTCGTCCCCTAATGCCCCTACTCTATTTGCGCTACATTGATGACATCTTCATCATCTGGACCCATGGAAACGAAGCCCTTGAGGAATTCCACCATGATTTCAACAATTTCCATCCCACCATCAACCTCAGCCTGGACCAGTCCACACAAGAGATCCACTTCCTGGACACTACGGTGCTAATAAGCGATGGTCACATAAACACCACCCTATATCGGAAACCTACTGACCGCTATTCCTACCTACATGGCTCTAGCTTTCATCCAGATCATACCACTCGATCCATTGTCTACAGCCAAGCTCTGATATAACCGCATTTGCTCCAACCCCTTAAACAGAGACAAACACCTACAAGATCTCTATCATGCATTCCTACAACTACAATACCCACCTGCTGAAGTGAAGAAACAGATTGACAGAGCCAGAAGAGTACCCAGAAGTCACCTACTACAGGACAGGCCCAACAAAGAAAACAACAGAACGCCACTAGCCATCACCTTCAGCCCCCAACTATAACCTCTCCAACGCATCATCAAGGATCTACAACCTATCCTGAAGGATGACTCATCACTCTCACAGATCTTGGGAGACAGGCCAGTCCTTGCTTACAGACAGCCGCCCGATCTGAAGCAAATACTCACCAGCAACCACACACCAGAACCACTAACCCAGGAACCTATCCTTGCAACAAAGCCCGTTGCCAACTCTGTCCACATATCTATTCAGGGGATACCATCATAGGGCCTAATCACATCAGCCACACTATCAGAGGCTCGTTCAACTGCGCATCTACCAATGTGATATATGCCATCATGTGCCAGCAATGCCCCTCTGCCATGTACATTGGCCAAACTGGACAGTCTCTACATAAAAGAATGAATTGACACAAATCAGAGGTCAAAAATTATAACATTCAAAAACCAGTTGGAGAACACTTCAATCTCTCTGGTCACTCGATTACAGACCTAAGAGTGGCTATCCTTCAATAAAAAAGCTTCAAAAACAGACTCCAACGAGAGACTGCTGAATTGGAATTAATTTGCAAACTGGATACAATTAACTTAGGCTTGAATAGAGACTGGGAATGGATGAGTCATTACACAAAGTAAAACTATTTCCCCATGGTATTTCTCCCCCCCAGCTCACCCCCCACTGTTCCTCAGATATTCTTGTTAACTGCTGGAAGTAGCCTACTTTGCTTGTCACCATGATAGGTTTTCCTCCTTTCCCCCCCCTGCTGCTGGTGATGGCTTATCTTAAGTGATCACTCTCCTTACAGTGTGTATGATAAAACCCATTGTTTCACGTTCTCTGTGTGTGTATATCAATCTCCCCCCTGTATTTTCCACCAAATGCATCCGATGAAGTGAGCTGTAACTCACAAAAGCTTATGCTCTAATAAATTTGTTAGTCTCTAAGGTGCCACAAGTACTCCTTTTCTTTTTGTTTCCTAGAGTAAATCAGGTCCTTTAGAGAGGTAACATTTTTGCTTTCTTGGAAGCAGACACAATGATCAGACTCTCAAATTTCCCTTAATGACTGTTTTAGAAGACACCTCATGTTGCATCACACTGTGGGATGTACTTATGGTATGTAGAAACATGGACAGTAGTCTGTAGTGGGGAGCATGGTGGGAAGGAATGTAGCTTTACAGTGAAGGAATGGCACTATGCTACCTAGAAGAGACTGCTGGGAAAAAAAGAACCAACAGGTTTGCAGTGATTAAAAAACACTGTTTGCTGAAATGTCCTAGAGCCTGAACAAATTTCTTTGTCACTTTTTTTTCATTAATTTTACCAGCCTTGGAGTCAGAAGTGTAAGTACTTTGACAAATAGTATGAAAGCCTATTGTAGCCCCCAGTATGAGGTTGCCCAAAATAGGGTCTGCCTTGGGCCTTTTTACACCACTTTTGGGAAACTGGGCCTGAGGCTCCTCCATGTGCTTGGTGTTGTGTGTCAGTGTGTTCACCTCAGACAAACCACCAGGAACAAGGTTTTAGTCTGGAAAGAAACAGAACAGGATTACAATCCAGCAGCTTCCCTTCTGCTTGCCAGCTTCAGCCACTGCTGAATGGAACTTCCTGCGGGGAGGGGCGGAGGCTTCTTTATTTAACAGCCCCCTTACCAGCATGTCCTAACTCCCACAATAACTAAACCCCAAACCAAAGAAGCCAGTGTTCTCCTTTTGCACCATTTAGACTCCTCTCTGGGTGCTCTTTAAGCCCTTTTTGGTCCTACCTGTACAGAAACATGCAACAGGATCACAGTCCAGCAACCTCCTCTCTGCTTGTTTCCCTCACTCCCAGCTTCAGCCACTGCTGAATGGAACTTCCTGCTGGGAGGGGCAGAGGGGACTTCCTGGCAGGAACCAGGACGTTCTCTCAACATGCTGGAGTTTGTGGTCCATAACTTGTAGTTCCCACGGCTGCTGCTGTGCTGAAGCACACTAGACCTTGGGGTACACTATGATCATCTGAAGTGTCCTCCACACTGAAACACAGCACATATCCCTATATTTCCACCAACCAGAGTCCACACTAGAGGGACATTTTTCCTTTCCTTTCAGTCTGGTGGTGTAAAGCACACCAGTGTCACAAAATAATACACTACATCACAGCTCTAACCTTAGACCCAATTAGGATCAAATATTTCAGAGGGACCCTCTACAGCTCAGAGGCCAGGTTCTGAGTATTACAAAAGAGTCTTAACCTCTAAATAGGTCTTGAATACAATGGCTCCACTGAAGTGAAAACTCCCATAGACTTCAGTGTCAACCAATGAGTTTTCCTTCACTCCCCTAACACAGGCTTCCTTCTCCAGATTATATGCACAGACAAATAACCTGCCCCTTTTTAAATCACAAATGCCTTTTACTCCATAGGTGTAAATGGTTAACCCTGGCCAACCACCCACCCATACACCAGTACCCAAAACCACCACCACGGGAGGGAGTAGTCATTATGTTTCATGCTCAGTTGAGCAAAACTAAGCTTTTTCCTCATACTCACAGAAAGACTGAGCATTTGAAGCATGCACATTGTAGGCACACCTCTAAATCACCCTTTGGCCATTAGCGTGGAACTTTATTCCACTACCTAAATCCAGTAAATACTAAAGGCAGATCATTCTCTATAAAGTACCATGTTCATACTATACCCACAGGAGAATGGTTATCATTGCTAACTTGGTTCCAAGGAAACAAAGATTTCTGAATAGAATTTTTTTTTTACACTTTTCTATTCATGTTGTATGATTTTTTCTTCATAGAAGAGATTTTTTTTTCTTTCTTTTTAATCCATTTAAAATGTCAGGAGAATAAATACCGAGAAAAAAGAAGCATAGATGCAAATGACAGTACAGCATGTCACTGTGCGAGGTATTAGTTTCCTTCTGTGCTGCCAATGTATTTCTTATGTGATGCAGCTGGTAAATAATAGCATCTTGTACCTTAATATGAGTGTGCTAGATTTTTTTTTTATATTAGCACTCTACATGGGGGGAATTCTAACACCTGGAACTAGTATGTTAATGAAACTACAGCTCTGTGTAAAATTCCAGCTGTTAACTTGAGATCAGTCCATATGATCAAAAAAAAAAAAGTGTCTGATGCTGCATATGCTGCTGGGTTTTTTGGTTTTGGGGAGGGGAAAACATCTGCATCTTCATCTGCACCACAACATGGCACTATCCAAACTTACCCTTATCCCCAGTCTGCCCTTCTACATGCAATTTAGCTGCTCTGGACTTTTTGGGGGTTTGAGATGTGCATATGAAGTGCCTCATTTCAAGATGCATGTTGAAGTGAAAAGCTATTCAAGACTTGCAGACATCCTGCTGCTATCAGGAATGGAGAGATGTATTTTTTTTTATTTATACTGCCCCCAACATGCACAAGATGCTCCAGAGGACAAATTAAAAGCAGTTCCTTAGGTGCTTACAGTTTCGTATGCGAGATGACAAATGAGAATAACTAACAACTGTGGGGGAGGGGAAGGGATGACAAAGCACAAGACTGACAGTAACAGTATCATTTTTAGATACTTGTATGACTCTCATCATACTATTACCTGGGCACCTTATACTCTTTGATGTCACAAATACAGTTGTGAGGTAGGGAAGTACCTATTATTCTGATTTTTCAGATAGGGAACTGAAGCACAGAGAAGCTCAGGCTCTGATCCACAAAGTCATTGGATGAGAGAAAGTGAGAGAATGCATCACAACACCTAAGTCCCTTTGTGAATTCAGGCCTAAGAGACTTACTCAAGGTCATATAGGAAGTCTGTACCAGTGGAGGAAATTCAACCCAGATTTTCCACCTGAACCACAGGACTATCCTTCCTGTCTTATACTTCCTCTCAAAATAAAATCATCTGGGTACTGAGTTATGGTAGGCATATATCCTAATGGCTCAGTTAAAGGAACTTTTTATGGTGGCTAATTTTCTGTGAGACACAGAAGTAGTGAGATTTTAGGAGGATTTGAATGAGGACTGGGGTTGTGGCTTAGTGACTGGGTATTGGGAGAGAATTCTGCATATAGGTGGAAAAAGGCACGGAAATGGGTGTGGGATAGGAAAAGAAGGGTGTGTGAGTTGTTTTTGGCACAAGTTTGAGTAGGTCTTTAGCTGAAGCTCAGGCATTTTCATGATTTTTCAATTGGTAAATCATTCACAACAGTACACTGCAACATGTTCAGAACAAAAGGCCCAAAGATAGCTTTGCCAGGAGGAGCAGTACATTACAGGCAGGAGTCAGGGACACAGCACTTTCTTTGCGGTTATGTTGCTTCAGTATTGTATGGATACCTTTAAAATTAACATGCAATAGGTTACAATTTCCCCACTCCCCAACCAGAGAGTGAGGCTGCTCCACTTACCCTAAGAAAAAAGGTTTGTTTCACTTGAATGATAAGACAACACTGAGGCCTGATACACTACAGACATGTATCAGTATAACTATGCCACTGAGATGTGTGAAAAATCCACTCAGAGCGATGTAGTTATACCGCTGCTAACCGCCCCCATGTAGATGCCCAGGAAGGTGGATTAACTATGCCAGTTTGAACAGCTCTCCAATCAGTTCAGGAGCATCTTCACTTAAGCGCTATCGTGGCGCAGCTGCATCAATGCAGCATTTTAACCTGTCCTAAATCAGAAAGAATGAAATACAATGCTAAAGAAAGAACAGTTAGCTGGTGTTTAACTAAACAAGTTTTGCAGTGATCACTGTTGTTTTAACTATGTAAACCAAGGGCTTTTCCTGCCACTACTGAAGTCAATGGAGGCTTTGCAAGTGGGCACTAACTCCCATGAGTCTATCCTCAGTCCAGACCTGCAATGCAGTTTTATTGGTATTCCCTATCTTTCCCATAGACCTCTTCTGTCCTGCTCACATCAATGCCACAGCTTTACAAAAGTTTCCTCACTTTTTCCTATTCTTGAGCACTAAGTATAATTTTAATTTTTAAATTAAAAAGTTAAGTGTTTATTAACATTTATAAATATAACAAATGTAGTTAAAATAAAACTATTTAGAACACTTGCAAACTATCTCCTTGTCCCCTGAAATATATCACGTATTCAGAAAAAAAATTGTTTATATATTATATATGTAGCAAAACAATACCCATTCTTCCATGTCCCCAGAACTCTTCCATGTTACTTCTTTATCTTTGTCTTAGTCAGTCTCTGAAATCACACTTATCATGACAAGCTATTTTAAAATATAATCTTAGTATTAACACACATTTTCATAGACATATTTATAGACATCCTGTGTGTGGGCAGAGCAAGTCACCCTCCGTATGTATTCCAATGAACTGGAAGATTGGAGCTTTTAAGCTGTCAGACCTGTGTATGGGTAAGAGAGACTCTATTTTCACTCATTTCACAGTGAAAGATTAGCAGCTTGAAATCAGTTTGACAGTTTCAGTTACTCTATTGCATACCACAGGGAATTTTAATTCCAACCTGTGAAATTGTAATTGCTTCTCAAGAAGAACAGAGGGATTCTGGGTAATGGCCATAGCCAAGATCAGTGTCAGAGTTGCCAGTTGCTGCCACTTCAGATATTACTGGCTGTTATTCAAAAATCATTCCAGCTTTCCATATGGGAAGTTGAACTAGGGAGTGAAACTAAATTAACAGAAGCTGTCAGATGTTCAGAAATATGTAGGCAGCAATGTGACAGAGGTGTCTGAACTCCCCTCAAAAGGTACCATTTCTCTTTCCCCTTTCTTAAAAATAAGGCTTATGCAAAAGACAATTTGTGTTTTATGCTCATTGTTAAATGAGGATGTCATCAGTAAAAGAATGCCATTTAATGGAAGGATTAAATGTCAATCCTGCCTAAACAGCAGGAAAAAAATGTTATCAGGTTGGTGTTTAGAGCAGATTTAACATGCCCTTGCCATTCAAGTTTTGTAATGTGATAGATTACTCACTGAAGAGTTTGAAGTAGAGAGCACAAAGCTAACACAGTCATCTAAAAACAAGCACAGTTGAGGCTCCTTTTTGTTTGGGGGAAAAAAGTAGGGTTGTCAATTAATCATAGTTAACTTATAATTAATTATGATTAAAAAAATTAATCGCAGTTTTAATGGGACTGGTAAACAATAGAATATTAATTGAAATTTATTAAATGTTTTGGATGTTTTTCTACATTTTCATATATACTGTATTCTGTGTTGTAATTGAAATCAAAGACATTATTTTTATTACAAATATTTGCACTGTAAAAATGATAAATAAATAGTATTTTTTAAATGCACCTCATTCAGGCACTGGTGAGACCTCACCTAGAATACTGTGTGCAGTTCTGGTCTCCCATGTTTAAAAAGGATGAATTCAAACTGGAGCAGGTACAGAGAAGGGCTACTAGGATGATCCGAGGAATGGAAAACTTGTCTTATGAAAGGAGACTTAAGGAGCTTGGCTTGTTTAGCCTAACTAAAAGAAGGTTGAGAGGAGATATGATTGCTCTCTATAAATATATCAGAGGGATAAATACAGGAGAGGGAGAGGAATTATTTCAGCTCAGCACCAATGTGGACACAAGAACAAATGGGTATAAACTGGCCACCAGGAAGTTTAGACTTGAAATTAGACGAAGGTTGCTAACCATCAGAGGAGTGAAGTTTTGGAATAGCCTTCCAAGGGAAGCAGTGGGGGCAAAAGATCTATCTGGTTTTAAGATTCTACTCGATAAGTTTATGGAGGAGATGGTATGATGGGATAATGGGATTTTGGTAAGTAATTGATCTTTAAATATTCAGGGTAAATAGGACTAATCCCCTGAGATGGGATATTAGATGGATGGGATCTGAGTTACCCAGGAAAGAATTTTCTGTAGTATCTGGCTGGTGAATCTTGCCCATATGCTCAGGGTTTAGCTGATTGCCATATTTGGGGTCGGGAAGGAATTTTCCTCCAGGGCAGATTGGAGAGGCCCTGGAGGTTTTTCGCCTTCCTCTGTAGCATGGGGCATGGTTGACTTGAGGGAGGCTTCTCTGCTCCTTGAAGTCTTTAAACCATGATTTGAGGACTTCAATAGCTCAGACATAGGTGAGGTTATTCGTAGGAGTGGGTGGGTGAGATTCTGTGGCCTGCGCTGTGCAGGCGGTCGGACTAGATGATCAGAATGGTCCCTTCTGACCTTAGTATCTATGAATCTATGAAACTATAAAAAAGAAAATCAACTTTCTGCCAGTGGCATCTGACTCAGATAATGAAAATGCATCAGCCCACACTGCTTTGGATTGTTATCAAGCAGAATCCGTCATCAGCATGGACGCATATCCCCTTGAATAGTGGTTGAAGCATGAAGGGACATATGAATCTCTAGTGCATCTGGCACGTAAAAATCTTGGGACGCCACCTACAACAGTGTCATGAGAACACCTGTTTTCACTTTCAGGTGACACTGTAAACAAGAAGCGGGCAGCATTATCTCCCACAAAAGTAAACAAACTTGTTTGTCTGAGCAATTGGCTGAACAAGAAGTAGGACTGAGTGGACATGCAGGCTCTAAAACTTTACATTGTTTTATTATGAATGCAGGTTTTTTGTACATAATTCTATATTTGTAAGTTCAACTTTCATGATAGAGATTGCACTACAGTACTTGTATTAGGTGAAATGTAAAATACTATTTCTTTTGGGTTTTTTTTTTTTACAGAGCAAATACTTGTAATCAAAAAAAGTAATAAAGTAAGCATTGTACATTTTGTATTCTGTGTTGTAATTGAAATAAATATATTTCAAAATGTAGAAATCCAAAATATTTAAATGGTATTCTATTATTTACAGTGAGATTAAGCACACGATTATTTTTTCTAATTGCACACTTAATCGAGAACTTTTTAATCTCTTGACAGCTCTAAAAAAAAAAAAAGGGAGTTGATTACTAACTAGCCAAAGACATACTCAAGTGGTTACTGTGAATGAATATGTGTGTGAGAGAATGAGGATGCATAGGCTTTAGGGATATATTTTTATTTTTTTTTTGCAGTGTGCTCCATGGGACAAAGGCTACCTTTTAGTTCTGTGTTTTTACAACATCTAGGACAGCAAAACAGGATCCTGATCTATGACTGGGGCTCCTAGATCGCTATGGTTATACAAATTCAGAGTAGACTCAATGTATCAGATTTCTCAAGCACTGTGATGGTGCATAGAGGGATGCTCTTTTGTTTAACTAGGTCTCAAACCATAATGATGCTGTACAATTTAAAAATTAACACCTTGAATGGCACTCAGAAGCAGCTGGGAAGCCACTGGGAGCACATAACAGAGATATAATGTACTCACACTGACCTGCTTCATAAAATAGAGTTGCACTAGTTGAAGTTTATCATTAATCTACAATGATAGCCTCAAGTAGCAAACAGTTGGGATTCAGTTTGTGTTTTGCCTGAAGGCCCAGTTGAGCTCTTATTTGATTAGAATTGGTTTATCTATACCCAAAGTTTACCAGCCACAAATCAGGCAAATAAAGAACGTTCTATAATAGAATGGGTAAGAGGAACCCCTCAAAGTCAAAAGGAAGATGGAAACATACTGATTATTTAAGGACTTCCTTAAACCTTTGGAAGACTTGATTTGAGAACCACAGTATATGCAGCCATTTTCTCCTACCTTCTGTTGATATGCGTTTCTTTTTGCAAAAATTCTGAGATTATAAAAAGTTGTTGATGAAATTCTGGCTGCACCTAAGTCAATTGGGCCAGGAATCCATCCTGTTAATTTATCCACAAGCATATTAAGGATAAACAGCATGAACTATGGGTATGCATTTTTGGAAATCTGTACAAAGATAACTGTTTATTTACAAGGTACTCTGGTGGAGAGCTGGAGAGAAGATATGGATACAATGGACTCTTAAAAGTCGGTAGAGGGTAGAATTTATTTGTATATCTTATTTCTACAAGATGACATTTTTCCTGATTTACTGATGATAGCAATACTCTTGCAATTTTTTTTGCGACTCTCATAATATCTGGAGTTTTTCTGTATGCCTCAGCTCCTGGAATCAAGTGTCTCACTGAAAATTTCAGCTTTCATTTTTTTAAAGTAAGTTTCTAGCCTTTAGAGTTGTGGAGAAAAGCCTCAAAAGGTGAACAGAGCTTATTTCACTGAAACAAAATCTCAATATGCTCAAAATTTCAAGAGGCTCAAGTCTGCAAAGCAAATAACAATCCAACTTATAAAAAAAAACCTCTCACGATGTTAAAGCCCTTGAAATTGGAAATCTTGGATCTTGTTTGTAGTCATTACAAATTCATATTTTCTGAAGATATGTTTCTTATTGAAAGACTGATGATGGATCTTCCTGTTTAATTATCTGTAACTATTATAAATCCTGTCTTTAATTATGTTTCTTTGAAAGGTACACAACATTTTTACTCAAGCTATTATTTATTTGTACTACATTAGCATCTAGGAATTCAACCAAGACTGGGGCCTGTGTGCGAGGCACTGTACAAATACATAATCAGAGACTGTCCCTGACCCAAGGAACTTGAACAAGACAGACAGCTTGGGTGAGGCCACAGAGAGGGGAATTGACTTGAACTAGGTCATGCAGCAGGTTCACTGGCAGAGTTAGGAATGGAGCGGAGACTTCCTGAAACCATCCAGTGCTCTATCCATTAGATAATGCTTCCTCCTTGAAAAGAACAGAGTTAAAAAGAACAAACAACAATTTGTGGTATATGTGAAAGTTATTTCCCCAATAACAAAGTATTCTCACATTACTTATATAAGGCTTGATCTAATGCCCACTGAAGAGAATGGGAAGATTCACACTGATTTAAATGGGTGTTGGATCAGGCCTATGCTGATCACACTAAATTTGCCTTTTACAGAAATTCATGAATTTCCCACTCAACAATAACAAACAAAAGTGTTCAAATTATTTCTGTGTAACAATTATTTTTTCATATATTTAGAACAAAGTGAGTATGTTCTTTAACTGTCCTAGTTAGGAGGCTGAGCTATTGATGTTTTTTTGTTGTAGGCCAAAAATTACTTCAGACATGGCTGACACACCAGCGGTGACAGATGACAAATTGCAATGGTCGAACAGTTCTACTACTGAATATTTGATTTTAATATACAAAGACAAGCATCAAGAAAAAGGTTTAAGGCACTTCAAATGCTCAGCATCCCAAGATCAATACTTCTTCAGGAAGAAAAGATTCCTTAACAATTTAATGAGTTTCCTACATATGCATTTACCTTCAGCTACGTAAAAGACAAATAAGCAAACACCTGCTTTTTCTTTAAAAAGAAAAAGAAATCTACAAGAGAAAAAGTCTGATGTGACAATCCCTTTTCCTGCTTTTGATAAAATAACCACAGAATGCAAATAAGGGCAGAAAGCATCTCACTTAAACTGTGGATGAAAGGAAAGGCTTAGGGTGAGTACAAATTATTGCTCAATTTACATCTGTTTTTTAAATAGATTTCCTCTGAAGATTTTAATCAGCACTTTATTTTTGTTCACAAAAGCTTCTTTCAGTTCAGTGTTCTATTTAAACACCTCCATAATAAAAAGTAACAAGAATTGCCAGTAAAGCCAGGCTGACAGACAGCATCTTCAGTCCACCTCCTTCTTGCTGCCAAGGAAGTTGCATCACCTTCCTGGAACTCAAGGATGCTTTTTCTCGGATTCCAGCAGAAGGGCATGCTTTCAAATTCAAGCCATTTTCCAGCACATATCTGAACTCCTGTGGAGAAATACAAGAACTAGATTAAGCTTGCATGTTAATTATATTTGATGATGTATATCAAGTACAAAGGAAATCTCCTCTTAGTAATAATGTCCCTTTTAAAGTCAAACAATACTTCAGTCTGTATTGCATTATTGAATTCTCCTTGTTTATCTTGTTCATTTCTCAGATATGGTGAAGAATTTGTGCTGATGCCATACTGAGTCAGTCTCTTCAGTGAAATTAATTTCCAAATCAATAAAACTGTTAACAGCACAGACAAATTGCTTGGCAACAATGTCAAAGAGAAGTTGTTTGGGAGGGTGTCTTTTTTTGTTTTGCTACCCTCCCACTCTTTGGTTCCTTCAAATGGGACTGTATAGCTAGCAATACAGCGAAACAACAACATTGCCATTTTTTCCACAGCAGGGCCCTGCAAATGTCAATCATTGTGTCTATCCCTGGTGTGCTAGCTCAGTGATGTTCCAAAGTCCTCCCCCAGCACTTTCTCCCTGACCCTCACGAGGCAGCTGTGCTAAAACACTTACCTTCTTGTTCATATTGAGTCTCAAGATCCCCTGCTAGGGCTGCTATTACCACTGTCAACGTGATTAAAAGCACCAACAGTCCTCACTAGCGACAGGATCTATACTGTAGCATGGCACGCTGAGTCGCCATTTCAGGCTTAATTTTACCATTCAGATTTTAAGCTAATGGAAGTGTTCCTACTGCAACACATATCTAGTTCAACAGAGTTTTATGGTTAAAAATCAGTATCTGTTTAAATGCCATCAGAATACATCAGCAAGAAGGTGTAAATGATGGAAAAGAGTATAAAACAAAGAAGATTTACTAATATGTTGTCATAACATTTAATTTTTTCATTGTTTATTTTGGCTTATGCTTGGTTTATGTTACATTTTTTCCTAGACTCATTTTCTCTCTTTCAAGAATTTCTTTAATAAATTGGAATGAACCACTCGGATTTTAACTTCTTGAAATCTCCCATTTTAAAATATTTTTGGAGAGTCACCTTTTGCCCCTCACTTTTTCTACCTGGGTATCATTACCTTTACTTTCCACTTGTACTACCATATGCCTGTCTGACCAATCATACAGTACATTCTTAAGTAGCTGTAACAAGATTGTGTGCATGTTTGTCCATGGCTAATATAGCTCCTGACTCAATACAACAAATATAAACCACTGAAGGTGCCTGCCCACATCTAAGTGGGACAGCACAACCTAAACAGTTGACTTGCAGCCTGCTTCCTTTATCCACTCCAGGATTAAATACTGTTATAGTATTTGTAGAATGAAAATGATTAAAACTGCTTAGATAAACAAATATCAAAGGGGCAAAATGACAGCCTCAGGTAAGTGCTTTAACATCTGAGGTGTTGTTAATTCAGAGTGCACACAATGCTAGTTGGAGGATTACTGACCATGTAACCTGTGAAATGAAGATGACTTGCTACATGTACTGTAGGTAAAAGATTGTCAGGAAGGAAGCAGAAGTAAGTCAACAAGTATATTGGGACATAGTGCTTTCCAGTTAAAGCATGAAAACTCAAGGATTCCAGGATTGCATCACTACATTGTGAAGAATGTGTTAGCTTTTCACCACAAAATATTGCATGTGTTGACGGATATTGCTCTGTACTGATAGGTAGAGTAATTAAAATCTATTCCTAAGGAATCTAAAAAAATAGTAATTGGCTACAGCTATTTTATTTCAAGAATCAAAGCTACTTAACCTTTACATGCAAAATAAACTGGAAACCACAGAAAACCAATTATTAAGGTTTTTATTTATCTGAAACAAGCTACCCAGTAATATACTTGTTTTTAAGACTGGTCAAAGTTTGGAGGAAAACCTCTCTTCGCCTCAAACTGCATGTCTTCAAAATTCTACTCATCTGAGGCAAATCATGTCTTTTCATGGCCACATAAAATATTAGGTGTTTTTCATACTGTCGGTTAGGTAGATTGTGCAAACAATCAAAACAATTTATAATCTGCAGTGCTGTGTATCATGGTCGGCCGCAGACACATCCCTCCTATTCCCAGCCCCAACCTCCACACACTCCAAACACCATGACTTGCGAGGGGAAATCTCCCCCAATCAAAAATACAGGTTATTAGGGTCCTTTTAGGTCTGCCACTCTGGCCCTTTTATCTTGCATGAATGGACTGGAAGAGGATAAGAATTTCACTTTTATTTGACAGCACCATTCCAATAAGTCTGATTACTGAGCTCACTTACAATCCTGCATTGCATTAAGTTTATATGGTGGGATATACCATAGTGTCTTGTTTGTGAGAGTTTTGATCAAACGTATTTACTTCCAAGAAAATCTTCAAGGCACATATGTAAGATTCTGAGTTTGTCTAACTTTCACCATACATAATCTGCATCCAGTGGAAGTATAACATTTCCTTAAATCTAGTTTGAATGGATTTTCATAAACTGCAGGAATTGCAAAAAAGTACTGTATAATGCAATCAAGTGAAATTCAATAGGAATAAAGCTAGACAAGAGTCTGTTTTTCATCTGAAAAATATTTGGATTAAATACACAGGTAACTTTATTAGGCTTTTAAAATCACATAGCACATGTATAAAAAGATGTGTGCCATAACTGAGTCTTGATATTATTTTCCAGACATAAGGAATTCAGAATTAAAACAGTTGGTAACCTCATAATTAATAGAAATATTTCTCCCACTAATGAGAGAGAGAGAGAAGGGGAAAAAGTGGGGAGAAATTATCAAACACAAATGCAAAAACAGCCACTGTGAGTCTAGCATCTCATATTTCCGCTGAATTAAGTCTTTCATCTTATTTTGGCAACAGCAAAGTAAACACAAGACTTTGCTAATAAGGTATAATATAAATTATTAAACCATCTAGCATATGATCAAATGCATTTCAGATTATTTTCTGAATAATTCTGCCCTGACAACTGCCAGGAGTAATATATTTTGGGTGCTCTTGTACAGCCACATTGATTGCTGTCTTTCTGATACTCTAGTCCCTGACTGAAATACATACATCAAAACCGAAAGTTTGGCATCTGCCAGTCACAGCCTAGCTTTTTTTTTTTTGGGGTAAGATCTCACTTCATGTTTGTCAACAAAGACATGATAGCTACTCTTCAGCTGTGAGCTGAGGTTTTAACGGATTCAAAATATTTCTTATATGCAAATTTCCTTTATGGTTCAGGGCATTGTTAGAGCTTGAAGTGTTAGCTAACTACAGTAAAAAATTATTTGACTGAATATATCTCAAGATAAATTAAACTGCTGAATCTTTTATTCCAACCATGCAGTACTATAGGGTTTCTCAAACTTTATTGCACCGCGACCTTCTTCTGACAACCAAAATTACTACACGACCCCGGGAAGGGGGACTGAAGCCTGAGCCCCAGCACCCCAGGCAAGTGGGCCAAAGCCCAACCCGCTTCCTTGGGGGGCACCAAAGCTTGAGGGCTTCACCCCTGGGAAGTAGGACTCAGACTTTGGCTTCAACCCTGACTCCCATCAAGTCTAATGCCAGGGGGTCACGACTTACTTTGGGGACCCAACCTACAGTTTGAGAACCACTGCTGTATTACATACACTCTTGTACCACTTTGTCAAAAAATAGAGATCTTATATAATCACGCACAACAAGCATATGTGAAAAATTAAAAGAAAAAACATTAAAATATGCATTATACATTATATGCTGTAACATACACTTGGGGCTCTTATATTTTGGAAGCATTTTCATGATTTTCAAAGCAAACAATTACAAAAAGGTCCTATAGAATATATTAGAAAATCATATCCCTCCTATCAAATTCTACTGGATAGTTATAAACATGATAAAAAGGGTAACATTTCTTATTTGATTCTACAGATTTATAGAAGTAATTTCTATGGATCCCCATTACACATTTTTATAGAGCCCCATATATTTAATCTCTACCAAATTCTATAGGCTTTTTCCATAAGGCCAGGATATGATCTTAAGAGATGAAAATAATCTGCATATAAATTAATTATCTTTTTCCAAATGTCATTAAATAATCCTCACAATGCTAACAACCTGTGGCATCCTTGCCATTATGCATCTCAAGTAACATGCAGTGCTATTTAGTTGGAAACAAAAAAATGAATGCAAAAAAAGGAGTTTCTGTTGCAACTTTTCAGTTCCCTAACTTAAGTGTGTTTGGGGCAGCTGATGTGCCATATGTTTCCATCTGTAAAATCTTACAATCCTCTAACCTAAGAACTGACTGATTCCAGATGCCCATTCAAAGCTAGGTTAAAGTTTGCTTATTTGTTACAAGAAATGGGAAGTCTTGAAAAATAACCAAAACAGCAAGGCACTTTTGAAAGAGGAATTTCACTTTGTTTATTCTTTTAATTACATACATAGGAAGGGTGGGGGAGAGAATTGGACACAGGGTAAAATACGTAATTAATTAATATTTGTACTCAGTAGAAGGAACAGAGGGAGCCTCACTACGTTTTGGTAATATGCTTTGATTCTTACTCAGTTACAAAATGAAAATAAATTCATGAAAGCGTCGCACAAATAGACTGCAATCTGTAAACCTGTCTTACTATCCATAGATAACATTCAAATCACTGAATCTGACCCGGTCAGCTTGGGTCATGACTACCACTAGAAGCTTGCCTGTGGCCAAACACAAATAAAATGTTTATTTGATAATGAGAGGTCATGCAGAGACTGACTTTAAGCAACAATGTGTCAGTTTCTCTCAGATCTAACAGTTTCTCTGAGATTCATTGTCCATTATGAAGATCAATTTTTGTTCTGCCCTGCCCCAGCCCCGCATATCAAGACTGCAGCCACATCTTGATGCTTTTTCTTCCATAACATTTCCAAGATCTGGCCTCTTCTTTCTGTCAATATAGCTGCCACATTCCAAGCCCTTAACTCCCATCAACCTACTCCTCTCTGAAATTTTCCATGCTGTGTGTCTGCCTCAGGCTGAATTTTTATGAATAAATGAAAAGATCTGATAAGGAGCTAGGAGAGAACAGGGGGCATGCTAGGTAAAGAGAGTGGGAAACTGAATAAGGAGCCCAGTAGGTAGATTGGTACTAGCAGCTGGTGGAAACAGGAATGTGGATGGAGGAGTGGGTCAGAAATACATATTCGATAAGGAGTTGGAAGGGGAGGAATTGGGATTGGCTGGACAAGGAGACTGGAATGGGGAGTCTGGAGGAGTAAGACTGGGCAAAGAGACTGGGACTGGAATGAGAAGCCAGAGCAGTGAACACTGGGACTGACAAGGTGAGCAGAATGGGACTGGGATGTGGAATATGTTGCTGGGGAGCTTTGCCAGCCCATCTAAACTGGTACTTAGATGATAAGGGATCAGTAGTAGATGCAGAGGAAGCATATGGTCTCTTCATCCGGAACCTTGACTTCTTCCTGGGTTGTTAATAAGGTCTCTGGAATCCTGAGAATTAAGTGGGGTGGGATTTTTGAGCCATTTCGGATCTACTAAACTTCCATTTGTTTATAGGTGTGTAAATCCCCAGGGATCTCAACGTGGCTCTGGAATCCTTAAGTGTGCGCAAGGATTCAGCAAATAGCCTGAGGCCATCAAACGGAAGGTCCTCAACTGTGTTTTGGACCTCCCTTAGGAATCCAGACAGTTGGGGCCAGGATGCTCTCTGCATGACCACTACTGTAGAGACAGATCAAGTGACAGCGTCACCTGCATCCAGCGAGGCCTGCAGAAATGTTCTAACCGTTGACCCTTGTTAATAGCAGCCTAAAATGGGTCCCACTGATCAGTCAGCAGATGCTCAATAAAGATGGTAAATTTGGCATAATTTGAGTGATTGTACGTTGCCACATCACTCAATAGTTCACAATCCTAAATTAAAGAGTCACAGATAAATAGGTTTTTCTGCTGAACAGATCAAGGCATATTTGGTTCTTAACATATGGTGTGGCCTTCTTGTGGTGTTGTCTGCCACACTCATTCACTGCCTTCATAAACAGGGTGTTCAGTGCTGGATGGGTGAACAAAAATTTAGGGTCCTTAGACAGGACCTTTTACACGTTGGTGATATCATAGGGGTCTGCCAGATGGATTTGGCAGGATCCAACAGGGGCTTATTAATAAGCAGGGCAACTCAGGTAGAGGGAGTGCACTGAAGGATATTAAGCAAGTTATGTTGCAACTCCCTAACTTCTTCCAAGGGAATCTGCAATGTGCTTCATTAATTCCTGGAAATAGCTGAGGTCATCTGCCATAGTTGGTATGGGACGCATAACTGATCCATCTGGGGAAGACGAAGTAGTATTTGTTTCAAGAGTAGCCTCTTTATCTTCCCTGGCCTTCTGCTCCTCAAAGGATTCTAGTGCCTGAGGTAGAGGAGGAGGGATAGTTTGAGTATGGGAGGATCTTCCCGGGTAGTCCCCAGAAGAAAGACTAGGAGTATGCGAAAATTGCTGTTGATATGCAGCCAAAGGATCCCAGTATGGCTACTGTGGGGGGCGGGTGGTCCAAAAGTCATTGGGGGTGGCATCCACTGGTCACTGGTACTCAAACCAGTTCGGGGGAACACAGGGTCATCTTTGGTGTAACGTTCCCCTCTTTTCAAAAGTCTCAGGTGGGAAATCCCTTGTTTGAAGTGAATCTTAGATTGAGACATGTGAATTGGAAGAGAGGGAGCTCCAGAACTCTCTGAAGGTGTTGGAGAATCAAGCAGTACCAGGGAAATATCCCATCTCTGAAACTGTGCCTGTCTTGATACTGATAACCTTTTGGTAACCACTAAAATGGGAGTCACCGATTCCTCCAAAACAAGGAAGTTCTGGGATAATCTGAACTTCTGTGTACTGGGGGGAGGTTTGAAGGACAGGGCACCATTCCATTTTTGGTAGTGAGGATATAAGTCATTCTGAAAAGTCCCTTCTTGCTAAAGTAGTTGGTACTGATGAGGATGCCTGGAGAGGCACCAAGACCATATGAAAAGTGTGTCTTCCTGGTACCGAGGCCTTCTTAGTGGTTGATTTTGATGCAGATAGAACTGAAGGAGCTGTGGATACTGTTCTCTTAGAGGCGGAATGCTTCACTGATGCAGTGTTCTGCTTTTGCAGTATCAAAGGTCTTGGTACCAACGCATGCTTGTTGCTCTTTTTCTCTCTTTTTGCCCAGAGATCTAGACATAGGATTGGTACCAAGAGTGTCTGGAGCCTCAACCATATTCAGAGTGGATTGAGAGGTCTCTGCAGTGGTCTTGCTTTGTGGGGACTAAGGTCTTTTTGAGGTAGTCTCCTGCGGAGAATGGCTCCACTTTCTATGGGTCTTCTCTGGATTTGCCTCAGGTAGTCCCACATGAACGTGCTAAAGTTGATAGGGCTCTGTGTTCACTCAGAGATTGATGTGCAGGGATGGGTCTTCTGACTCGGATCTGAGGTCTGCTGGAGAGTCTCAGTTTTAATAAAGCAGGCTAATGCACATCCTGAAGCCAAGAAAGAAGAAACTGAGGGTGGTTTGCCCGTATAACCATATATAGGCTTGGGGCATGGCACAAGGAAGTGCAGGGCTCATGTGTGGGCCGAATGGGCACTACTACAGTAGAACCTCAGGATTATGAGCACCAGAGTTATGAACTAACCAGTCAACCACACACCTCATTTGGAACTAGAAGTATGCAATCAGGCAGCAGCAGAGACCAATAAATAAATAAATTAAATAAAAAAGCAAATACAGTACAGTACTGTATTAAATGTAAACTACTAAAAAATAAAGGGAAAGCAGCATTTTTCTTCTGCATAGTAAAGTTACAAAGCTGTATTAAGTCAATGTTAAGCTGTAAACTTTCGAAAGAACAACCATAACGTTTTATTCAGAGTTACATTTCAGAATTGTAAACAACCTCCATTTCCGAGGTGTTCATAACTCTGAGGTTCTACTTTACCAAAAATCTCCAGTTAAAGGCACAAAGGTTGTGAGCCTGAAGTGGAGCACTCATCAGAACCTTACTCAAAGAAGAACTAAATGTCTATGTAGACAAGCCCTTAAAGTGCTTTTAGCATTTAAAGCCTGTTCTATATTCTCACTCAGCATCTTTATATCTTAAGATAGTTGTGAACTGGGTGGCCTTTATTCTGCCTTTGCATTAATGTATTTAATTAAAAAATGACTTATTACTGGCCACTTGTGACCTCAGTAATAATAAAAAGTTGAAGAACGTATTGAGTGCACATTCAGTAATGTTAGCTAAGGAACAGGATAGATTAAAGCTTCCATATAACCTAGTAGCCTTAGAAAAAGTTGTGACAATTTCAGCTTGTTCTTAATAAAACAAATACAGTAATTGGTGAAATTCACATACTTTATTAATTTTGGGAAGAAGTAACTATGTGCACAGACTGTTGTTTTATTTACATCCTTTATACTCTCTCAGAATAACAAGATTTAGCTGGGAGGTTTATAGCTTTCACCTCTGTAATTCCAAAAACTCGGGTTTTTAATTATGCTTGGAAGCGTAGTGAGGGACTTAGTCAGTTTTCTGGTACATAGTGGACTGACATAACTCCACTAGCAGGGATGACGCACATCAACACAAATACTAAATAGCATTAATATTGCTGTTCCTGTAACCTGAACATCAGAGGCATTAGACAAAAAAGTACATGGATTTTTCATGTTACAAATTTCATTTTTAAGTACAGGCATTTTTATATTTGTTTACACTTCCAAATATTTTTACTAGGGGTGTTGATTAATCGCAGTTAACTCACGTGATTAACTTAAAAACATTAATCATGATTCATCGCAGTTTTAATTGTACTGTCAAAGAACAGAATACCAATTGAAATGTATTAAATATTTTGGATGTTTTTCTACATTTTCATATATACACTGTATTCTGTGTTTTAATTGAAATCAAAATGCATTTTTATTACAAATATTTGCACTGTAAAAATGATAAACAAGAGGAATAGTACTTTTCAATTCACCTCATACAAGTACTGTAGTGCAATCTCTTTCACTTTCACGACAAACTTACAAATGAAGACTTTTTTTTGTTACATAACTGCAATCAAAAACAAAACAATGTAAAACTTGAGAGCCTACAAGTCCACTTGGTCCTACTTCTTGTTCAGCCAATTGCTCAGACAAACAAGTTTGTTTACATTTACAGGAGATAATGCTACCCTCTTCTTATTTACAATGTCACCACAAAGTGAGAAGAGACATTTGCATGGCACTTTTATAGCCGGCATTGCATGGTATTTACATGTCAGATATGCAAACATCTGTATGCCCCTTTATGCTTCGGCCACCATTCCAGAGGACATGCTACCATCTGATGACACTTGTTAAAAAAATGTGTTAATTAAATTTGTGACTGAATTCCTTGGGGGAGAATTGTATGTCCCCTGCTCTGTTTTACTCACATTCTGCCATATATTTCATGTTATAGCAATCTCGGATGATAACCCAGCACATGTAATTCATTTTAAAAACACTTTCACCGCAGATTTGACAAAACACAAAGAAGGTACCAATGTGAGAATAGTTACAGCACTCGACCCAAGGTTTAAGAACCTAAAGTGCCTTCCAAAATCTGAGAGGGAGGAGGTGTAGAGTATGCTTTCAGAAGTCTTAAAAGACCAACACTCCAATGCGGAAACTACAGAACCTGAACCACCAAAAAAGAAAATTAACCTTCTGCTGGTGGCATCTGACTCAGATGATGACTCAGATAATGAAAATGAACCAGTCCACACTACTTTGGATTCTTATCGAGCACAATCCATCATCATCCTGGACGCATGTCCTCTGGAATGATGGCTGAAGCATGAAGGGACATATGAATCTTTAGCACATCTGGCACATAAATATCTTGCAATGCCGGCTACAACAGTGCCATGAAAACGCCTGTTCTCAATTTCAGGTGACATTGTAAACAAGAAGTGGGCAGCATTATCTCCTGCAAAAGAAAACAAACTTATTTGTCTGAGCGATTGGCTGAACAAGAAGTAGGACTGAGTGGACTTGCAGATTTTAAAATTTTACATTGTTTTATTTCTGAATGCAGGTTTTTTTGTATATAATTCTACATTTGTAAGTTTAACTTTCATGATAAAGAGATTGCACTACAGTACTTGTATTAGGTGAATTGTAAAATACTATTTCTTTTGTTTTTTTACAGTGCAAATACTTGTAATAAAAAATAAATAAAAAGTGAGCACTATACACTTTGTATTCTGTGTTGTAACTGAAATCAATATATTTCAAAATATAGAAAACATCCAAAAATATTTAAATAAATAGTATTCTATTATTGTTTAACAGTGCAATTAAGCGCGCAATTACTTTTTTTAATTGCTTGACAGCCTTAATTTTTACTAATATATATTGTATTGTAATGCACTATAGAGCATTTGGGTAACTCTAAAAGTACTCACTACTTCAGTTTGATATTGACATGTGTTTACTTAAAAGCACTGATTTCTTAGAACATTTTTTGACTACAAAGTATTCAGCAAATCTTTTTTACTCTATCTGTGAACTGTTCAAGACAATGGTTCAAGGAACAGTTAGAGTCCGAGCTGAGTTTGTTTACACTGAGCTCATAAAGCAAGTCAAATGATATAACCTTCTATACTTCTGTTGTCTGCTGTTCACCACGTCAGCGGGTGGGTCAGTCTGATATAAGCCATTTTCACTTGGTTTCTCAGCTGCATTTTAGTTGAGCTCTCATGATCTAGCAAAAACGCACACACAAAATCCTCTTCTCTCAGCCCGAGCATCTATCGGACTCTGGCAGGCTACAGCATAATAAAATAATACCCTCTGTAATTCCCTGTTACTGGAAATTGTCTGATTTTGTATTTTGACTCACATTTTATATCTACTTTTATATGGAAAAATATATTTTCCCAGGATCACAGTTTCGTTGTTCATCAAAACTGAGGCTTAGTCCCATTTCCAGTGAACCAAAGCAAAGATGCATGAACCCACTGAACTCGGGCTTGTCTGTTGACTTAGAATAGAATGGAATCTTAGAGAAGTCCAATATTCAAACACAGGAAAACCATGTAAATTTTGAGCCAACCCCTTTTGAAGATCAGGGCCTACACACTCACACATCGGTTATGACATAAAAACCTGAGAACCTGTTTTGAACTGATCCCAGAAGATACTGCAAGCTCTAACTGTGATAATTTATAAAGTGCTTTGAGATCCTTTGTTATGAAAGATCAACCATGGTACAATTATCTAAAGACCCAGTAAGCAAATGGAGTTCCTACCCTGCTCCATTGTATCTGCACACTTGATATGGTCCAAATGCACCCCCTTATTGTTAACAACAACCACCGCCACCACCAAGAAAGTTTCAGCCTAAGTTTTCTCTGAAGCTTGACTGTTCCTAGAGTTTTCCTTCTCCAATTCCTTCTGCTTAGAAGCCACTTCAACTCCAGTTATACTCTTGGATTGGAGCTAATAAGAGCCACCTGGCCTGGCATCAGTGTGTGTCAGCAAAAATATTTCTGCATCTCTATGCAGTGTTTTAGCACCTGAAGGAGTGAATCGGGGGAAAGAAATCCTGCCATGTGATGCATTTACAGACAATTAATGAGGAAAAATTAGGAGTAAGAGATCAAGATTGGTGCGCATTAATCCCAAGTAAAAGTGTTCTGTCTTTCATTAGGTGTTTAAATAATTAAAAACATACCAAAATCTCTCTTTTCTTTTACAGTTCTCCAAAAAAACCTCACAGGAACAGTTTTTGTTGGAAACAAAAGTAGAGAGGAGAACTGAATATGAAGTCAAATAAATCCAAGTGTCAGGCCTCAGGAACACCCCTAGGTTCTCAGAGATAAAACACACGTTTTAAAAGTAATTCTCTCATTCTGTAATTTGAGAGAAATGCTTTCAAGAGATCTCAGACTTAGGGAGAGATTGTTTGGTTTTAAGAAGGGAAACAAGTCTTTTTATAATTCTGATTCACCTGAAACAGCAATGGTTTGATCTGTTTAAATACATGATAGAGGATGTTGCATGAAAGCCTAATATTACATTGTATACTTCAAGTATACATGGTTACTATATGTAAAAATAACCTCTTGATGCGAGTCCTGGTTCAGTAAGCTTGCTTCATTGCTTTGGAAATGTCTAATATTAATAGATAACTAATATGTTCAATTAGGCCCATATCTAGTTTTTTGAATGTTCCTACTGCATTTAGGAGTATATGTCTTAGACAATAGAATTAAGTCTCTAATTTTCAGAGAGCCACCCCAAAGGATGGCATTTTGATGACATGGAAATATAAGGTACTTAATCACGCAAATTAAAGCAAATACTACTGTTGTTTAGAAATCCATCTCTGTCTTCTACTGAAAAGGCTCTTTTCTTTTCATCCAGCCTCCGTCTCATCCCTGGCACAACAAAAGATTTCTGTCTAAAGCTGCTGGTAACAAAATTCAAAACCCAGACCCAGACCACCCAAACTAAAACACCTGAAGAGGAACTTTATGCTTCTGAAATTGCATTGGTCAGAGCTGAATTCTCAGTCACAGTTCTCAATTAGGGCTAACCTTTTGGGTTAACCTGCTTTTCCATCTTGACTTACAAGGATACAATGATGTGACCGTCTGATTACTCATTATGGGATAAAGCGACCATTCAGTGAGTTAGTTATGAAGATACAGTATAATGATGGAGAGAATGTGAAAGAAGGGATGCTGTTCTGAAAATGTCATTGTCACCGTAAAGCCCTTTGCGTTATGTAAATTAATACACCATCTGAAATAATTAGGATATGAACTTTCATATCCTAATTATTGTAAAATGTAATGTAAAATTATTATGTAAAATTATGATGCCATTAAAACAAAAACTAATATCCAACAATCAGATCACACTAATTATACTTTAGTTTGTGCTTGGATAAGTCACCATCAAAGGGCCACAGACACAGTAAAGTATTATGGGAACATCATTCAGCATGTAAGAGCTAAATTGTTTCATCACTGTAAAAAGAAAAATTATGAAGCCTAAAGTATAAAGAATCCCTATAAAACTAAGGAAATTATAATCTTAGATCAGAATTACTTCAATAGATTTGTCCTGGCAAAATTATATTGGATTGACAAGAATAATATACATATTAATTAAAAAGTATAAATGCAGTGTTGCATTCATTGTTACCTTTCAAAAACAGGCAGCAAGAGTCCACAGTGTTATAAAAAATAGAGTATTACAGTATCAGTTAGCAGTCTATTGATCATTTCATCAAATGACTTAAGGGTGTAATAGAATTGAGGAACACCCTAATTTGTTCCTAATTTGCTGACCTGTTTGAAATTAGACCTACTTTCAACAGTTTTAAATTAAGCTATTCTTAACCTCATGAATGCAATTTTCACTTGCTTTCAAAACTGGCTGCCATAGCAATAAACCCTTTCACTTCAATGGTTTTTTTGAAATTAATAATAAATGGAGAGGAAAAATTCTTAAAGAACTTTTTAAGGGGCAGAACTTCAACTAATCAGCAGTGTGTATAAAATACCCAGAACACTTGAATCTCCTGCTGACATTTTGTCTGTTAAGAGAGAAAGTTATGTAACTCTTTTAAACCTCTGTTTCCTTTCAAAAGGTCAATATGCTTTTTTTGTGCGGCAGTGCTTAAGTATACATGTGAAGCCATTACTAGGATCAAAGTCCTGGATGGATGAGGACAAGGTGGAAACACGATTCACATTTGTAGTTCCATATGCAATCAACATATAGAAGTATTTTAAAAAGTGCAATACTAGTTATAAGATCTTATATTGGAGCACCAACCAGCAGAGAGAAAGGAGAGGATATGAATGTACACTATGAGTAGCACTGTAATATAAACATCTGCTGAATGGCCTTGGTCAATCTTTGTCTTTTCCGAGAACCAATTCCCATTCTTAGGAGAGGTATGCATATCAAATCCATACTGCCTTTCTCTGGCACAGATGGTTGGAAATAACTGACCTCTAAAAGGAGCAGACAGAATGAGAAAATTAGCGGCTGTTGCCTTTTTATTTTTAATGCTAAAAGCTAATTAACACTCGGTGAATGTATAAAATGGAATATTTAGTAGTAAAGTGCTATTAGGAAAAAAAAGACCTTTTACATTCTATCTAAACTGTCTTCCAGTTAAAATTCATACCGGAAAAAAATCCTAAAAATCATCCTTGCATGTCAGTAGGAGAGCTGAAGAGTGTTTTGTAAAACTGGTAATACACTGCTAGGTAATTTTTAATTTTGTACGTGTGAAGAAAAGGACAGACCCCACCCTCTGGCCCTCACTGCTTTGCTGCAGAAGGCACAAGGCAGCTTTGAAATGTGAAAATACAATTGGCACTGAATTTGTGTAGGCAACAAAGCTAAAAATGAGACATACACTCAGGCAACAGAAATAAAATGCAAAATTAGAAGTGACATTTAGCCCTAACGTCTTCCCTTGAGGTGGGAGGAAAAAATGACTGGTGTGTTCATATCCTTCCATATTTTGTAAATTGATCCACAGCTGAATCATCACCTCGAACTCATATTCTATTCCTATTAACTACACAGGCAGCATAGGATTAAAAAAATTACATAATCTGAATGGATTACATGATGACATCCAGCCAAATAACACTATCCTTCTGGAAATAAAGAGGAAACCAACCAAAATATACCCACTTTCATCTGAAACTGACTTTCCTTCAGTAGAGTTACAATCTTAGATCCTGAAGCTGCAGGGCTTCCTCTAGTGAAA
Organism: Dermochelys coriacea; assembly: GCF_009764565.3. NCBI lineage: Eukaryota > Metazoa > Chordata > Testudines > Dermochelyidae > Dermochelys > Dermochelys coriacea. The sequence continues at coordinate 109,507,121 of NC_050069.1, forward strand.
CCACTAGGACAGAGGTCCCCAAACTGTGGGACATGCCACCCCAGGGGGACACAGAGGAGGATGCAGCTGTGGCCTGGGCTGCTGGCCCCAGTCTCAGTCCCCTTGCCCTGGTCCGCGTCCCCAACCCACATCCCTGCTCCCAGCCCAGGGGAGGTGTGCAGACAGGGGTAAGGGGGGGACACACTGAGAAGTTTGGGGACCACTGCCCTAGGAGTTCTGAATGAATAAAACATGTAGGATCAGGGCACTACACGAGAAATAAAAGTTCTTGCCTCATACTTTAAAGCGCAGTTCTACTCTGAAAATGATTATATAAAAATGGCCCCTTAACTATATGAACCTGCTACCACTTTATTCCTTTTAGCATTGCAGGACCTGTCCAGTTCTGAGGCAATGAGACATATTCTATTCCATCTTGTGCATGATCAAGAGAATTGCTAGCTAAATTCTGATGGCAAAAACTATTCTGCTGGTGACAAATTAGCCAGAAAGAATCCATCTTGACTTTCAGATCCCAGATTGAGCTTTGCTGGACTTCCAATTCCAAAAAAACAAATAAGAAAAAGCAAAACCCAAAACACACCAACTCATCCTCCTTTCCTCGTACCCAAGAGCAGGTAATCTATAGGTCACTGAAAATCGATATATAGAGAGCACCATGATGCCATTTTTACAAAGTCACTTTTCAGAGTAGAACCACACTTTAACATTCTGAGGCAACATATTTTTCTAAATACTCATAGATGGCTTTGTTCCAGTATTTGGAAGACATGAAGAAAAAAAGATTAATCAATAGGGATTTAACACTATAGAACATGACCTCTATTTATAATCAGCAGGGAACAAGAGTAACACATTAAATAAAACTGATTAATACATGTAAAAGCAGTAACCAGCTGGATGCCTTGCACTGCACTAGATTGTAGTGCAGAAAGAGGGAGATAGCACAAGAGCAGAAGAATGATATGTTCTATACCACTCAATGCAAACATTTTTGAATACTGTACCGATTTTTATTAAATATAATCCAACTCACTGAATAAGCATTTTATACAGCAAGAAAATAAATTTCCCTTTTATTTATTTTTTTAAGTTGGTGCTGAAAACCATCCATTCTTGGATAGTGAGAAATGTTAAGAAATTTTGCCAAATTTAAGTCTAATGCAGCAACAGTGATATATTTTTCTTGGAGTCCAAACCAACAGTTTGTAACCTATCCAAGCTGATAAAATTAACGGATTTGAGTGCTAGTCGCAGCCAAAGAACATCAGACTTGGAGGGAAAAGGGAATGGAGAAAAGAAATTCAGAGTCAGTAGAGATGAGTGGGAAATGAAGCTTCTCATTCATTATAGGTGAGCAGCTTTGCTCAGCTCTATAGCAATGGGATCTATCAAACTCCTCATCAGCTTTTTGAACAACCTATTCTACCATAGTCACAAGCAAATGTCATTAATGTGGAGTTAAGTTTCCAATAATCTGTTAAGAGAAGGTGATATTTTCTCATAAAACAAAGTTTTGAAAGCCTGCATATTCCAAACAAATGTTCCGCTTTATAAAAAAAATGCTCACAACATAATGAAATATAAGCACATAGTTGGGTGACCCACAACCTTTAATGCTACATTTGTAGTACTAGCCCGTGCACAACCAGAAATTTAAAGATAATATGATGTATCCATTATAGATCCTGTGAACAGATAATTATTTGGTTTCCAGGACTACTTGCCTGGCTGCTTGTCCAATTTAAAATGTTACCAATTACTGGGAACAATCAGACCAAATTAATAGACCTCAGTTTGCATCCATAAAGGAGAGAAAATGAAGAACAGAAAGTTAAAAAAACCAAAACCCTCACAGGGATAAATTACCCACTCATCTTTTCTGCAAGATTATAAGCCATGTTACACTACAATCTTAAAAAATCTATTTATGGTTGGTAAGATTTATACCTCCTCAACTATTTTTAAAACTAAGCTGTCTTTCCTTTCTACATATTGTATTCCTCCACTTAGGGCTAAGGAGTATTGTGTCTGATTTGTCTTTTCTGTTTTCCTTTTATCCATCTCCCTCACCTTCCTATCCCTCTCTCCAGCTATTAGCTGAGGGGTCCCCTCCTGCCACAAAAAAAGGAAAGCAACTTAATCTGCTTTATTTATTATTTTATTTATTTACTCATGAAAAAACAAATCAAAGACAATATAGAAATGGATCTCCCTACTCCCTACACCACACTTTTCTGATTTACAATTTGACTGTGATGGGGTGGACTAGGCTCAAAGGTCTCAGGGTTCTGCCACACCCATTTCAGGGAAGGAGCAGTGGAGAGATCCTGCAAGCAGGCTAGAGTGGCTGTTGGCGAAGCAGCCAATCAGGGCCCAAGAGGGCCATATAAAAGGCTGCTGAGCACTAGTTAGTTGCTGCTTGGAGAAGAAAGGACTGCAGGTCTTGCTGCCTGGAAGAGCAGCAGGGCCTGTGGTAGCACTGAGGGAGCTCCTGGCTGGTTGCTGGGATTGAGTAGGGACTGAGTCTGGGGAGGGCTATAGGAAGATAGTGTCTCCAGAGAGGAAGTTCTGGGGATACAACCCCAAACCAGAGCTGCACTACTTAAAAACCAAAATTGGAGGGGAGGGGTGCTAGAGAGAGACAGGCCCCAGTGGACCGTATACCGCGGAATGGGGTTGTGCTGGTTAACATACAGAGTGATTTGGCTGGAATGCTGCGTCACTGACAAACCTGCCTGAGAACCACCAAAAGGGGACACCAGAACTAAAGACTGCAGACATGCCCAACCAGAAGGGGGCACTCATGAGATGTGGGTGCCAACCCTGTTACACTGACACATATAATGGAAAGTTCTTTGCTGTAGGATTTCTTTTGGATGCACTCTCTATTTATTCAGGTAAGCTTCAGTTTTACCAGGTTCTATGTGCTCTTAGGCTTCCATCTCTCACTATGGCTATTTTCTTCCAAATCTTCCTGATCAAATTCTATCCTCAGGTCCTTCAGAGATCTATGTCTCCTACATAAGAAAATGCTGTGGGTTTTTTTTAGAAATAAAGCGTAGCATAAAGAGGAAGCCCCTCTTCACCCCTCCCCCCCATGATTTTCTACAGTAGCCCTACGGTCCTAACTTAGATTCATAGATACTAAGGTCAGAAGGGACCATTCTGATCATCTAGTCCAACCTCCTGCACAGCGCAGGCCACAGAATCTCACCCACCCACTCCTATGAAAAACCTCACCCATGTCTGAGCTATTGAAGTCCTTAAATCATGGTTCAAAGACTTCAAGGAGCAGAGAAGCCTCCCTCAAGTCAACCATGCCCCATACTACAGAGGAAGGCGAAAAACCTCCAGGGCCTCTCCAATCTGCCCTGGAGGAAAATTCCTTCCCAACCCCAAATATGGCAATCAGCTAAACCCTGAGCATATGGGCAAGATTCACCAGCCAGATACCCAGGAAAGAATTTTCTATAGTAACTCAGACCCCATCCATCTAATATCCCATCTCAGGGGATTTGGCCTATTTACCCTGAATATTTAAAGATCAATTACTTACCAAAATCCCATTATCTCATCATACCATCTCCTCCATAAACTTATCGAGTAGAATCTTAAAGCCAGATAGATCTTTTGACCCCACTGCTTCCCTTGGAAGGCTATTCCAAAACTTCACTCCTCTGATGGTTAAAAACCTTCATCTGATTTCAAGTCTAAACTTCCTGGTGGCCAGTTTATACCCATTTGTTCTTGTGTCCACATTGGTGCTGAGCTGAAATAATTCCTCTCCCTCTCCTGTATTTATCCCTCTGATATATTTATAGAGAGCAATCATATCTCCCCTCAACCTTCTTTTAGTTAGGCTAAACAAGCCAAGCTCCTTAAGTCTCCTTTCATAAGACAAGTTTTCCATTCCTCGGATCATCCTAGTAGCCCTTCTCTGTACCTGCTCCAGCTTGAATTCATCCTTTTTAAACATGGGAGACCAGAACTGCACACAGTATTCTAGGTGAGGTCTCACCAGTGCCTTGTATAACGGTACTAAAACCTCCTTATCCCTACTGGAAATGCCTCTTCTGATGCATCCCAAAACCGCATTAGCTTTTTTCACAGCCATATCACATTGGCAGCTCATAGTCATCCTATGATCAACCAATACTCCAAGGTCCTTCTCCTCTTCCGTTACTTCTAATTGATGCGTCCCCAACTTATAGCTAAAATTCTTGTTATTAATCCCTAAATGCATAACCTTACACTTCTCACTATTAAATTTCATCCTATTACTATTACTCCAGTTTACAAGGTAATCCAAATCCTCGCGTATAATATCCCGATCCTTCTCCGAATTGGCAATACCTCCCAGCTTTGTATCATCTGCAAACTTTATTAGCACACTCCCACTTTTTGTGCCAAGGTCAGTAATAAAAAGATTAAATAAGATTGGTCCCAAAACCGATCCCTGAGGAACTCCACTGGTAACCTCCCTCCAACCTGACAGTTCGCCTTTCAGTAGGACCCGTTGCAGTCTCCCCTTTAACCAATTCCTTATCCACCTTTTGATGCTCATATTGATCCCCATCTTCTCCAATTTAACTAATAATTCCCCATGTGGCACGGTATCAAATGCCTTACTGAAATCTAGGTAAATTAGATCCACTGCATTTCCTTTATCTAAAAAATCTGTTACTCTTTCAAAAAAGGAGATTAGGTTGGTTTGGCACGATCTACCTTTTGTAAAACCATGTTGTATTTTGTCCCATTTACCATTGACTTCAATGTCCTTAACTAATTTCTCCTTCAAAATTTTTTCCAGGACCTTGCATACTACAGATGTCAAACTAACTGGCCTGTAGTTACCCGGATCACATTTTTTTCCTTTCTTAAAAATAGAAACTATATTAGCAATTCTCCAATCATTCGGTACTATTCCTGAGTTTACAGACGCATTAAAAATTCTTGCTAATGGGCTTGCAATTTCAGGTGCCTTTAATATTCTTGGATGAAGATTATCTGGGCCCCCCGATTTAGTCCCATTAAGCTGTTTCAGTTTCGCTTCTACCTCAGATATGGTAATATCTACCTCTATATCCTCCTTCCCATTTGTCATGCTACCATTATCCCCAAGATCCTCTTTAGCCTTATTAAAGACTGAGGCAAAGTATTTGTTTAGATATTGGGCCATGCCTAGATTATCTTTAACCTCCACTCCTCAGTGTTAAGCGGCCCCACTTCTTCTTTCTTAGTTTTCTTCTTATTTATATGGCTATAGAACCTTTTACTATTGGTTTTAATTCCCTTTGCAAGGTCCAACTCTACTCGACTTTTAGCCTGTCTCACTTTATCCCTACATGTTCTGACCTCAATTAGGTGGCTTTCCTTGCTGATCCCTCCCATCTTCCACTCCCTGTATGCTTTCTGCTTCTTCTTAATCACCTCTCTAAGATGCTTGCTCATCCAGCTTGGTCTACAACTCCTGCCTATGAATTTTTTCCCCTTTCTTGGGATACAGGCTTCCGATAGCTTCTGCAGCTTTGATTTAAAGTAATCCCAGGCCTCCTCTACCTTTAGATCCATAAGTTCTTCAGTCCAATCCACTTCCCTAACTAATTTCCTTAATTTTTGAAAGTCAGCCCTTTTGAAATCAAAAACCCTAGTTGCAGATTTATTTTTGTTAATCCTTCCATTTAGTTTGAACTGAATTAGCTCATGATCACTTGAGCCAAGATTGTCCCCTACAACCATTTCTTCTATGAGGTCCTCGCTACTCACCAAAATTAAATCTAAAATGGCATCCCCTCTAGTCGGTTCAGCAACTACTTGATGAAGGAATCCATCAGCTATCGCATCTAGGAAAATCTGAGCCCTATTATTATTACTAGCATTGGTCCTCCAGTCTATATCTGGGAAGTTAGTCTTCCATGATCACGCAGTTTCCATTAGTATTTACTTTATTAAAGACATTAAAAAGGGCTCTATCCATATCCAAATTAGATCCCGGAGGTCTATAGCACACCCTAAGCACTATCGTAGGAGAGGCTTTACTAGTTTTCTTCCCCAATGTAATTTTTGCCCACACGGACTCTGTCTTATCCATTGCATCGCTTCTTATTTCTTTACATTCTACCTCATCATTGATATACAATGCTACTCCACCACCTCTACCTTTGTTTCTGTCTTTCCTAAACAGCACATACCCTTCAATACCTGTAGTCCAGTCATGACTACTATTCCACCATGTTTCTGTTATCCCTAGAATATCTGGTTTCACTTCCTGCACCAGTAGCTCTAGTTCCTCCATTTTGTTACCTAGGCTCCTCGCATTGGTGTATAAACATCTTAATTTTTGCTCTTTGGCCTCGCTCACATTTTGTACCCTATTAGGCACAGTTATTCTACAGCCAGTATAACCTATTAGACTAGTATCCACACCACCCTCGCTCCTTATATACATTCTCCTACCCACAGCTGTATCCTTTCTTACTTCGTCTTCTTCCCTCTCAATGATAAAATCTGGCGTGGAGATTTCCTGGACATCTCCCATCCATCTCCCCCTAATTCCTAGTTTAAAGCTCTCTTTATCAGTTGTGCCAGCCTCGATCCTAGAAGTCTATTTCCTTCCCTACTCGGATGCAGTCCATCCCGAGAGAACTGTCCTCTGTCTGTGAATGCCTCCCAGTGGCCATACATCCCAAAGCCCTCCTTATAGCACCACTGCCTAAGCCATCTGTTGACAGTCATAATCTTGTCACACCTTTGTTGCCCTTCTCTAGGAACAGGAAGGATCCCGCTAAAGATCACCTGAGCCTCAATTTCCTTAAGCGTCTTCCCCAGCCTAGCATAGTCTCCCTTAATACTTTCCAGTGAGAATCTAGCCGTATCATTTGTTCCCACATGAAGGATAATTAGGGGATTCTTTCCCGCTCCCTTTAGGATCCTTTTCAACCTCAGGTCTACATCCCGTATCTTAGCACCGGAAGACAGCACACCCTTCTATTCTCTGGATCAGCTCTAGTTACAGGCCTGTCTATTCTTCTCAATAAAGAGTCCCCTATCACATAGACCTGCCTTTTCCTGGTGACTGTGCTATTCTCCAGTCTCTCCCCTGTTCCCTCTGGCTGCAAGTACTTTCCACTCCTATTTTCCCTTATAATCTTCTTCAACCCATCCTGTATCCTCCTGGGGCTCATATTTGGTCTAGTCTCCCTTGACTCTTCCGCTTTTCTTATAGGACTAGCCTCTCTTCTCTTCTTCCTTACCCTTCCACCTTCAACAAGTACCTGCTGAGCCCCTTCTTCATTTTCCAACTCTGCAAACCTGTTCCTAAGCTCTATTTCTCCTTCACTAGCCCATCTTTTCCTCTGTCTGGTTCTTTGAGTCACGTGTTTCCACTGACCACTTTCCTCACCCAGTCTCCCCTCAAAATTCCCCAGCCCTGCTTCCATCCGTGAGTCTGAGCTTTTCCCTTCAGATACCTCATATCTTTGCTCCATCATCTGCTCAAACCCCTTCCTAAACTCAACCAGACTTTCCACCTGCATCTCCAAACCTCAGATCTTTTCTTCCATCAGCTCTATCAGACAACATTTCATGCAGAAAAAACTCTTACCGGTTCCCCCCTCCAGGATCATGTACATACCACAGCTTCCACATTCAGTCATCCTCAATGTGTCTTCCACTACAGGAGTCACTCCCACAGCTGCCTCCATATCTGTCATCACCTTCCCACCTTCTCCTCCAACAGAACTCCCACTCAAACTCCCCTGTTTAGAGCTCTGTTTGCTAGCTCCTGTGCCGCTGCAGCTGTCTGTGCCACTGCCTGACTGGCTGGCTACCTTTATAGGGCCCCTAGTCAGAAGCCCCACCCCCTAGGCAGGGCTCAGCTGCTCTCTCAGCACAAAGCCCCACCCCCTAATCAGGTTCAGCTGCTCTCCCAGCACAAAACCCCTACACACACACACACACACACAAATACAAATACTAGAAATACAAAACCAAGTACAACTACCTTCTCCTCCAACAGAACTCCCACTCAAACTCCCCTGTTTAGAGCTCTGTTTGCTAGCTCCTGTGCCGCTGCAACTTAGTTCCTTCCTTTTCTTCAAGGTGAGGGAAGAGACGTCCTTATAAAATTTTATATGTTTGCCCCAGGACAGTGAAATAGGTCCACTCTTTCCGATAATCTTCAGTGGAGGTAGAGTTTTGTGAGTTCTATTGATTAATATAAGAGAATTCTCATCCTTTCTAAGTAAGTCTCTAAATAGGGTTTCTATAGATGAATTTAGGTTCTCCATCTCATTGTTCTCTGGGACTCCTTTGAGTTTCAGAGTAGCAGACATGTTAGTCTGTATTTGCAAAAAGAAAAGGAGTACTTGTGGCACCTTAGAGACTAACAAATTTATTTGAGCATAAGCTTTCGTGAGCTACAGCTCACTTCATTGGATGCATTTGAAAATTTATTTGAGCATAAGCTTTCGTGAGCTACAGCTCACTTCATCGGATGCATTTTCAAATGCATCCAATGAAGTGAGCTGTAGCTCACGAAAGCTTATGCTCAAATAAATTTGTTAGTCTCTAAGGTGCCACAAGCACTCCTTTTCTTAGTAGAGAGTGTATTTTTTCCCATCTCCATATTAGTTTGCCTGTAAGGGAGCACTTTCTCCCTAAAATCAGACTCCCCTTTAAACCATGCTTTGTTGACTGTTCTTTTTGGCAACCTATAAACAAGGCTTTTCTGTTTGCTGACAGCAGAGATCAGATTTGGTTAAGTTTAAGGGTCACCTTTTGCTAAGTGACTAGAAAAAACATCTCTGCTGACTGTGAGAGTGAAGCTCTTCTAGAGTTTAGAGAGACATCCTGAGGTGAAATGTCACCAGATCCCATGAAATAAACAGACAAAGACAGATTGACTGACTGACCAACCACTGGGGAAGCTCATTCCCCCGGTTTCTCTTCTGGCTGCTGCTCACTTCTCCCAAAGATCCTTTTTTATTTTTAAAAGTCTTAACCTAGGGAACAAGTTAAGAATTATGAAATGAGAAACATTATAAATATGGAGCTCTGGCAGAACTAGTTCACACAAAGGGTAATAAAACACATGGAACAAGTTACCATGGATAGCAATTGAAACAGTGTATAAATCAGCTGACTGAAGCGATAGCTAAATTTGTATCAAGAGGAAGGGGAACTGAGGCATATTAAGAAAACCAGAGTTATGATAAACCCAAAATCAGCATGCCTATACATTCAGATAGTCTTTTTCTGTAAAAAAATATCTTTTCCTTTCTACCATTTTGTCATATGGTGAAAATTTCCCACCAAAGGGATCTCAGACTCAGCGGATCTGTATATGGTGATATAGTCAATTATGACGGTCAGCCTTGCCCCTAGCTTCTCCCTGAGACCATTAACATTGTTCTTTACTATTATAAATTCCTCAGCTTGCAGCCTAACTGTTTCACTTGTCCTCCTCATGACACAGAGCTTGTGTAAACAAGTGGAATCATTTTTGTAGTCATAAGTTTTAACTCCTCCTGTTTGAATTTCTAACAGAGCAGTTCTCTTGCAGGTACTTGCTTTCTTACGGGTGCTCTGATTTAGGTTAATCCTTAAGTAGGAAACTTGTGCATTCCTTTGGTTTTTTTATGCTGAAAAGCCCCTAAAGAGTTTAAGCAGGCCCATAGATCTATGACAAGATTTAACCCATACTTACTTAATGCAATTTAATGAAGCACATGAAATGCTACTTAAAAGGTAAATAACATTCGGACCATTGTCATACAGTTATGATGCTTATTCCTGATATATTATTTATTAAGCATTGACAGTAAACTCAGTATGCACAGCAATAACATGGGAACAATTCAGCAAAGCATTTAAGGACATGATTAAGTCAATCTCTATTCGTTACATCATTTAAGCACATGGTTATGCTTGCTTAAGTGTTCTTTTGAATAGGGATGCACATTAAGTGTTTTGCTGAATCAGGTCCTATGTACATACATGTAGGGATATCATGTCTATAGCTTTACATTATATTTTTCTTTTATGAAACTCAACCTAATCATTAATTGTAGAATTAAGATACACATTTGCATTATCTGTTTAAAAAAAAAAAGATTGCAGGCAATAATTCATGACAAGTTTGCTTGGAACTAGAAAAAAATTTAATTTAAATGCCCAAAGAATGTAGACATTTTGCTAGATTCATTAGGACCGTGATTCAGTAAAGCCCTTAAGCATATACTTAAGTCCCATTGATTTTAACTGGATTTAGGCACTTGCTTATGGCCTTTGATGAAATGGCACATAATCTGGCACAATGAGATGTAAATTCCCATCATGGCTATATCCTGCACTGGCCAACTTTCTACTGCTAGAGCAGAGTTTACACCAATCTAAACCAGGAGAAATCTGGGAAGAATGGTTTCAGAGTAGCAGCCGTGTTAGTCTGTATCGGTAAAAAGAAAAGGAGTACTTGTGGCACCTTAGAGATTAACGAATTTATTAGAGCATAAGCTTTTGTGAGAATCATAGAATATCAGGGTTGGAAGGGACCTCAGGAGGTCATCTAGTCCAACCCCCTACTGAAAGCAGGACAAATCCTCAACTAAATCATCCCAGCCAGGGCTTTGTCAAGCCTGACCTTAAAAACTTCTAAGGAAGGAGATTCCACCACCTCCCTAGGTAACACATTCCACTGTTTCACCACGCTCCTAGTAAAGTTTTTCCTAATATCCAACCTAAACCTCCCCCACTGCAACTGGAGACCATTACTCCTTGTTCTGTCATCTGCTACCGCTGAGAACAGTCTAGATCCATCCTCTTTGGAACCCCCTTTCAGGTAGCTGAAAGCAGCTATCAAATCCCCCCCTCATTCTTCTCTTCCGCAGACTAAACAATCCCAGTTCCCTCAGCCTCTCCTCATAAGTCATGTGTTCCAGTCCCCTAATCATTTTTGTTGCCCTCCGCTGGACGTTTTCCAATTTTCCACATCCTTCTTGTAGTGTGGGGCCCAAAACTGGACACAGTACTCCAGATGAGGCCTCACCAATGTCAAATAAAGGGGAACGATCACATCCCTCGATCTGCTGGCAATGCAGGAAAAACAATGTGGGCTTGGTTTAGCCTTCTGCAAGAAGCAGCACTTGCCAGACTTCCCTCTCACCTTGAAGAAAAGGCAGGAACTAACTTACGGGGCTCTCCACTTGATACCAGCTGCTAACTAGACATAGAGCCATCACTGCCCACCGATAATCTAGCCAACTTTCTATCCACCTTATAGCTTATGCTCTAATAAATTTGTTAGTCTCTAAGGTGCCTTTTCTTTCTTATGTACTCCTTTTCTTTTTTCTGGGAAGAATGTAATCATCATAGTTTACTTGTTTGAAACTAATCTTCCTATGAATCACTATAATTGTACACTTGTCAGTGGCTCTTACTAAAAATTCTACTTTTAAGGTAAAATTTTGGTCCAGATAACAGCTGTGCAGTGCTTTAGAATATAACACATCTACTACAGTCCCTAGATCTGTTCACATGAAGGTTGGGCATTCTTACATTCAGAGCCCTTGATTCTGAGGCTCACTTCCTCCCTTTTTCCAACAGAGCCAGAGGTGGTTGAACTTCAGGGCATTTTGCCAGGCCCATCTATTTACTCAGGCTTTTTCTAAAAGGGTGATATTTGATGGAGAGGGTAGCTGTGAGAGGATGCTTTTATTATCCTTAACCAACATGTATTCCATTTATGTATAAATGAGATGTACTTTTAAACATTTTTTAAAAAAAGCAACAAACAGCTGCGTGAAATATTCCTTCAAACTTTGTCGGCTTATGAGTTGGCAAAAATATTTACTAAATTAGGAACATTTTATGATATCAGTAAAATCTGTATGAAAGTTTGTGTGAAATTTTTGCATTACCTCTTTGAAGTTCAAGCATGGTCAATGGTGACTGGTCACAACTTACATGACACTGACTCTGGTTCCCTGATTGCCTGAGTCTCACCCATGTTTGTCAAGTGAAGCAGAAGCCATTTTGGTTCATTTTGAATTGTAGTTTGAGTGCTCTCTCTGAGCTAATCATGGAAAACTGCTGGAGGTTATGCAGGGAATAGGCTTCTATTTCTTTTTCCAATGAGAGCAGTCCAGCTCCACTCCACACAGTTTCACAGTCATCTACATTCTGCACCGTTTAAGGTTTCTCCCATGATACAATTTATATGCAGTTTTTCTGTGTTCAGGCTGGGTTGCAGCTTGCTTTTACATGCAACTTTGCATTCTGAGGTTTTCAATTGTAAAAAATTATTCTTTGTCATATTGTTTGCTCTTAATGTGTACAATTTTGAAATATTCTTCTGTTTCTAGCAGAAAGAGGGAGTATTGCTGGAAACAGTAAACTCTTTCAAAACAGTACATATTTTTGGTGAGTCCACTGAAACATACACTGTAACACTAAATAATGCTTATGGTACACTATGGAGAACATATTTTCTTTGCTGCTGCACTGTAATATCTGTAGCCATCAATCACCACTGTCATGGCCCTAAGTCAGCACTCCATCCTATTCAGCAAAGCACTATGCATGTGCCTAACTTTAAGGCATGTACTGAAGTCTCACTGATTTAACTGGGAGTTAAGCATGTGTTTAAGTGCTTCACTGAGATGGGACCTATATCCTTCTTATTCACTCCTCTTGCTCCAGACTACCTATATTTAAATTTAAATTCAGATGCCTCTTCAAATGGCTGCCAATTTGAAAACCTGTTCCATCCCAATGGACAGTTAAAGGATGAGAAGAGAAATTTGCAATGAGAGGACCACTGACAGAAGCAGAAGAGGGACCAATACTGGGGACACTGTATGTAAATCTACCTCAAATCCCCTAGGTATCTCAGCTGCTTGCATTGCCAGCTGCAAGATACAGGCTTCTAACTACAAGAGCTTCTAGCTGTCTCAGGGACAGTTATGCTGAGTGACAGATGTCTGATGGCTCATAAAAGAACCATCTGGCAGCTGGTTACCATCTTACAGCTGCCAACTCCTTGAAAGCTCAAAACTGGCTCAGCCTGTTTGTATGTGGAAGGGGTTGGGCAGGCAGGAGGGAAGAGGGCTGTACATTTGAATTTTTGTACAAGCATCATTTAAAATTTCTCCTCCATCCCACATACTGTTTGTTTGTTGTAACTGTGGAAAAGCTAATCAAAATGCATGAGTTTTGTATTTCCTCTTTCAAAAACTGGTACAGTCTAGTATTGCCAACTCACATAATTTTATTGCAACTGTAGAGATTTTGAGGTGTTTTTTAATGTGTCTGATGAACACATGATGAAAAGCTGTCCACTCATGAATTTTCTTTTATTCAATATAATGATTATCTCCTATTACTGTCAATGGGGCTGAAGCTAGCAAGATGGCTGCCAGGTCCCTACAGTGTTGCTGCATGTGAAAGTGAGGCTGCCCTTAATAAAGTGAGCTGCTACCTCCCACTCTTTTGATTGAGACTGAAGCCAGGCCACAGGCAAAATGACTGCCATTGTATGGTTCAGGAGGCAATGCAGGGAATTGTGAGGAGCAGTAGAGACACTGAAAGGTGGATGGAGAGGATGAGGGGGAGGAAGGGCAGCAGGGAGGCAGATTTGGGGGAATAGGGTAAAGTGGGATGGGGGGAGGCATGAAGAAAGGGTTGTGGCAGGGGGGGTCTACAGCAGAGGCAGCATGGGTGGGGTGTGAGGCCCAGTCTCAAGGGCAGAAAAGTTTGGGTGGGAAGTGCTACTTCTTGCAGAAGGCTAAATCAAGCCCACATTGTTTTTAGTGAGCTGTAGCTCACGAAAGCTTATGCTCTAATAAATTTGTTAGTCTCTAAGGTGCCACAAGTACTCCTTTTCTTATTGTTTTTTACTGTGACATTATCGCTTATATGAATACGTCTTTGCACTGAAACACTGTCAATTTTGGAATATTACAAGTACTTACAACACTTATTCAAAAATATTTAATGAAGAGACATTACATAACACTGTTCTCCCCAAGGAGGCTGGTTACTGGTCAACTGTCCGTTAGCTAACACGGATTAGTTATTTCATACTTACTTGTGAATTCATTTGTTCTTTTACTGAAGTACTACATAAACATAAGCAGAAGCATATTTCTCTTCTGCTGTTGCATACAATGTACAATGTTCATTATTTGTAAGACCCCCCCTTCCTGACATACTCATCCACACACTGTTCAGCTAAATTCAGAAAGAAGGAATTAATGTAAAGTTTTTTAATATATATATCTGTAACTCATCAACCCTAAAAAGTATTATAAGTTCTATATGTGAGTGAGAGTCATGATTCATTAAGTAGGTCAGTGGTTCTCAAGCTATTTACCATCCAATCTTTCTTTTATCAAAGAAAATAAACTAGAAGGGGAGAGAATCAAAGTAATAATAAGAAATGAATGGCTGTTCCTCTATCTTAGGGTCGAGGAAAGGGTAAGTGGAGTCTCTATGTCAGCAGCCAGAGAGAGGTGTCCATATTTGTGTGCATTAAAGGCTGACTTTTCAACCAGAAATTATCACAGACTTTGGCAGAAAAGTAGAGGAGAGTTGAGACAAAAGATGCACTAAAAACATGACCTGATTTAAAAAACAAAACAAAAAATTCCCATGATTTTGGGGGCCAATCTCATGATTTTTGATCTCTTGAGGTTGGCAATATTGCAGAACCCTGTTCCACTTCTAGAGGCAGAATCAGAATATATATTTTCCAAGATGTTTCCATTCCCCCCATCTGTTGTGTGCATACATATGAATATAACATATTATAAATGTAAAGAGCAACACACAGTCACACATACATCTCCCTGTTTTCTTTCCATAAGCCAAAGACATCAAAGATGGCTGTCATGCAGTTTTTGCACAAAAATTCTGAGCTAGAATTGGTTTTCTCAAGCAGATCCGTGGGGGGAAAAAAAACTATCCCTCAAAATTTTGCCAAACACCCAACCCTAATAATAAATATTAAGAGTATCTGTTCTTCCAAGTAAAAGCAATAAATAAAAAAACCCCACCAGAGTGCCATCCTATGCATTTCCTAGCAGGGTATGTAAAGAAAGTACCAGAATCATCTCCTGAGTATTAGAGAAACATCTGTTAGTGGAAAATGCTGAAACTAACTGCAGGAAGTATAAAATGACGGAAGCATGGTTCAAAACAGTCAGATTTAGCTTCCCACTATTGAAGACGACACAGGTAGCTACAGTTCTAGGTCATGCAGTCTTTTCTTAACATGTCCAGTAAAGAAAATATGAGTAATACGACGCCTTACAGGAACAAACTCAATCAGCCAAAAAAGTTTTGAAAGCCATTTAGTGTTTCATATCCCTGTTGTTGCCTTGCATCTGGACAGTACAGGAGCTGGTCAAATGATAGTAGCACATCACCTGAGAACCTGTATCTCCATAGTTGTTTTGAAACCACTTGAATTATGTTGGTTCTAATAATTTTCCTCTCTCTTTTAATATATAAAATATCAGTCAGCATTCAGTCTGCTCATTCCCATGCTACAGGCTTTTCGCAGCACATACTCAGTTTAATGACAACTCTGGTTCTGTTCCAGTGGATTATTTTAAAAAAACGTGATGAAAAAAACAGCCGTGTTTAAGTAGTTATAAAGTCCAATCAGACACTTTGAGATTTTGGCTGCTTACTCCCTTAACAGTCCTATGCCAGGCCAAAAACCCAACACACACACACACACACAAACACACTGCAGTTATTACTTATGTTTTATGATGTGTCAAACACATTACTGCATGTACAGATTTATTACACTGTTGTACTGTTTTTCCACAGCCAAACCCCGTCAAGATACCATTCTAACTTATGAGTATTAGTCCATAAGTGTCCATTTTAAAACAACCATCTCAAACTGTAACAATGACTGAAATGTTTTTTCTTATTAATACTTGTCTACAATTTACTGTAAAAAGGAAAAAGCAGCAAGGTGATCAAATAAATTGTCAGGTATCTTTCTTCCATACACTAAACTACTGCTACATATATTTTTGGAGCGCCGAACAATTCTGCTGGAGAAAGGACATCAAATGATGCCTAGAAATGTGATACACATTTTCATTTCACACTCCATCAGCTTTTACAACAGGAGCTCCACGACATGCAAGAGAACACTTGGCAAACTGCCATATTTGCCAAGGTATAAAATACAGGATAAAGTTACCTTTAAAAAAAGTTTTATATTCTCTGCATGACTAAATCAGCTGTCTAGCTTTGATCAAATATGTTAGAAGTATAGAATACTTCTCTCTACTGGTAAAATCTGAACCTCTGGAATGATGTACATTGAGGTATTTTAATACAGGCCTAAAATTAATGTATTCTATATTACAAATATTTTGATAAAGAAAAATACACAATTCTTTCCTAAAGTTTACTAGGTTAGAGATATACTAGATTATATAAATCACCGGTGTTGAATCTTTTCCCTGCTAATAATTTATTTTTCTATGTTACATTCTGGAACAAGAAACAAGATTATTGTCTTTACGAGCAAAAAAATAAAGCTATGGGCATTAGCAAAAACATCTTTTAAATTCAGATTTCAAACTGTCAGAAGATTAAAACTTCATGCATACATAAAAAGGGAACTATAAATGAAAACAGAAACATAGCCTGGAATCATTATTCTTGAACAGCTGCTGTTTTACTAGTGTAGTAAAGGAGAAAATGTCTTTTACTCACCTCTGTTATACCGGAAACCTGTCCTTTTGCTAGCGGTCTGGTGATGGATGGAGTGAACACATTGGCATCTGACACTGGCCGCCCCTTCATAAAATGTTTCCCTGCTTCATAAATATTCACTTCTACCATTTTACCCATGAATTCAGGGTTCTTTGGCACGAGAACCTTTAAAAGAAATTGTTCAGATGGTACAGACATATTTCCTATGTTGAATATCTTAGGACTCAAGTCACCACAGATTTCATTCAGAAACCAGAGTTTTGGTGAAAGGTCAGTGTGAAACCTGAAAAACTCAAATCTCATTCACCTGCATGCTCTACTTCCTCCTAAAAGTCTCTGTCGGGTAATATCTCCCATTTGTACTCCCAAAGAGCTATTCAGCATTAAGTCTACTCTTTTTAACTATGCTTAATTGCCTGAGTAATACCTTTGGCAGACAAAAGAGGTGGGTATGAGGTGCAAAATTTAGATCAGGAATCAGATCCAAACACCTCCGAAGGTTACTTGCTCAAGATAACTCTACTAGATGTCTCTAAATCTTTCTGTTTTCATCTCTTTATTACATGATAACCTATTGGTTCTTCAGCTGTAAGATTTTCATGGCATAAACAATGTCCACATGTGTTTATAGAGAGCCTCACCCTTATCTTTATTGTGACCTCTTGGGATACGTCTACATTTCAATGTAAGCCCAGGGTTTGCAGGCTCAGGCTTAACCCCTCTTCTATCTACACACAAATTGCACTAACTCAGGGCTCACACCCAGGGTCCCAGGACCCCATGGAGGTAGAGGGTCTGAGCTTGAGTCAAGCCAGGACACAGCAGTCAAGCCCTGTTGTTTTGCAGTGTACATGTAGCCCCACTGGACTCATGCTCTGCAAGTCTGCCAAAAGAATTCCACAATCTCATGGGTCAACCTTCTTTGTCCTCTGGACAGTCAAGTTTGGTGGACAATCAAGTTTTCCCACACTGCACCAAACGGCTAGAGCAGCAACATTTTGGGAGAGTGCTAGAAAGTTTGGGCTATGGGTGGTTGGATTTGGCCCACATAATTCAGTGTAGACTCTGGAGTCCCAGGCTGGGATCCAGGGTTCAACAACTCCTAACCTGGGTTACAAATGTGCGTAGACACTTAAGTCCTAGGTTAAGAAGCCCTATGTTAAGAAACCCCGAGTCTGCTAATTTGAGTTCTACTAACCTTGGGCTTACACTGCAGTGTAGACATACCATTGGTGTTATGCTAGAATAAATATTAAAACAATAACAACATCCTCACTCTCTTTGTAAAGCAGGTTCTTTCAATATAACCAATTATCATAAAAATATACTGAGAACACGAAAAATAATCATAAAGGCCTTTGCAGCTGAGGTGCCTAACACATAGCAAGCACATTTGAGAAGAGATGGGCATGCCCCGAGGACAGAGACCAAAGCCACACTTTCCTGATCTTACAAAACTGCAGGATCTTCTAATTCCCTGAGAATGTCACAGAACATGGACCACATACTATAAACTCTTCCAACTCTTGTGCTCAATTTATACTATTGCTGGTAAAGCAAGAGAAATGAGATCTTTCTAAATACATTGGAGCAGTTTTTCTTGCTTCAAGAACAAATGGTACAGCAAAGACTTTAACAACAGGGAACCTACAATTGAGCTAAAGTGGTATCAGGAACAACCAGGAACAAAAGTGTATTTACTTAACCACTTAAATCCAAATTGCTAAACATGTGGCCCTAATTTCCCAAAGTGTTTTTGACAGAGAGGCCTATTTGTGATTTACTACTCTGTGTCAGCAACTCTTCTAAGGCCTGACATACTCACTACACCAACACATTTTTGTATAATCTGTATCTAAATGGTGTCATGTAACGTGTCATTGAAAAACCAGTAACTCACTGATCATTAATATTCTTGCATAAAAGTTAGAACAGAAGAATGGCCACACTGGGTCCATCTAGCCCAGTATCCTGTCTTCCAACAGTGACTGTGCCAGATGCTTCAGAGGGAGTGAACAGAACAGGGCAATTTATCGAATGATCTGCTCCATTGTCAAGTCCCAGCTTCTAGCATGGATTGCGTCCCTGACCATCTTGGCTATAGCCATTGATGGATCTATCCTCCATGAACTTATCTAATTCTTTTGTGAACCCAGTTATACTTTTGGCCTTTCTACCATCCTCTGACAATGAGTTTCACAGGTTGGCTGTGTGTTGTGTGAAGAAGTACTTCCCTTTGTTAGTTTTAAACCTGCTGCCTATTAATTGCATTGGGTGATCCCTGGTTCATGTGTTACATGAAGGGAAAAACAATACTTATTATTCGCATTCTCCACATCATGCATGATTTTATAGCCCTCTATCATATCTCCCCTCAGTCATCTCTTCTCCAAGATGAAAAGTCCCAATCTTTTTAATCTCTCCTCATATGAAAGCTGTTCCATACCTCTAATTATTTTTGTTGTCCTTTTCTGTACTTTTCCCATTCTAATATACCTTTTTTTGTTTGGGTGACCAGAACTGCATGCAGTATTCAAAGGGTGGGCGTACCATGGATTTATTTAGTGGCATTATGATATTTTCTGTCTTATCTATCCTTTTCCTAATGGTTCCTAACATTGTTAGCTTTTTTTTGACTGCCACTGCACAATGCCCAGATGTTTTCAGACAACTATCCATGATGACTCCAAGATCTTTTACAAGTGGTAACAGCTAATTCAGATCCCATCATTTTGTATGCATAGTTGGGATTATGTTTTGCAATCTGCATTACCTTTGCATTTATCAGCACTGAATTTCATCTCCCATTGTGTGAGCCAGTTACCCAGTTTTGAGAGATCCCTTTGTAACTCTTCAAAATCTGCTTTTGGACTTAATTATCTTGAGTAATTTAGTATTGTCTGCAAGCTTTGCCAACTCACTGTTTACCCCTTTTTCCAGATCATTTCTCGTTCCAGTACAGTTTCTTGGGGAACACTGCTACGTAGCTCTTTCTACTGTGAAAATTGACCATTTATTCCTACCCTTTAACCAATTACTGATCCATGAGAACCTTGCCTCTTATCCCATGATTCTTTTCTTTACTTAAGAGTCTTTGGTGAGACAGGGCTACCTAGCACACAGACACTCAGAGCGTGAACTGCATGTGAACTGTAGGCTTGCTGTGAGCATCCCAGGCTGGGAGCTACTGCAGCAAAGCGCTGTAAGGCACCCAAACTTGCAGGTCAAGTGGTGACACAATGCTGAAAGAGATCTACCATACACTATGCAGAAAATCAGCCGGGTGCTTGCAATGTTATATGGCAGTAAAAGAAAGTAAATTAAATTATGTGCAGCATACACAGTCATCACCAATAGTTTCTCCCTCTCTCATGGCAGTTGAGACACCATACTCAGGAATACTGCTTAACATTTTTTTTTTTCAAAAACTAAGTGAAACACAGACAATTGCAAGAAAACTAAATTAACCCTTATTGTCTGAGGCAAATTATCTGCATTTAAGTAACGCTGATAATTTTGTGAGGCAGATACTGTAGTTCAGAAGGGTTGTGTTCTACGTGGAAGGATTTAATTTGCAAGCAAATACTTAAAAACAAATTCCATAAACAAACTGCATATATTTAAGATTGAAGTGCTATGAGTCTAAACATGAGAGGCAAAAGCTCCTTCTGAATCAAAATCTTTCTTGCCTTTTTTCTATTCTTTTTTAACAAAGACTTTGCCAAATTGCATTGTCCAGAAGGGCTATCTGAAAGATTACTGGAAATCATCAGTTTTTGTGTGTATCCATGTACACAAATATTCATTAAATATTTTTAAATTCATTTATGGTATTTTGACAGCTACAACACACCACAATGCAGAATCCCCATTAATGAATCTAGATCGGGGTCTCAAACACAAATGACCATGAGGACCACATGAGGACTAGTACATTGGACCAAGGGCCGCACCACTGACCACCCCCCTGCCGCTGCCCCGGCCCTGCCCCCACTCCACTCCTTCCGTGAGACCCTGCCCCGCCTCTTCCCACCCCTTCCTTGCCCCCATTCCACCCCCTTCCTTGAAATCCCCACCCCAACTCTGCCCCCTCCCTGCCCCCAGGGGGTGCAGAAGAAGTGCAGGGTGTGGCAGGGGGCTCAGGGCAGGGGTTTGGGGTGCAGGAGGGGTGTGGGGTGCAGGAGGGGGTCGGGTGAGGATGGGGCAGGGGGTCAGTGTGCAGGGTGCAGCAGGCGGCTCAGGGCAGGGGGTTGCGGTGCAGGAGGGGTGCATGGTGTGGCGGGGGTTCAGGGAAGGGGGTCGGAGTATGGGGTGCAGCAGGGGGTTCAGGGCAGGGGGTTGGGGTGCAGGAAGGGTGTAGGATGTGGCAGGGAGCTCAGGGCAGGGGGTTGGGGTGCAGCAGGGGGCTTAGGACAGGGGGTTGGGATGCAGGAGGGGTGTGGGGTGCAGCAGGGAGCTCAGGGCAGGGGGTTGCGGTGCAGAAGGGGTGCGGGGTGTGGCGGGGGGGTCAGGGAAGGGGGTGGATTATGGGGTGCAGCAGGGGGTTCAGGGCAGGGGGTCAGGGTGCAGTAGGGGTGTGGGGTGTGGCGGGGGCTCAGGGCAGGGGGTTTGGGTGCAGCAGGAGGCTTAGGGCAGGGGGTCAGGGTGCAGCAGGGGGCTCAGGGGAGGGGGTTTGGCTGCAGGAGAGGTTCGGGGGGGTGGGTACTGCTCTGCCCTGCCCCCGCGCCGCTCTGGGAAGCGGTCGGGACCGGGGGCGGTGGGAGGGCATGGGGCTCTGTGTGTTGCCCTAGCCGCTCCTCCAGGTACCTCCCCCGAAGCTCCCATTGGCCGTGTGTTTGAGACCCCGATCTAGATAGTTGTACTCCTCTTGGCAGGCAGCATTTTTTCCTTTGCCTGTCTTTTGAACTGTAGCACTTTTACTGTTGGACTGGTTTAGGGATATTACCAGAAAGTAAAGAGAAAATTATTGAGATTTTAATTTTGTTTGTTTATTATTTACAGTACCTGCTCGTAGAACTGATTGTGAGCAACATAAAACTGGGAATCAAAAGATTCTTCTGTTACTAGAACTCTCTGTCTCTCGCCAACCTGGAAAATAGAAAGGTAAGAAGTGAGTCGGAGAGTAAAACCCCATAAAATACTCCTTGAAGGAAGATGCTCCAGAAACTTCCTCTTGAATTTAACAGAGGAAATTTTGGCTAATTTAGCAGCTAAAACAAGAAAATAAAATGAATTAAACTGCCTGTAAGATAATATTGACTATTTGATTACATGAAATTAACATAGTTTGAAATTGCATGGTGGTAATTTCATTTTGTTCAAATGTGAAACTTCAATGCAAAAAGTCAATCCAATTTTTTCCCCTTATTATGAATAGGGTGTCAGAAATTAAAATATTTTAGATATACACCTTTGTCCACAACCCCACAAAAGCAAACAAAGCCCCAGCATCTTTCTGTATTATTTGCAATAATTTTTAAAAATGAGCTAGTCACAGGCTGCTGTCAGATCCAAATTTGCAGAAATTTCATGACACAATGAAATAGTAATAACCATCTGTGAGTGATGAGTAACTGTGATACTGTGGAAAACCTCCAGATATAGAAGGATAAAACAAGTCCATTCACCCTTTCACATTTTTCAGAATTCTTTAACCACATTTTCTGCACAAGACAGCGTGTAAACAAAAATGGTTTATTCCTTCACAGCCCATCTTCCTCCTCCCTCCTCAGCGATATCACAATGCTGCATTTGTGACATCACATTCGTTCCCATGGCAATAGGTCTAGTCATCACAGATTTTCAATCCTGGATTAAGAAGACTGACTATGAGGAGGAAATCTTTTAACAACACACACAGATTCAATAACATTCAAGGGAGTACGAACACAGGACAAAAAAGCTATAACATATTTATTATCTCCAAACGTGGTCCATTGTGAATAATATCTTTTAAAAGGCACCAATCATATTTTATGACATTGCCAAAAAGTTGAGCATGGAGAATCAAATGTATTTAGAGATAGGCCTGAGTAATCAAGTACAGATCAAGACCTGAATTTTCTTAAAGTTCAGAGATGTTTGAATGAGTGGTTTTGGTTTGATGCATTCTTATGCTGCTTTAAGAAGTTTAGATCTGGACTTTTCCCTAGCTCAGGGATATTCATATCCACATTTTTAGCTTGGGCCAATTGTAGCTGAACGTTTTATCTGAACGTAGACTGGATTTTTTCTGACTTGTTTGACAAATGCATTCTTCAAATTACAGCTTCTCAGCAAACTGAATTTGTTTATTGCTTTTATTCTTATCCCCCATTTAGAGACTCGTCAACATGTCCTAGCTTTTAAGCATTTAGTATATGTAAACAAAACTCCATTAAAGAGCACCTGTCATTTAAAAAAAGAAAAATCACTTCAACCACATCTGAGACATGGCTGTTACACAGAAACTGTGAGGTCCTATGAAACAATCACTCTGAGAAAGCTAGGAAGACCCAGATGAACTGATTGCATTTACACAGTTCAAGTAGTAAGTAGTGAAGAAAAAACACACTAACCATAATGTTTGGATCTTCTTTAAAAATTAGTAGAAATAACCATGGATTAAGAGCTGGTAGAGACTTGGATAAAGAGACTCCTACAGGGAGAAAACTGTGCTTGTTTGCACACATTTTAATGTTTGAGAGTTATTTATAACACAGTTTAAGTATCTATCAATGGTTCTCAGAGAATTCTGTAATTACAAATAATGATAGAATTAAAGTTTTAGTAAAACAGATCTAATGTAACAATACTATGTCCCCAAATTTTCCATGCTATTTTTCTCTCAGTATAACAATTATCCAATTCAAATCCCCAGAGGGGTTTTGCAAGTGCATGTCTAAAGGCCACTAGAAACAACTGTCAGTGTAATAAGATTGTAGGGAACACTTCCCCTGAGAGAGCTTTCTGCTTACATAAGAATGGCCATACTGGATCAGATCAAAGGTCCATCTAGCCCAGTATCCAGTCTTCTGTTGGTGAGCAATGTCAGGTGCCCCAGAGGGAATGAACAGAACCAAGCAATCATCAAGTGATCCATCCTGTCACCCGTTCCCAGCTTCTGGCAAACAGAGGCTAGGGACAACATCCCTGCCCATCCTGGCTAATAGCCATTGATGGACCTATCCTCCATGAATGTATCTAGTTCTTTTTTGAACCCTGTTATAGTCTTGGCCTTCACAACATCCTCTGGCAAAGAGTTCCACAGGTTGACTGTGCGTTGTATGAAGAAACAGGGCTTTGGAATGGAGCCTGGAGCAGCTCCGGAGCAGTGAAGCTGCAGGTTTTTGCCTGGAGCTGGAGCGGAGCAAGCTCCAAAGCTCTGTGAAGAAATACTTCCTTTTGTTTGTTTTAAACCTGCTGCCTATTAATTTCATTGGGTGACCCCTAGTTCTTGTGTTATGAGAAGGAATACATAACACTACCTTATTTACTTTCTCCACACCAGTCATGATTTTATAGACCTCTATCAAATCCCCCCTTTGTCGTCTCTGAAAAGTCCCAATCTTATTAATCTCTCCTTATACAGAAGCTGCTCCATACCCTGAATCATTTTTCTTGCCCTTTTTTGGTACTTTTTCCAATTTGAATATATCTTTTTTGAGATAGGGAGACCACATCTGCACACAGTATTCAAGATGTGGATGTACCATGGGTTTATATAGAGGCAATATGATATTTGCTGTCTTATTTATCTATCCCTTTCTTAATGATTCCCAACATTCTGTTCGCTTTTTTGACTGCTACTGCACATTGAGTGGATGTTTTCAGAGAACTATCCACAATGACTCTAAGATCTCTCTCGAGTGGTAACAACTAATTTAGATCTCATCGTTTTATATGTGTAGTTGGGATTATAGTTTTGAGTGTGTTTTACTTTGCCATTATCAACATTGAATTTCATCTGCCATTTTGTTGCCCACTCACCCAGTTTTTGAAATCCCTTTGTAGCTCTTCGCAGTCTGCTTTGCACTCAACTATCTTGAGTAGTTTTGTATCATCTGCAAATTTTGCCACCTCACTGTTTACCCCTTTCTCCAGATCATTATGAATATGTTGAGTAGTACGACCAGATCCCCTGGGGACTCTACTATTTAACTCTCTCCATTCTGAAAACTGATCATTTATTCCTACCCTTTGTTTCCTATCTTTTAACTAGTTGCTGATCCATCAGAGGACCTTCCCTCTTATCCCTCGACAGCTTACTTTGTTTAAGAGCCTTTGGTGAGGTACCTTGTCAAAGGCTTTCTGAAAATCTAAGTACACTATATCCCTGTTGTCCACATGCTTGTTGACCCCCTCAAAGAATTCTAATAGATTGGTGAGGCAGATTTCCCTTTACAAAAACCATGTTGATTATTCCCCAACAAATAATGTTCATCTATGTGTCTGACAGCTCTGTTCTTTACTATTATTTCAACCAGTTTGCCCAGAAGTTAGGCTTACCGGCCTGTAATTGCCAGGATCACCTCTGGAGCCCTTTTTAAAAATTGGCGTCACATTAGGTATCCTCCAGTCATTTGGTACATAAGCTGTTGTTTCCATGAAATTTCTGGCAATGAATTTTAATATCCCAGGGGAATTCAGAATGGGTTTGCAGTACTACAGCAGGAAGTGGGCCCATGGTACATCATTTTGCAAAGAGTGGGAGAAAGCTTCAGACCAGCAGTACTCATTTTTGGGGCAATACTTTGCCATTGTATGGCTATGAAAAAGGTAAAAAATGACCAATCACTCATGTCCTAACATTGTACTGCAATGTTTACCAACATTGTAATTTACCGTCAAAATATACTGATACATCACCACAGCAACATCAACCTACTCCAACTTCAGTTGGATATTGGGAGTTCTAGTCCAATCGCTTAACGTTCTCTGTACTGTCTCACATATGTCAGGTGGTTTAGTAAGCATTCTGCTTTCTTAGGTCCAAGACAAGGCTGAGCTGAAGGAGTTCCAGCTGGAGCTATATGAATGCTGCTTCTGGGACCCCCTTATCTATCTCGAGACAGTGAGGTGGACAGGTGCAGTGTAAAAAGGACAGGTTTCAGAGTAGCAGCCGTGTTAGTCTGTATTCGCAAAAAGAAAAGGAGTACTTGTGGCACCTTAAAGACTAACAAATTTATTAGAGCATAAGCTTTCGTGAGCTACAGCTCACTTCATCGGATGCATTTGGTGGAAAAAACAGAGGAGAGATTTATATACACACACAGAGAACATGAAACAATGGGTTTATCATACACACTGTAAGGAGAGTGATCACTTAAGATAAGCCATCACCAGCAGCGGGGGGGGGGGGGGGGAGGGGGAGGAGGAAAACCTTTCATGGTGACAAGCAAGGTAGGCTAATTCCAGCAGTTAACAAGAATATCAGAGGAACAGTGGGGGGTGGTGTGGGAGGGAGAAATACCATGGGGAAATAGGTTTCAGAGTAGCAGCCGTGTTAGTCTGTATTCGCAAAAAGAAAAGGAGTACTTGTGGCACCTTAGAGACTAACAAATTTATTAGAGCATAAGCTTTCGTGAGCTACAGCTCACTTCATCGGATGCATTTGGTGGAAAAAACAGAGGAGAGATTTATATACACACACACAGAGAACATGAAACAATGGGTTTATCATACACACTGTAAGGAGAGTGATCACTTAAGATAAGCCATCACCAACAGCAGGGGGGGGAAGGAGGAAAACCTTTCATGGTGACAAGCAGGTAGGCTAATTCCAGCAGTTAACAAGAATATCAGAGGAACAGTGGGGGGTGGGGTGGGAGGGAGAAATACCATGGGGAAATAGTTTTACTTTGTGTAATGACTCATCCATTCCCAGTCTCTATTCAAGCCTAAGTTAATTGTATCCAGTTTGCAAATTAATTCCAATTCAGCAGTCTCTCGTTGGAGTCTGTTTTTGAAGCTTTTTTGTTGAAGTATAGCCACTCTTAGGTCTGTGATCGAGTGACCAGAGAGATTGAAGTGTTCTCCAACTGGTTTTTGAATGTTATAATTCTTGACGTCTGATTTGTGTCCATTCATTCTTTTACGTAGAGACTGTCCAGTTTGGCCAATGTACATGGCAGAGGGGCATTGCTGGCACATGATGGCATATATCACATTGGTAGATGCACAGGTGAACGAGCCTCTGATGGTGTGGCTGATGTGATTAGGCCCTATGATGGTATCCCCTGAATAGATATGTGGACAGAGTTGGCAACGGGCTTTGTTGCAAGGATAGGTTCCTGGGTTAGTGGTTCTGTTGTGTGGTGTGTGGTTGCTGGTGAGTATTTGCTTCAGATTGGGGGGCATTAGGGAACGAGAGCTGAGGAAGCGTTGTTCTAAGTCAGCCATAAAAATGTTGGCCCCTGCCCCTACTCTACTTGCGCTACATTGATGACATCTTCATCATCTGGACCCATGGAAAAGAAGCTCTTGAGGAATTCCACCATGATTTCAACAATTTCCATCCCACCATCAACCTCAGCCTGGACCAGTCCACACAAGAGATCCACTTCCTGGACACTACGGTGCTAATAAGCGATGGTCACATAAACACCACCCTATATCGGAAACCTACTGACCGCTATTCCTACCTACATGCCTCTAGCTTTCATCCAGATCATACCACTCGATCCATTGTCTACAGCCAAGCGCTACGATATAACCGCATTTGCTCCAACCCCTCAGACAGAGACAAACACCTACAAGATCTCTATCATGCATTCCTACAACTACAGTACCCACCTGCTGAAGTGAAGAAACAGATTGACAGAGCCAGAAGAGTACCCAGAAGTCACCTACTACAGGACAGGCCCAACAAAGAAAACAACAGAACGCCACTAGCCATCACCTTCAGCCCCCAACTAAAACCCCTCCAACGCATCATCAAGGATCTACAACCTATCCTGAAGGACGAGCCATCGCTCTCTCAGATCTTGGGAGACAGACCAGTCCTTGCTTACAGACAGCCCCCCAATCTGAAGCAAATACTCACCAGCAACCACACACCACACAACAGAACCACTAACCCAGGAACCTATCCTTGCAACAAAGCCCGTTGCCAACTCTGTCCACATATCTATTCAGGGGATACCATCATAGGGCCTAATCACATCAGCCACACCATCAGAGGCTCGTTCACCTGTGCATCTACCAATGTGATATATGCCATCATGTGCCAGCAATGCCCCTCTGCCATGTACATTGGCCAAACTGGACAGTCTCTACGTAAAAGAATGAACGGACACAAATCAGACGTCAAGAATTATAACATTCAAAAACCAGTTGGAGAACACTTCAATCTCTCTGGTCACTCGATCACAGACCTAAGAGTGGCTATACTTCAACAAAAAAGCTTCAAAAACAGACTCCAACGAGAGACTGCTGAATTGGAATTAATTTGCAAACTGGATACAATTAACTTAGGCTTGAATAGAGACTGGGAATGGATGAGTCATTACACAAAGTAAAACTATTTCCCCATGGTATTTCTCCCTCCCACCCCACCCCCCACTGTTCCTCTGATATTCTTGTTAACTGCTGGAATTAGCCTACCTGCTTGTCACCATGAAAGGTTTTCCTCCTTCCCCCCCCTGCTGTTGGTGATGGCTTATCTTAAGTGATCACTCTCCTTACAGTGTGTATGATAAACCCATTGTTTCATGTTCTCTGTGTGTGTGTATATAAATCTCTCCTCTGTTTTTTCCACCAAATGCATCCGATGAAGTGAGCTGTAGCTCACGAAAGCTTATGCTCTAATAAATTTGTTAGTCTCTAAGGTGCCACAAGTACTCCTTTTCTTTTTGTAAAAAGGACAGCAGCAGAAGAGAAATTGGACAAGAGACTAATATATGTGAATAACATCAGCCCAAAGGAAAGCCAAAGCCTTCAGGATGGCAGCTGTTGTTTGACTGGGCGATTTCTTGGGAATAAATGCAGAGGAATGAAGGAACTGAAAGTCATCTTTGTTGCTGAAATTAAAAATGGCTATGTTAACAGATAAATCAACTTAAACATTAGACATTGTTAGTTGGAGGGGACAAAAGCATCACTATTCATATGTGAAAAATAATTGTAGAGAACACAAAGTTTTTGATCATTTAAGTAGAGAACACAATAGTTTTGGTAATTTGAAATGAGCCGTGGCTTTTTCATACATGCATTGCCAGCTGTTCTGACCAAGGCCTTCAGGAGGATACATGGGCACAAAGAACATAGGCCCCTTTGATCCACTGGGTAGTCACAGACTTAATACATTCAAAATTCTAGTGAACATGGGGAAAAGAGGAGAAAATACAAAGTTGTATTTAATCAATTATATTACTGGGCATATGGGAACTACAACAAATGACAAAAAATGAGCACAGTGTATTCTAATTACAATAAAGGAGAAATAAGTGGCAGAGTGTAGCTAGCAAAACAAACTTGTCCATCAGACTGCGATTACGCAGTTTTACCCCTCCTTTGAAAGAGTTAAATATGTGGATAACAAGTCAGAAGTCATAATAGTCATCTTTGCTGTCTTTTCACATATGTACCCATAAATGAAAACTAGTATTTTTATTATTGTTTTTCTCCTCTTGTCTATTTTCAAAAGTGTATGTGAAAGCTGACTTCTGAAGTCTAGCAAATGACTCTGCAACTTACTCAGGAACAATTCTTACCCAATATTTGGAACTAAATGGAGGACTGCCCTGGAGTTTTGGCTTAGAAAGAGTCTAGGAATCTTACTGGAGCAGGATTTCACTGTTTCCTGCAGACAGTTTGAAAAATAGCAACAGCAGCAGCAGCAGACTTGCCACACATCTTGTGTAAGACAAATGCTAATTTCTCAATTACACTGTATGCAATGAGAGTTCGACAAGCACTACTGCTCCAGTCCCCTCCTACACACAACAGTTGCCAGGCAGTTTATAAACAGGTAACATAACAGGTAACCAAATTATTTCAATAAACTTGTGTATCATTTTTGTTCATCCTACAATAAATTATGACACAATAATTTTGTAACTAAGCTTTTCCTTTTTTGAATATCATAAAATGCATTTTTTTCAGCTGACAGATTTTCTAAAATGAAAAAATGGTGGGAAATGTCAAATATCTTTTTTGGCTTTAGTCAGATTAGTTTTTATCAAAGCTGCTCAGAATATGTTAAATACAAGGTTCTGACCTTAAACTATGAAAACATATTTCTAGTGTCACTGCAAAAGACTGACCCCATATACCCCTTTAGACTAATTACTGCAGTGTAATGTCACCAATGAACCATTGTAATTACCCTTGGGAAAAAAAGTATGGTCCTATTCTTATTTAGTTAATGAAAATTATAACCTTTCTATTTTGATTAATCACTCACAACAGCCAAAGCATGTGATGCATGCTCTTCAGGGAATACAGTAATTTTCCTGACTGTTTATGCATTCTTCTTTTCTCAGGCTCATGGAAAGCTGCGCTTCTTTGGGGGTGGGGATGTTTAAACAGCCTCTCTGGGCTAAAAATAGTTTTTAGAAAGATTTTAAGAACACTTGCATTTCTGTACGTTTTACAATGCTGTCATAAAACAAGGCCTTATAATATACTGCACAGTAAGTTATCGATAGCCGTCTCCAGTGACTTACACTGACAAAATCTTGATAGGATTCAATCCAATTTCCGCTGAAGTCAGTGAATGTCACTCTGTTGACTTCAGTGGAGGTTGGATCAGGCCCTTTGATCCCAAAAATTACAGAGCAATGGTTTTGACAGAGTTTAGACCCCACAGAAAAAAACAGTTTCCTTTCTATATAGTATTTTGAAATACTAACAGTCAACAGAAATTCTACTGCAAGCTTTTGTTGCGCTAACCGAATATTCTGATAAATAGATGCATGAATATTTTTAAGCCCTCTTTACCAGAAAGCCTAAACTAAGGTCCGGTATACGTGGGGGGCGAGGGGTGTATCTAAGTTACGTAACTTCAGCTATGTGAATAATGTAGCTGAAGTTGACGTACTTAGATCTACTTACCATGGTATCTTCATTGTGGTAGGTCAACTGCTGACGCTGTCCTGTCAAAAGGAAAAGGAGTACTTGTGGCACCTTAGAGACTAACAAATTTATTTGAGCATAAGCTTTCGTGAGCTACAGCTCACTTCATCGGATGCATTTTCTTTTTGCGAATACAGACTAACATGGCTGCTACTCTGAAACCTGTCCTGTCAACTCTGCCTATGCTTCTCGCTCTGGTGGAGTACCAGAGTCGACGGGAGAGTGCTTGGTGGTCGATTTATCTCGTCTTTACTAGACATGATAAATCGAACCCCGCTCGATCGATCGCTCTAGAGGTGAATGTAGACATGCCCTAATTTAAGCAACCGATAGTTTAGAATGCCCCTTCTTTTGCATGTAAATTGTTCTAACGTCTCAATATTTAAATAATTAATAAATATTTTAATAACAATGTGAATGAAAAAGAGCATTCTTACGTTCCATCCTCTAAATCGTTTTTCATATTACTGTATCTACTTCTTAGGGGCCAAAATTATCTTTAGCCATCAGAGACCAAATTTCGCAAGAACTATAATTAAGCATTTTGTGGCAATCATTTAAGCATCTTAAGTGCTCACTCTTCGCATTACAGCAGGTGGAGGGCAGGGTGACAAGAGGGAGCGCAGCTGTGTACACAGAGCTCTGAGGAATGAAGGCAACATGTCAAAGATTTCTTAACAATTTCTCTCCAAAGAAATATGTGACCAAACATATTAAGTTCCTTTTTCCTTCAGTCCATGTTTCCCCCACACTCTCTCTACTGCCATCCTCTGTTTTGTGCAATCCAATGCTGCTTCTCCAGGTGGTACGATATCAACATCTCCATTTATAAAGCTGGTACCAGAACCTCCAACAGAGACCATCAGTGTTTTTCCTAGGGCTTTTCAACACACAATTTTTGTACTGCTTTAACTATCCCAGTTTGAAAGTGGAATAGGTCAAGTGGTGCAATCCCCTAGCGTGGATGCAATTATATTAGTATAAAGATGCTTATAGCAGTATAACTAATACCATATGGGAAGGGAAATAAACTATACAAGTATAAGGCACCTTTTTATCAATATAACTGTGGGGGCTGTACAAATGTGACTATTTTGAGAAAATCACACCCCTCACCAACATAGTTAAATTAGTACAAAAACTGTGTATAAATCTGACATGAACAACAGGTGTCTACTCCCTCCCTTTCAGAACTCTTATAAGATGACCTCCATCTTGCTGGGATGAGGGTGTGGGGGAGGTGTTATCAATGCTGGCCACTTCCAGATGGCAGAATGGATGGATTTCCCCGTTGCTGTTTTCTACATATATTTGTATTATAAATTATATTTGCATAATATATTATTAACAAAATATTAACCCCACATAGGACTTTGCATCTTCAGAATCATGCAAACATTAACCTATTAATTCTAGCAACACTTCTATGATCCATTTTATAATTGAAGAAACAGACAGAGATTAAGTGAAACTTCCAAGGCCTCACAGTGAATAAGTGTTAGAATCAAGACCAGAACTCAGGAATTTCCTAGTCCTGTACATCAGGGTGGCCAACCTGTGGCTCCAGAGCCACATGTGGCTCTTCAGAAGTTAATATGCTGCTCCTTGTATATGCACCAACTCCGGGGCTGGAGCTACAGGCGCCAACTTTCCAATGTGCTAGGGAGTGCTCACTGCTCAACCCCTGACTCTGCAACAGGCCCTGCCCCCACTCCACCCCTGCCCGCTCCCTCCCCTGAGCCTGCTATGCCCTTGCTCTTCCCCCTCTGAACCTCCTGCATGCCACCAAACAGCTGATCGGGAGGTACAGTGAGGGAGGGGAAGGGACTGCCAGTGGGCAGGAGGTGCTGGGAGCGGGGGCGGGTGCACGGAGCTGATGTACTACTGTGGCTCTTTGGCAATGTACATTGGTAAATTCTGGCTCCTTCTCAGGCTCAGGTTGGCCACCCCTGCCATACATAGTCCTCCAGATCATGCTGCCTTATGTACTAAACCAACAATTTAATTATTGAGGAAAACAGACTACCAATCTTTTAAACAGAGAATGAAAGCTGTATTTTGAAGCAAATTTCAAATAAAGCTATTGCATGCATTTAAAAAACAAAACAGAGACACTGGACACTACTGAGCTCACCAAACTAATTAGATCATTTTGGCAGCTTAGCCCCAGCAGTGCTAAATACTGCCTTTTATGCTTTACATCAGTTAGTGATTTTTCCTTACTTACATTTTTCAGGTTGTTTGCTATTTTGATAAGAGCTTTGGGCACAGTCAAGGTACCAGTTCTCATTAGGACAAGCTAGAATCCCAAGCACAAAGCAGTCAAACTTTACCAAACTTTCATATTTTATTTCATTGTAAATTCAAATGAACAAAATTAACATGCTTAGGATTCAAAAATAAGGCACTTTTAGACTAGCTTTATTTGACTGATCAGCCTCTAAATGTTAAATTGCAATGATTTTATTTTCTGTGACGTGTATATACACTTTACACACATGCTACACATACTATGCCTCTTACCACTACACTATTTAAGAGTTTAAAACAGGTCTATGCAACAGATGCACGCAGTATAAACCTCCATCTTTCAACCCTTTGCCAGCCTGGCTTGAGGATGAGCAAGCAGGAAGGATTAGGTATAAGTTAAAGATAGACAGCTCTAATAGTATCTAATTAGCACAACAAAAGAAGGTGCCTCAGTTGTTCAGCAGTGGGCAATGCATCTCATTAAACACAACTCAACAAGAATTATTTGGTCCCCTTATGAATACTTTTGGCACAGCTACCAGAGAGCGAGAGAGAGAGAGCGAGAGAGAGAGATGGAGCTAGAGTGCATCTGCTTTCTTGGCCCAGTACTCCAGCTTCAGGGTAAATAGCCAGCTTCTATTACTGTGCACCTGCATCTGACTGCTTCATTTAGACTTGGTCTCCTGCTGTGAAAATGTAGCTTCTTCAAGCACATACAAGCCCTGCCATTCACTTCACATGAAAATTATATTCAGAGATATCAGCGGTGACCTAAAAACGACAACCGGTCCTCAAAGTAACTGTTTCCTTTTAAATTCTGTAAGTTTATATTTTGCTCTCTTTCCTTTTCATTGCTCCTCTGTTCTAAAAGGGAATCAGAATTTTAGTTTATTTTTTTATCATTTCTGTCAAATTACATTTTCAGGTCTAATTAACCTTATAAGAAATTATCATATGAAAAAAAGTCCTCAGAGATGTGGAATTTACTCTGGTCTGTCTTGTTCAGTTCACTCTGTTGTAAGCCCGACCTGTGTGGTTAAAGATCAGGACTGGGAGGCAGGAGATCTGGGTTCTGTTTCTAGCTCTGCCACTGACTTGCTATGGTCTTTGGGTAGATTAGATATCCTCTCCACACCTCAGTTTCCACATGTGTAAAGATGGATCATAATATTTCTACAGCTCAGAGAGTATAGTGAATATTAACTCATGAAAGTTGTTACAGAAATACAAAGTATTATGTTTAGAACATCCACTCTCTGACTCCTCAGCCATTTCTTTAATGTAATTCTGATTAAAACCACTACCTAATTTCTTCATGTCATCTGACAAAAGACACCAAACTATGCACAAATCTCTGCAGAGGAAGTATACATGAAAGAAAAGGGAAGGAACTTAAGTAGGTGTTATGTGGTTCTGCATTTCTTTCTCGCCGCCCTTCATGCTTGAAATTTGGATGCATGATTCACAAACCGAAACATCAGACATGAAAAAGATGTGCGTTGGTAAATGGGTTGCCTTTGAGGAAATGTCAGTTTTGTGATCAAAACTAAGTACAGAAAACCTTCCATTTCTGGTGATTTCCAGGGACATAATATGGAGTTTTAAACGAATCCTTGTAAAATATTAGCAAATTACACCCATACTCCAACTTCACCATGCATTCCAACTGTATGGTGAACACAGATTTTATTTTGTGGGTTCTTTCAATCTTTTTTTAAAAAACCTCCGACCTCTGGTGAAATGAGCCTACCAAGCTTAGAGATATTTCAGACTTTTAAAACACTATATCCTTTTAACTTCCCCTTATTAAAATATTTTAAACTATTCACGTTCATGGCTAGTATTAGTGAATGCAATTCTTTAAGATGTGCTACATATTCTAGAGGTGATGTAAGTACTATATGATGTGGCAGTTGCTAAAGCAACTATACTCAGTCTTGTTTTATTGAATTCTTTTGTTAACAGCTTCACAACACATAAAAAAGTTGGTAGACAAGAACTTAGGTATCTTCATTTTAGCAAATTCCATGTTTTACATCAGGAGCAAGGTTCTCATACTGAAGCCTTGTTTATACTATGTAAATAAACCAATGTCTACAGTGAAGCCCTACAGCTGTGCCATTGTCACGTTTAAAGTTTAGACATAGTCAGCCTTAATGTAGACACAGCTTCAGTGCAACAGAGACAGGAAAACAAGCTCGTTAACTTTCAGATGATGGAAAGCAGGGAAAGTGCAAAGGTCGGGGAGGCTAGATAGGAGAATGCATAGACCACAATAATGGAGCACCTTCATTTCTATTGACTTAAGAAAAGAGACACCAGGAACCAGTAAACAATAGTTTGATGTGATGAAAGGGTAGAAAAATTATATCTCCATTTTAGGTGAAAATTCCTACCTGCCCATGGAAAAGAGAGGAACAGAGCAAAATGGATAACATGGAAAGAAAAACTTTTTTTTAAAGGCAAAATTTGCTGAGAATCCACTTATTCAGCATATTAGAAGTTGGAAAAATACCACTAAAAAATTAACATCAACTAATTTCTCCAATAAGTATTTTAATGGCTTTAAAAATAGGAAATTGCAACACTGCCTGAAAGAGTTAAAATGTATAAATATTTATCAGCCCTCTTTTCAAAAGGATAAGTAGAACTCCCTTTAAATACATGAATCCAAGACTGCTAATACAAACATCAGAACATGGTCAGAGGGTGATAATGTTAATGAAGATATGGTAATATGATTTTATTTTATTTTATTTTAAAGGCAGCTTATAGATGATCAAAAATTAGACACTGGAGGGTTTGGTTTTTCCCACCCTTTCCTCAGGTATGTTAAGACCTTAGAACAGTTGATGTTTTTGGAGGCATATGGTTGAATGATAGGAATATCACCAAGGGTTTACAGGGGGACCAAAGCGAAAGATTAATTAAAAGTGATAAATGTGATACGACTGCTTAATGTTATTTTGCAATAGCACATTCAATATAGCAGACCAGTGGCTATGCATTTTAACATCTTTTTTAAAACAAGCTGCCAGATTGTAGATGTTGACTTAATAGTTATTTGCAAATGAGCACCTCTTCATTAACATACCAGAATAATAATTCTGAACAATTCTGTTTTACCAAACAAAACATGTTAATCGTGGATTGGCTAAAGTTGAAAAATAATGATAAATAGTATGTCACTATTTTAAAAAGAAAAACAATGCACCGTAGTACATATTTACCTAATAATTAATTGTTGGTGCTTATAAAATGCTATTTTAAGATAAAGCTGAGATACCAGCAGACCAAAACTCATACAATGTGTGCATAGTTATCATACAAATCTCATTTATGTACCGTCATCAATCCTTAAGTACACTAAGCATTTTGCATATGTTAAACAGAATTATTTAGAACTTTGCTCACATTGTTATACTCTCAGTACTGAATATATCAAAATGATTACTATGTACAACATTTACCCACAATGCCTGCTTCATCCTATTCCATCTTCATAGTACACATTCCCTACCAGAAAAAAACAGTCAGTAGTTCAATAAGATCTATAAATAATTAACGCAGAAAGATAATATCTGATATTAGAGGTCATTTTAATCTAGTGGACAAAGATATAAGATCCAATGGCTGAAGGCTGAAATTATATGAATAAAAAAGAAGTATTTAACAGTGAGTATAATTATCTGCTGGAACACCCCTTCAAAGGATATGGGCGATTCTTCATCATATGAAGTCTTTCAAACAAAACTAGATGTCTTTCTAAAAGATGTACTACTTCAACCACAAGTCATTGGGCTTGATTCAGGAATTAGTGAGTGAAAATTCTATGGCCTGTGTTATGTAGGAAATCAGTCTAGCTGATCCTAATGGTCTCATATGACCTTAATGTTTATGAAAGGTTTCAAATCCAGTATTTAAAATGTTGGATAAATAATCAACTAAAATTTTTATTTGCCAGAAATATTTCGATGTTATAAATATAGATTAAAATCACAGTATCTAAGACAGGTCTTCGGTTTAGCAGGGAAGAAAGTCCCAAATATCAGAAAATACATAGTAGAAGAAAAATGCCTCTTCGTATGGAATGGGGCTAATCCATTTGTAGTGTTCTGCAATGCCATGTTGGGAGGAGCTGATTAAATTCTAGATTCCAGTGTCTCAGTTTGGTGGGCGGAAGTGGGAATTTGATGAGTGCCTTGTGTTGCTCAACATGCTCCTTTTAGCCAATAAAGGAGCAGTCCTATCTTTAAGTCTTACCCAATCATCCTCAGGGACTCATGCGTGGGAGTTGTTTATTTTTACATCTGTGACAGAAATACCACATACACACACCCAGAAGAAAGAAATATCATAGAAAACATTACGTCATTACATGTAACATCAATTCTATTCACGCAATGTCTTTTTGTCATTAATTTTAATTCATGAGTATGAAGAAAAAGTGCAATATAGATAATTAAAACACAAATGAAAACACCTCACACTCTTAAGAAATTAATTGATATGGTATGCCTGGGAGATGATGCTGATATATTTCCAAATCTACTTTCAATATTTTTATCCTACTATAGGAGGTGTCAGATGCTCAAAGTCAGATATGCACACATACCAGAAGTGCATGCAAATACCTGATTTGTGCATATATACCTGGTGTTTGTATTAATTCAACCTTGAAGATTTTGCCCAATATCAATAGTTCAGCGCTAAATAGTATTTTACTACTTGTTTAATCTTTTTCCTTTTTTCTATCACTTTTCCTTTCTTCAGAGCCTTATTTTTCGTTTAGTTTTTGGTAAAAAATTGAGGAAAGGAAAGCTTGATCAATAATAAACAGACTTTTTCCAAAGGGCAAACTCCTGAGACAGGACTATGGATCTGCTTTGTGAGCCTTCTGTGCATGGGGGAGAAGCCAATTGCTCCCATTGCTGAGTAATCAGTTCAGTACAAACCTGAAGTGCCAGTTTTACCTTATTCAGATGTTTTGATTATTAGGAAAAAAAGTGAAATTCATATTTAAGAAATGAAGTTTTTTTGGTTTCCGCTTTGACATTCAAACACTATAGCACTCTTTTGCACTGATCTCATGTACAACCAGCAAAGCTGAGAGAAACCATGTCAAAAAAAAAAGAAAAAAAAAAAAGCTATGCTGGTGGCTAAGTAATTGTTAACAGGAATCTAATCGTTGACCTTTTTAAACCATTTGTTGTGAGGCACAAATGGGCCACTCCAAAGTCTCCTTTGGTCATCTTATAGTTTAGCAACACAATATTAATATTCCAAAGCAATACAGTTCTGGACCAGATTACCACATAATCAGGCATTTGCCAAACCCCACAAAATATATTTCTTATTTTTATATGAGTAACAAAAAGTACACAATGTAATTTTTCTGGAAGAGGTGTTCTCTACTTCACTCCAAAATAATTACAGCATTGCAAGCAGGAAACAGGAAAGAAATAATAAATATGTAGCCTTTACACAGCATTTCCTGTCTGCAAATACTGTATATTCATTAATTCCCAACATATCCTTATGAAATGGGTAAATAAAGCAAAATTGTTGTCAAAATAATTGTAAGTGTGTGAGAGAGGAGTTTCAGTTGCTCTAAAAGTCCATTTTAATTTAAATTGATGTTTGTGGTGCAGCTCTGTGCAGCTGTGAGTCTACTTAGAACATTACAGTGTTTCACTTAAGGCAGCAGCAGCAGAGATCAGGAAGCCATCACAGAAAGGCAGCATGGGGCACGTGAACAGAGGCTCTATCAAAGCTTTACTAAGAAGAGATGAGAATGAAGCCCAAAGCAGCAGGCCCTCAAGCTCCTGAGCCCTGAGGAAACTCCTGCAGATTAGATCACCTTCTGCTCTAGAGGAGGGTTCATTCATTGGATTCACTGGGATTATCAACTCCCAAATCGCGGTTCAGTTGTTTTAAGGCTCTTCACCAGAACTGACTCTCTTCACTAAGGCTGAAGTGTAAGTGGCATCTCAGCTAGTGTCATGTGATAATTCATATGAAGATGTCACCTATTTTTTGTTTACTGATTACCTTGATCCGTTTCAACTATGTAAAATCTTCAGTTGCTGCTATGTGAAATTCAGTGTTTTTCATATGCAATTTTATCAGGGTAGGACATCCAGACAATGGTATTGAAGCTTTCTAGGCAGGCATATTGAAAAGGATACATATGAAGGACATTAGAGTTTCACAAAATTCAAATGCCTTTTTGGTGGCACAAAAAGACATGGTAGAAGGTGGAATTTAAGATGGAATCACGCAAATTGCCTAGGAATGACTAGACAGTTGAAAGTACCTCCCTTAACCACAGCACTAGCTTTTGAAATTAACAGCATTAGACCAATCTGATAGCCTTTTACTATTTCTCTAGATTTCTAGAAATTTTCTCTACTTCCACAAATCAGCAGAAAAAGTTAAAAAGCATCTTTTATTGTTTGTTCTTTCTAGATGAAAGCCACTAACCATAATCCAAAGGTCCTCAGATCTGAATTCCAAGCTTTTGGGATATAACTTGATTGCAAAGACATTAGTTCCCATCACCAACAAGGGAGTGAGAGAGTGCATACCAGATTGCTAATAGAGTATACAACAAAAAGTCCTCATATTAGCTTTGTTGAGTTTTAGGGCAAATTCTAATATCAGTCACCATAGTAAAGTCAGCCCAGGTGCTTAAGGACTGGCAAACCAAAACAATGCCAGCCATAGAGATAAATCTTAAGTCTAAATGGCCCTGATTAAAGGATGCTGTGTATTTAAAGAAACAATATGTGCCAAGCAAAAGTTGTTAGCCGTGTGATAAATCCATTCTTTTGAATACCAAAGATCAGTCCTTAATTTCAATTCCAACAGAAGTAATGTCAACAACTATGTGAAATTTACAGCATTTCTAACAACCATGGATTTCTCTCAGTGATGATCCAGATATGATGGTAACAGGAAAGGAGGCAGTGCTGCTCCCAGAAGTTAGGCAGATTGACAGAGAGTAGTGCTGGGTGAATATCAGATTTTTTGATTTACTGGTAATTCTGGAGGAAAAAATTGGTTCAACCCAAAGTGAATTGAAAAAGTCAACACAAATTTTATTTCATTCAACTTGAAACTAAACATTTCATTTCCAGGCATTTTAAATCTTTAAAAAAACAAAACAAAACCAAACCAAACAAAAACAGCTAGAAGGAGAAGGTGGTCGTGGTGCTTGTGCCGGCAATGCTGCCACCCCTTCCCTCCACACCTTATACCCAGTAGTCCCACAGTTAGAAAGCTCACCGGGATGTGGGAAACCCAGGTTCAGATTCCTGCTCTGGAGCAGAGACTTCTACCCAGGTCTCCCTCGTCCTGTGTGAGTGTCCTAACCACCAAACTATCAGCTATTGTAGGATAGACCTCTCTCAATCTCTCCTGTAGAAGCTCTGCTACTTTGTATGGATAATTAATTCACTGGAGCAGGAACTTGAACTTGGGTGTTCCACATGACATGCGAGTTCCCTAACTACCAGGCTATAGAGTTATTCTCTCTCACTCACTCTCTCTTCATGGCCCAATGATTATTCAACTATTTTATACAAAGTGGAATAGCTTCAACAGGAAAGAATGAGACACACCCATCCCAGAATACCTTAAGGCCCAGTGGTTATGGCATTCATCTATGACATGGGAATCTCATTCCTGCTCTAATCAATATTTAATTATTCATACAAAGTAAAACAGCTTCAGAGGCCCACCCAACAGGCTGGTGGTAAGGCAAATGGAATGTCCATAAAAGGCAGTGATAGGTAGAAACATGTCTCTTCTTGTTCTGCCCTCCATATCACTGCAATTTGAAGTGACTGCTGTTGCTATGTTAATATACAATTTATTGTTCAGTCACAGGATAGCATCTGTTTTGGTTGGTCCTGGCAAGATGGGCTACATTCCCCTTTGTTAACTGTTACAAAATAGGCATGGCTCAGCTTCACTAGAGAAAGAGAATAAATCTGCGGAGAAACCAGGACACAAAGCCATGTGAAAAAAACCCATTGAGTTTTAAACAAATGATGAACTTGGAGGGGAGGGTGTGCTGTTTCTTTCATACAAGGAAAGCAGCCCATTTTCAGCTTATTTATTTATTTATTTATTTTTGAGGAAGAGAATTGAGTGAGGAAGAAAAGCCAACTTAAAAGAAAAAAAAATCTACTGTGACATTCTGTACCTCAGAGTAGCACCCTGGAATCCACATATTCACCACTGACATATAATTATGATAAGTTTTGTGCAAAGTATGCCTTCTGAGATATCATTCTAAAAGTCTTGATATGTTGAACATTAATATCCTGTTGGATTGTTTGTGAAGTTCATTGTATGTGAAGTTATGACGTTTTGCTGTGTGTGTGTTATTGAAATATGTTGTGAGATTGGGAACACCCACAACCAGCCTTTTCAGGTACAATAATGGAGTAGCCAGACATGCTGATGGCCAATTAAAGGGAATCCGCTCTCCCAGCAGCCATCCCAGAAGACTTCTCAGAGAGAGCATGTAGACCGGGCTCTCAAACTCAATTTACCTTAGGGCCAGTGCCAGTTCTCAAATCCTCCCAGAGGGCCAATAATGTCACTCATGCCGCCCAGAACCCACTCCCCAAAACTCCGCCCCCCACGTGCCTTAGGCTATGGGAGGGAGTTTGGGTGGGGGAGGAGGTCTGGGGTAGAGGATTGGGGTGCCGGCTTTGGGAAGGAGTTTGGGGGCTGGGGAGTATGGGGAGGGGGTGCAGGTCTGGTAGGGAGTTGGGAGCTGGGGTGTGTGTGGGGAGGGGGAGGGGGTGCAGGCTCTGGGAGGGAGTTTGGGGGCAGAAGGGGGTATGTGGGGAGGGGGAGAGAGTGCAGGCTCTGAGAGGCGGTCGGGGGGTACGGCACTTACCTGGGCTCCAAGGCGGGGTGGGCTGGGGGGCCTCTGCGCGCTGCTGCCCACAGGCACTGGTACCACAGCTTCTTATTGGCTGCCAGGGCACTTGGGGCAGGGGCAGTGTGCGGAGGCACAGCCCCGGCCTGCCCTGGGGCTGCAGGGAGGGGCCAGCAGCCACTGGAGCTGCGCTTCTGGGGCCCCTGCAGGGAGCGCCCGGGGGGCAGCAGGTGGTGGCCAAGGGAGACACCCGGCCCCAAAACTGCTGGAGCCCCACGGGACACATTGGGGAGATTCACGGGCTGCAGATGGCCCATGGGCCGGGAGTTTGAGACCCCTGACATAGACAATTGACACTGCTTGACGAATGGGGATGGACCCCCACATCACAGGCATAGATCTTTCCAGCAAGCTAGAAGAAACTATAAAAGAGGGGAAGTGACATGATCACTTGATCTCTCCTCATCCCCATGCAACACCTGGAAGAAATGTCTGGAGGACAAAGACTGAACTGGGGAGGATAGTCACAGGCTGGAAATGAGTCCCAACCTGTGTGTTGAGGATCTGTAACCTGCTTGTATCATCTGCTTGATTCAAATCCTGTTTAGTTTGTAGAACTCAGACGGCAAATTTATTTTTGTTTCTTAAGTAAGCAATTTTGATCTCTACACGTACTACTTAGAATCACTTAAAATCTCTCTTTCTGTAGTTAATACATTTGTTTTATATTTTACCTAAAGAGTGTGTTTTGATTGAAGTGTTTGAGAAATTTCAGTTCAGTTTACAAAGGCTAGCATGTGTCCTCTCCAGATTGAGGGCGAACTGGGTAATGAATTTACGTTGTTTAGGCTTCTAACCGGTGCAAAACGGTACAGTTCTGGGGTTCAAGGCTCGGGGGAATTGACTGGAGCATCTCTATTGTTGGTTCATGAGTGGCTGGCAAAGCATTCATTTAATTCAGTTGGATGTGTCTCTGCCTATGGATGTCTGTAAATGGAGTACCTGCCAGAGCTTTATGGTTTAGCAACAGCATCACAGTGTGAGAGCAATACGCCGGGTTGGTGGGACAGAGGGCTCAGCAGTCCGACAGTCCAGGTTGTACCCCAGGAGCTCCATCACAGTAGTGGAGCAAGCAGGGTCAAATGCTCAGCTTGTTGTTCCGAGAGAGATTTGCACTTCACCCACTGGTGTAGAGATTTTAAGTGAGACTTTAAGTGTGGTGGCTGACAACAGTTAAAGAGAAGGTTACAAGTTTGTTATTTTCTATTTGCTTATTTAAGGAAAGGGAAGTAGGGACAGAAAAAGCAGAAAGATGAGTGAGAGTAATGCAGTTGCAAAGTTGGAACTGTACAGACTGCAGGTGGCAGAAAAATAGAAAGAACATCAGAGAATCTTGGAACTAAAGCACCTAGAGATAAGAGAGAAAGAGAGAGAAGCTGAAGCCCAGAAGTTAGCACATCAGCGGGCCCTGGAGCTAAAAGTCCAGGAAGCTGAGGAAAAAGAGAGAGAATGAAAGCACTTGGAAGAAATTGGACTTGCTAGAAAAGCAGAACCGAACCCAGCCTACACCACTGATTCCCACCTCTCCAAAAATCCACAAATGGGAACAATTGTGCCCTGCATACAAAGAGAGATGACATTGCAGAATATTTCACTACTTTTGCGAGATTGTGTGTGATTCATCAGATTCCTGATGGCAAGAGATTCCCCACTTTAGTTGCAAAGTTAACTCGTAAAGCTCTGAATATATTAAATGCAATTCCAATTCAGGATGCTTTAGATTATTGTAAATTCAAACAAACAGTTTTGAAATAATTTCAGATTACTCCTGAAACATATTGAGAGAAATTTAGAGATCTTAAGAGAGGTGCTGGTATGAGTAATGGGGATATGTAAACAAGATGAAAGATTTTATGGGAAAGTGGGTGAGGGTTTTACCCCTGAGGAAAAAAAGG
Source organism: Dermochelys coriacea (assembly GCF_009764565.3). Taxonomy (NCBI): domain Eukaryota; kingdom Metazoa; phylum Chordata; order Testudines; family Dermochelyidae; genus Dermochelys; species Dermochelys coriacea. Next base: position 109,551,020 of record NC_050069.1, read on the forward strand.
AGTGTGACTGGGAGGCTGGGGACTCACCTCCCCAAAACCATTCCTCTAATCCTCATCCCACATCTCCTGTGAAAACAGAAGAACCCAAAAGGTGTTGTCACTGTAATTCTACTGATCATCTGAGGAATAAATGTCCTGTGCTGGGAGGAAGCAGGCAGCAAATAGCCAATATTAATGCTGTTGCTGAGCACAGAAGCTCCTCGGGTGCTTGTCACTTATCATATCGATTTTGTGAGATTAGCTCTGCAGAACCAGATATGGAACACAATAGGTTTGTCAGGATTAATGGCAGGGAATACTTACGACGGAAGGATAGAGGGGCTCCTATTTCTCTGGTTAAGTAGAGCATGACCCCAGATGCCAGCATATTACCTGGTCAAATGGCTGAAATTGTAGATGTGGACAGAACCAGATACACTGTGCCACTAGCTAGAACTCAGGTAGTGTGGGAAGATTTGGAAAATGTTTTGACTGTGGGGAAGATTGAACACCTCCTGGTTGACATGCTTCTTGGAAATGATTTTTTCCATGTAGCTCAGGTTGTTAAGATATTTGCCCACAGCAAGAAGGAGTATTATGCTGGGGACCCCTGAGGAAAAGAGTAAAGTCCTAAGAATGTGATAGAGTCTCTTTAATTCCCCTCACGGGCGACGCTAGGGAGGGGCAGGAATAGTCATGTGCCCCTCCCCAGGCACCTGGGGGGGCACATTCCAGAGGGGGCGTGGAGTTACAGCTGTGCTCAGGTACATGCCTCAGGTCAGGAGGAGTACCACCTTGCCTGTGCTCTGCATCTGCTTGCCCTGCCCTGGTAAGCTTCTTTCTTGCAGTGATGGGGCAAAATGAGAGGACTCAGGGGAGGGAGGGAGCAGGGGCTGCCGGTGACACTGGGGATGATCTGGGGGATGTGAAGGGGCAGCATAGGCCAGGGCTGGGAGTCTGGTGGCCACAGCAAGGAAACAGCCATGTGGCTGGCTGGATGGGCGTCTGTTTTTTTTTTTTTTAAAGATTGAAACAAAAGAAGCACTGAGTATCTCTCTGGCTTGTAGGAAGAGAGTGGGGTAGAGTCTCTGTATGTAGTGGTAACCCAGGGGTGAATGCTCACTCACTCCATTGCCCTCCCACCCAGAATCCCAGGTCAGAATTAAAATACCCTGGCTTTCCTCCCTCATATGATGAATCTCTTAGGATTAATTATGGTAGGACCACAATTCCCAGGGATTTTCTGTTCATGCCCTCATGTCTGCAGACAAGTGAACTTCACCTTGCTAAGGCCCCTACTACTGGGGTTGACTGAGTTCTCTGGGCTGGAGTGTATCTGCTTGAGCTCTCTGGTTGGATGTTCAAGTGATTTGAACTGGGACTTTCCAACATGCCCAGTGCCCCTTCCTTGTTTCCTTGCCCCTCTTCTGAATGGGCAGGTCTAAACTGGGAAAATAGGCAGTATTTAAAAACATGTTTGCTAACATGCTTGAACTATCACATTTTTCAGTACAACCTACAACCTAGTCTAGACAGGGTGGGTCAATGTCATATCCCCACATTCCATTCTTCCCTCAGGTATAGGCTTTAAAGAAGGAAATTGCTCAATTGTATAGTAAGCAGGGCTGTGGGTGTGTTTTCCAGCAACGTGTCTTTTGGTTTTTATTATTCAGCCTCTCTCACAGCCTTGAGACCCTAGGCTCCTCAGAGAGCCACAAACCCCTCTCCTGTTTTTTGCTGGGAGTGTGATTTATATCTAATGCTGGAAGAGCTGTGCAGCATGTTTAGCTGATGGCCTCCTTTTACGCTATGCCCTTAGCAGCACATTCGGAGGTGGCACCTCATTTCATATGTAAAGTCTTTTGATTGAAGAAGTTTGGACAGGTCAGGTGGTTTGTTTGCGTTAGCACTCTGGTTTCTGTAGGTCTACAGCATAAGTGCCCTATTCCCAGAGTAGCATTTTGGTGGTCTTGCTATGTAACAAGAGAGCCACTTCCAACTCACATTGGAAATACAGAAAATAGCACTGATGGCAATGTTTTCACTGAAAAGAGTTTGCCAAGAAAGGATAAGGACAAAGTGTTGTTAGCTGCTCTCTCCCACCAGGTGCAAAGTACACAACAGGTGTGCAGTAATCCTGAGTGTCACCTTACTGCACCCATCCCTACAGTGGCTGAGTGTTACATGGATACATACGTCAATATTATTTCTATTACAATATATGGATACCTAATAGGGGCTTATAAATTACAAGCTCTGAAAATACTGTATATAGAGTGGGATATTAGAAGGTGTGCTGTATTGCATAGAGTGTTGGGTTGGAAAGTATGGCATATTTTTGTGCAGTGGGGTATTGGAAGGTATGGCATATTATTGCATGTTGAAAGCTAGGGGTATAATTAATCTGTTGTAATTCCATTGACTGCAGTGAAATTACACCAGGGGTAAAATTGGCCTAGTAGATGTAATTCTTTTTCTGTATTGCTGCAAAAATATCTTATGGCTTACGTTGTTCCAGAAATCCTCAGCAAACATACAGTTAGTTATTGTTTGTTTCCTGCACTTTAGTGTAGCAAAAACTAAAATGAAAAGAGAAATTTAAGGCTTCAGCCATAAAGCAAGCAGGTCAAATGTATAACTGAAGTGACTGAGCAATGCAATAGGTGTCCAGAAGCTGGGCTGCTAAGGAGAACCTGGTGTCTGGTGGAGAGATGCAATAGATCTGCTCTGCTTCCAAGGCCAAATAGAAAGTAGCAGGTCAGTGGTGATAGAGGAGGTAAACCTGGTCTAAGATGATCACACCATTATCCGTCCCTGGTTTTACAGACCGAAGGGACAGCTGTCTGCTTATGCAGCAGAGAGTGAACTTGAAACAGACAAAGGAATCTCCCCAGTGGCAGTGATGTTTCTGCTGCCTTCTGCATCTGCCATCTACTGCGCTGGAACCCACTGCGTGGCATAAGGGAAAGCAAAGGCTTATTGGAGGCATGGAGGAGACACAGTATGTGAGGGAAGGGGAGGAGGCAGAGCTAGGCTCTGATATACCCAGTCTCAGCTAGCTTAAAGCCGTTGGGGGATCCTTCCACTTAGGCACAGTGGAGAATTAAGCCCAAATCTCTGAAATAGACCAGAGTAATGGATTACTGAAATAAACATCTTGGGCTGGTATCCCCATTTATATAGCTGTTACAGGAAACGGTCTCTTACATTTAAGCCAATGGCTGGTCTTTTTAAATAGGTAATACAGAAGTAAAGATAGATCAGCTGTCTCATATAGCAGTTCAAGGGCATAAAATTCTCATTTACTTTAGTAGGGTTCAAAGCCAGCTAGATTGCAAATCAATGACACATTTTTGTGCACCATCCGAGCAAGACCTTGCTAATTTGCTTCTAAGTCCCCATTCTATTGTCCAATTTGCACCACCATAACCTTTACTTTATGCCCCCTTACTATCAGCAGTTACTAGTCACCTATTTTCCTCTGCAGCAGGGGGAAGCAGCATACTTCCCGGTGTGGGGGGTGGTTGAGACCAGCTCCTGCTCTGTAGCTGGATGCAACAGGGAGGGAGGTGTAGTGCCTGTCAGTGAGAAAACTGTCCAGGTTGTTAGCTGACAGAATGTTGCAGCTGAACACGGGGCAGTTCCCACTCTAGAAAGCATAGAGAAACGTGTTTTAGAGGGGGCCCAGAGAAAGAAGCTGGGGAAAGAATAGTGGGAATACATGAATGTCTCCTCACTGGTCAACTTGGAGAGGACGCCCAGGACTAAGTGGCTGATTCAGCATCTGTACACACAGGCACTCAGCCTGAAACACAGGTTCAGAGAGGGAACTGTGTAACTGACCTCCTAGAGGGGAGCAGTCACACAGCTGACCTCTCGGGGATAGAGAGAGGGGTGACAGAGGGTACCCCAATCCAGTCCCAGTTTTTCAAGACACCAGTACGGATAGGCTTGTGGAAATTAACTGTCTCTCTTTAAGACAGGATGCATTCCACACTGAGGAAATGGCTGTCTGTGAAAATGCAAATGACCCAACTGGCGAAGTGGAGGGGGTGTTCCCCCAGGCTGGCAAGACACAGAAAACAGGTAAGGGAGAGTTGCTGGGACTGGAACTGTGCAACTGGCTGCAAATGCAATCTTAGCCCAGAGAGAACAGATCACAACCCTCTAGGAAAAGGGGGTGGGGATGGTCCCAGTTCTGGGAATGGGAATGGACTATCTGAATGATTCTTGCATAAAGTACAATACAAAGTACAATCAAATAATATTATGCATCAGCATTTACTTTAGATTCCTCAATGGAGCCTATACTGTAGTTGATGTAAATTATTACATAAAAGAGAACACATTTGAAGAGTGCCAAGGAGAACATTTAGGAGCACAGCCCTGTTAGAAGGGATAGGACACTGAACTGAGAATCAGGAGTATTTCCCAGTTTTAGGTCTTGCCAACTCAATGATTTACTGTGACATCTCGGTAAAGCTAATTAGTATCTCAGTGCCTCAGTTTTCCCATTTGTAAAATAGGGATAATATGATATTCAAAGTTGCTAAATTCTTACCCATTTTAAAACTTTCTTTTGTTTTCATATTAAATATTTTACAACCATGCCATGTAGTTTTTTTATGATAGCATGAAAGAGTCACCTAAGAGTCCACAATTCAGTTTTATCTGCTTTGTATATATTAACTCTAGACTCTGTGAGAAAAAGGTCTATTTTGGTGGCAAAGTGAGGCACATATATATTTCCTTTCCATTTAATTTTAATTGCATCAGTTTTATGAGACTTCATAAACATTATGACTTTTTTACCTTGCAAAGCTGCAAGTATGATATATATGGAAATAATATATATTTTCCCTGGACATAAATGCACTGAAAAAGCTGCACCTATATAGGAAATGCTTAGATGTCTGAATTACAGAGTTGTGAAAAGTGGCAAGTTATTTTCCGTTACAATTGTTGTTATGTGGCATTTCAGCAGCTGATAAATATTTGTGAAGATCAACTAAGCTTCTCGAAAAAAAATTAATATGGCATTACACAAACTAATCCCTTTGGACACCCAGAAACCACAGCTGTACTTCATCTATTTATTGCATAGATTTTTTTGTTTCTCTGTTAGTATTCCCAGAGCAAAAAATTTACATGTCTGTAGGAGTGTGTAAATGAACACCTTATTGGGATTTCATTGTGGAAGAGGAGAGTATTGTCCTTGGACAATGGTGTGCCTCTCCTCTGCTAATATGGGCAGACTCAAAATGGATAGCCTTTTGAGTGAAAGGAACAAAAATAAATTAAAAAAAAAAAGATTGTAGATCTTTTAATAGTGACTACAGATGTGATTGCTCAAATCTTGCTATTACAATAATTAGTTATTAGCCTCTCTGTTTTAATAATACACTCTGTTTATAAATGGTGTAAAGTTAAAAAATTGCAGCATCAAGATCAGGACATCTAAGGATGTTTGTAGGAGAGTTTCTGTTTATTCAATGTCTGACACCTTAATATCAGAAATAAATTTACTAGGCTGGTAAAAACCCGGTAAACAAAATGTTTTGAAGTTAAACCAAAACCATTCATTTCACTGTGAAATGTGACACTTCTTCTTTAACAAATGGCTGGGAGAATGAGATGGGTGACCAGAGATGATCCTCCTATCCTGTCACCCGAGCCTCATCTTGCTTTGTGGCTTACTCAATGGATAATGATATAGTTCTTAAGGGCAGATTCCAAACCTGCCATGTTTTTAATATTTTTCAGGAGGCAGTCTAATTTCAACCACCAGGTTCTTCAATTATGGGAGGACTGGGAGATTAATTTAATATGTTTAGATTCTTGTCTTGCTATGGCAAGTGTAATCTTCTTACTCAGGATATAGCAGCTGATTTGGGCATTAGAAGGAATATGGTTATTTGGCTATGCTTGGAATTGTACCAGATACTGGCTGAAAATAAGGCAAAATGTTGGTAAGGCAAACAGTAGTTTCTGGTTGCATAGTGCAAATGACTCTGAACTGGCAAATCCTTTTATTGTTGCAGTTTTTGCTGTAATTCTTGCATTTCTCCTTTATCTGCTTGTTTTTGGCTTTTTAAATACAGACTGATGATCAGTGAGGCAAGAGATTTAGTGTGAAGGTGTCAGCTAATATCTACGACAGAACTGCCAGTTTTTCAAATTCATTTTACAAACTGATTTTGTGGCCTCACCAGGAAGCCACAACAATATTACTTGGGGAAATATCCTTAAGTGCTCATCAAAGCGAGGGGGTTCCAACATGTCAAATGAATGTCCAGAAATGCCACACAGCAACATCGTGATGCTCACAGGACATAAATATCTTCTGTCTATAGGGTATCATATGAAAGACTATAATGTGTAAAAATATAAAGGTTAGGTGATATGACACACTTAGCAAAGCAAATTCAACAGTATAGCACAGCCATATATTGTCTTTAATTCATTTGGCATTAGTGAATATGGAGTATTTAATTTTATTTTTGCTGTGGCCTAACACTTTTAAAGGAAAAATAATAGTCCCTTGAGCATTGCAGATCTTAATTAAATTGATTCAATCTGTTTAGCTCCATTGCTCCTTTCTCCGCAGACTGAAAACCTGCCCCTCCCCCTTTTGACTTAAAAAAAAGTCCACAAAAAATGAGAGCTTAAATAGTGTTGTGGGGATAGGTCTTTATCTAGACAACGGGACATTGTAGAGTCTAATATATATGACCACATTTCTGTACTTTGACACTGATATGTATAAAAGATCCTTTTTACATTTTCTTAAAAAACATTGACACCAATAATCAGTGTATTAATAATACTTAGCAGATGTATAGCACTTTTCATCTCAAAGTCCTTTGCAAAGATGGGTAAAACATACCTGAAACATTTCAAATTACTGCCTTTTCTAGTCTCTAAAGTTAACCTATATTTTCAGATATTACATAAGCTAAAAAACCATTGTTCCAAATTTATATAAAAAATGTGAATATCTGTCTATCTATCTATATCAAACCACTAGAATGTTCCATAGGTTTTAAGATCAGAAGGGAAAATTATGATTATCTTGTCTGACCTCCTGCATAACATAGGCCATAACATTTCACCTAGGAATTCCTGCATCAGGCCCAAGCCACCATATATCTCTTAAAAAAGGCATGACTACACGTACTTCGCTGCTGCAGTGTATCTGGTGAAGATGTTCTATGCTGACAGGAGAGAGCTCCCCGCCAACATAGTGCTGTCCACACCAGTGCTTATGTTGGTGTAACTTATGTCACTCAGGGAGGTTGTTTATTCACTTCCCCTGAGCGATACAAGTCCTGCTGACATAAGCTGTGGGTAGACATAGCCTAAGGGATCTCATCTTTATTTAAAAACGTAGAGTGATGGAGAATCTGACACATCCCTCAGTAAATTGTTTCAATGTTAATTACTCTCACTGTTAAACATTTCCGGTCTAAATTTGTCTAGCTTTCACTTCCAATATTATTATCCCCATTTTATGATGAGGCATGGGGTGGTGCAGGAGGAGGAAGAGAGGCACTGACATGCCCAAGATTATACAATAAAGTTTATATCAGAACCAGGAATGGAACTTCTGTCTCCTGAATGCCAGGCCAATCTCTTAACTACAAAACCATACTGCCTCTATCTTTTTTCCTTTCATCTGAAGTTGACAGAGAAAGATTAGACTGGATGCTCAAAGAATCCCAGAGATTCAGCCAAACAGTGGCAAAGATTAGGGGAATCTATTCCCCATCCCAGTTTTTTACTTTCCTAATGCTACTCCTCCTCTCCCCACCCAGAATGTAAGGATCTCAGACACAATAGTGAGTGGTGTAGTATAAAAATCCAGACAGACAGACAGAGATCTACACTTGCCTCATCCTGCACACTTTTTTAAACAGCGAACATGCCCAGGAAGACTAATATACTCAAAGCACTTTTTACCTCTGAAACAGCACATTTACTGAATCGCAACAAAACCAGTCCTCCTAAATGTGAGAACAGTGAACACAGATTACACATAACATTCAAAAATTAACAAATGTTGTATTAGATAAATAATAATAAAACTGCATTTCTTATTAACATCTATATTCCCATAGCACTCAGAGGCCTTAAGTGGACCAGACCCTCACTGTGCAAACATATTGTAAACAAAATTAAATGGCACCTGCTGGGCCAGAGTCTTATTTCACTACAACCTACATAAAAACCAAGTAACTCTTTGACCTCAGTGGAGTTACTGTGGTATTAAACAGGAACAATCTTGTTCATTCTTGCTAGCGCTATATGTGTACAGAGGTTTGTGGAAACACTCAATTTTAATTAGAGGGACTGACCTATTTCCTTGGTTTTGCAAATTTTAGCCTTGTATTTGACCTGTGAACTCTGCTTTTACTGGATATCTGATTTCAAATTCTGGTTCCTGAGAGACAAACAAACAAGGCTGCTGAAATAACTTAGGCCTGAAAGATGCTTGAGTGAAAAAGTTATGGATAAAAGTTATCAGCTAATAAGGAAGTTCACAAAATGTTTGGCAGATGGCACAGCTCATGTGCAAGTAGCAAGCCTAATGGAAATGCCCACATTTAGAGCTGGGACTCCTCAATTCTAGCCATAGTGGGCACTGACTCACTATGTAATCTTAGGTTAGTCACTTAACATTTCTCTGCCTCAGTGTCATCCTCTATGTAACAGGGATATTAACTCTTTACTTGTCTCATAAGAGTATTGTGAAAATTAATGTTTATAAATTACTTTTAGAACCATGGAGAGAAAGAGCTGATTACCATGAGTGACCTTTCAATCTTGTAAGAAACAAAATTACTGTTTTAAACAAAAAAGCTACTTACAGTTGGAATGTAGTAAGAAGTGTTTACTTTGTACTGATGCTTATATTCCCATAAACAAATTCAATAATAAATGCCTTCTTAGCATCATTTTAACTCCTCCTATTGAACAATTCCTAACCAAAACCAACTTAGCCCTGATCTACACTGAGAGGGGAGTCAATGGAAGACGAGAATAGCGTAGCTGAAGTCGACGTACCCAGATTGAATTACTATGGCGTCTTCAAGGCGGTGAGTCAACTGCTGCCGCTCCCCCGTCAACTCCGCTTGCGCCTCTCGCGGCACTGGAGTTCCGGAGTCGACGGGAGAGCACTGGAGGATCCATTTATCGCGTCTAGACTAGATGCGATAAATCGACCCCCGATATATCGATCGCTACCCACTTATCCGGCGGGTAGTGTAGACCTACCCTTAGATTCCAGATTTGTTAGTGAAGGACACACATTAGAAGTCATAAATTAGTTTTGCATCTATCAGCAGCAAAAAGTAAATCAGCATTTTTGTCTACTGCACAGTAACACACATACTAGTATGTGAAAATAATCAACTATGATTTCTTTCCCCATTTAAATAAACAAGTAAATGGAATTTAAAAAACTATTGTTAATGCAATGTTAAGACTGAACTGAACTAACAAGCAGTTAAAATCAGGAATTTCAAAAAATCAAAGTTATTCTTGCAACATTCACTCAGGCAAGTTTTACTCATAGAATTTTCTGTTCCTCTTTTCCCTGTTAACTAACGGAAACCTCAATGCACGATAAATATTCATGTGTACACTAAAATAACAGACTGTACAACATGACTCAGTTAATGCTGGTTGTGGGAACTACCTTAGATATTGGAGTTTTCTGATTTAGGGTTTCCTATTTCAACTTTAATATTGCATTAAAAATATTTTTTAAAATTTCTGTATGTATATTACTTATATACAATGTAATTGCATAAGTAATTTTACTGTCTTTTATGGGACTGATGTCTCAACTATTCCACTATTTCCATAAAACCAGCTTAAACAAAGATCAAAGCAGTTTCTTTATATGTACTTGTTTTCACTACCTGTAATTGTTTGAAACTGATTTCCATTCCTCATGCATTAGCTTCAGGTGGTTGAAAATAAATGATTAGTTTCATTAAACCCTTTGGGAAGAAAATTAAATTAACTACAAATTCAGAACTTCAATCTTTTTCTAATAGCTAAAAAAAGGGATTTAACTGGGTATATTTTAAATTTTCAGGAAGCTGAAAAAAAGGGGAAAAAAAGCTTCCTGAATAAACTTCTTGAGAGTTCTTTTCCTTCAAGATGATGTATTTTGCACAGTAGACATGCTGCACAAAGGAAGATGGATAACGTACACAAAAATCTTAACAAGAAGAGATGGAAAACACTTGTCTTAAGGTCAGAAAACCCTGTCATTCATTAATTTTATACTTGACGGTCCTAACATTCATGATTTTTAATTTAGATTTTCTTAAGGTATCTCAAAAGAGCAGTATTATAGCGAAAAGTTAAATGAGCTTTATACCTAAAAAAAAGGAAATTCTGCAGGGTGCATTGATTTGAGGAACTCTAAGTCTGTAAATGCAATTGCTTTGGAATCCCACAAGAGCTCCACACATTAATGTAATGGTAATAAATCAGACATAAAAATGTGACATTTTAAAGTGATAGATTATCTCTGTATAAAAAACACCAACACATATTTCCCTGCTTTCTTGGAATTTCATTGACCACTTAAAGCTTTTAAAATGATGGTTTTCACATGCTGAGGACACTCTGCAGAAGGCAGAATGGGCAATGTACACAGTTTATGATATGGACTGGAAACCTAAACATTTGGCTGCATCTCATGAAAGAAACATGTTCAGCAGATTCATCGGATATATTCACATAACTCTCAAATGATGGTTCTCTCAACTTACTCATGATTTCAGTCTACATTTAGTTCACTATTATGTCCTGAAAATGGAGAACTAAAATTAATCAGGATCTCATTTACCTTCTGAAGAGCACTCAAAAATCTATGATTTTAAACTAATTTATGCAAAGAGAAAAGCTCTTGTCTTTCATAAGTATACTTGCAAGCCATATAAATCTAAATGAAAGCTTTAAACCCTTAATGACCCCTCTTCCATCCAGTCTTAAATGGAATAATTCAGCAATAACTTCATGCAGCAATGAAGGGTCCCCTGCTTGGTGAGTAAACCTCAAAGCATTTAATTGACCAGTAGAGCCGATTATTGCAAGAACAGTCATATGGAATAGAAGCCATCCGTATTTTGCTAGAAGTTATTTTTCCAGGTAATTAATAGTTTTTGGTAATTTAAAAAGAACTACTCACTATGAAGTGACAAACCATGGTGGGTTATAAAATCTGTAGGAGGATTCATTTGAGACGTTAATTTGGCTCTGGGAGTAATTGGACAGAAATGAGTTACCAGCTCAATTAAGATCTCAAACACAGTTCTTGCATTTTCATACAATTTGCCCAGAAATGGGGTCTCTCTCATTGAGATGTCACTAATCTGGTATTCCCTTTTTATTTATAATTCGGTGCTAATATGGAGAAATTTGCCAGGTAAATTGGGTAGACAAAATGATAACCATACAGTGGAAAACACAACAGACTATTTCAGATGCTCTTCATGACTGAATAATATAGGTCTTAATTTACCTGATATAGTTCTGGTGGTGTTGAGTGGTGAAATATGCTCTGATCCTATGTGAAAAGGCAGCCTTTCACAGACATGTTTGAAACAACTAATGTGATAACTGCTATCGATTTGATTAAGCTTTCTCCAAATATCAAATTACACGAATTTGATACCCTAAAAGCCTCCTTTTTACTTAAAGGGGATACCAGGTTCGCGCTGCACAATGTGAATCATACAACCACACTGGAAAAATTGCAAAAATCTTTCATATTGAGGAATGGCAGCTAATGTGGAGAAAGAATAAGGTGGTTGCTTATGAGTCCCTTATTTGTTTAAATGACAAATAGAAAACATTTATGGCACTTCATCACCATTTCTACGTCTTCTTCAGCCACTAGCATAAGCAGCTACACTCTCTAGTAATGATCTCTGGAATTTGAGTGGAATGAAGGAATCAACAGCAGCAGCATAGTTTTCTTCACTACTGTTGCATTTTCTCCAGTCTTCCCTCTCTTTTCCTTTTCTTAATTTTCCTTTCTAGTCTCAGTATTTGGCATTTTCAGGACAACAACTGATTTTGTGACTTCTAGTCTTTTTCTTCATTTCAAGCTCTCCAAGGAATGGCTTGACCAGCCCTTTGGATTATATATGTCATGTGGTTATTACCTATATCACAAGACAGAATACATGGTTCATGGTGTATTTGCAAACCTTGGGTGAGCAGCAAAAAATACAAATGAAGGTGGAAAATGTCTTCAGCACTCAAACTAGGCCAGCATCCCAATGTGCACACAACCTATTATGCAGTTCAAAATAGTTAATTTTACAAAAATAAAGAAAAGAAGATTGGACAATTAGGAAGAAATGAAGGCTTTGCAAAAACAGCTATAGATACATAGTCCATAAGGAAGTACCTGAAACATTTCAACTTGGAAAATTCAAAAGTGTAAAACAGCTAGTCGCAATGACACACTCCCTAGAATACTAAAGCAGTAGCTTTCTACCTAATGACTCAATTTTTAAAATAAGTGTGATATAGCATGGTCAGTGGGCAGCAGGAGAGTGTTAGAAGGGAGTCTTATTCCCTGTAGAGGGAAGAAAGTTTGCTATAGATTAATTAAAGCACCTGAAGCCAATTAAAGCACCGGAAGCAGGTCACCTGATAAAAACCCCCTGCTTCAATCAGACAAGTGGAGGAGTTGAAGCAGAGTGGATTGGCATTGGAGCAGAGAGCAGTTTGGAGGAGTTGAAGCAGAGTGGATTGGTGTTGGAGCAGAGAACAGTTTGGAGGGAAGCAGAGGAGAGTTTGGAGAAGTGCTGCAGTGGGCTAAGAAGACCAAAACCCTAGGTAAAGGGATACCTGATTTGTGCAGAGGAAGGGTAGGAAGCCCCACAAGCTGAAGGGCAGGAGAGGGAAGTAGCCCAGGGGAAGGAACCACTAGTTCAAGTGGTTTACCGCTATCCCTAGGGTCCCTGGGCTGGGACCCGGAGTAGAGGGCAGACCCGGGTCCCTCCCTCTCCACTCCCCTCCTCTAGGACACTAGTGAGGCAGTTAATACCCCAGTTCAGAGGCAAGAAACGGTGCCCTGAACCCCCTCCAAGAAGAGAAAGCACAAAACCCATCATAGTAGTGACCACAATTTGCCACATGTGGAGTCAGAAGTGGGATATACGCACTGGGGACTTAAACCAGGGTTAGCCAAAACCCTCCCATCCCTAAGCCCTGGTCTACACTAGGCGTTGAGGTTGAATTTAGCAGCGTCAAATCGATATAACCCTGCACCCATTCACATGATAAAGCCCTTTTTTTCAACTTACAGGGCTCTTAAAATCAATTTCCTTACTCCACACCCGACAAGGGGATTAGTGCTGAAATTGGTTTTGCTGGGTCGAATTGGGGTACTGTGGATGCAATTAGATGGTATTGGCCTCCGGGAGCTATCCCAGAGTGCTCCATTGTGACCGCTCTGGACAGCACTCTCAACTCAGATGCACTGACCAGGTAGACAGGAAAAGGCCCACGAACTTTTGAATTTCAATTTCCTGTTTGGCCAGTGTGGCAAGCTGCAGGTGACATTGCAGCGCTCATCAGCAGAGGTGACCATGATGGAGTCACAGAATCGCAAAAGAGCTCCAGTATGGACTGAAGGGGAGGTACGGGATCTGATCGCTGTACAGGGAGAGGAATCCATGCTATCAGAACTACATTCCAGTTTTCGAAATGCCAAAACATTTGTCAAAATATCCCAGGGCATGAAGGACAGAGGCCATAACAGGGACCCGAAGCAGTGCCACATGAAACTTAAGGAGCTGAGGCAAGTCTACCAGAAAACCAGAGAGGCCAACAGCCGCTCCGGGTCAGAGCCCCAAACATGCGGCTTCTATGATGAGCTGCATGCCATTTTAGGGGATTCAGCCACCAGTACCCCAGTCATGTTGTTTGACTCCTTCAATGGAGATGGAGGCAACACGGAAGCAGGTTTTGAGGACAAGGAAGATGATGCCGATGAGGTTGTAGATAGCTCACAGCAAACAAGCGGAGAAACCAGTTTTCCTGACAGCTAGGAACTGTTTCTCACCGTGGACCTGGAGCCAATACCCCCTGAACTCACCCAAGGCTGCCTCCTGGACCCACCAGGCGGAGAAGGGACCTCTGGTGAGTGTACCTTTTAAAATACTATACAAGGTTTAAAAGCCAGCATGTTTAATGGTTAATTTGCCCTGGCATTCGTGGCTCTCCTGGATATACTCCCAAAGCCTTTGCAAAAGGTTTCTGGGAAGGGCAGCCTTATTCCATCCACCATGGTAGGACACTTTACCACTCCAGGCCAGTAGCACATACTTGGGAATCATTGTAGAACAAAGCATTGCAGTGTATGTTTGCTGGCGTTCAAAAAATATCCGTTCTTTATCTCTCTGTATTATCCTCAGGAAAGTGATATCATTTATGGTCACCTGGTTGAAATAGGGTGTTTTTCTTAAGGGGACATTCAGAGGTGCATGTTTCTGCTGGGCTGTTTGCCTATAGCTGAACAGAAATGTTCCCCACTGTTAGCCACGTGGTGGGGAGAGGCAAAATGCGACCTTGTAATGAAAGCACATGTGCTATGTATGTAATGTTAACAGCAAAGAGTGTAAAAGAGTGTACCCATTGTTCTATAAAATGTGTCTTTTCAAATACAACTGTCCCTTTTTTTTCTCCACCAGCTGCATGTATTTCAATGATCACAGGATCTTCTCCTTCCCAGAGGCTAGTGAAGATTAGAAGTCGAAAAAAATGCACTCGCCATGAAATGTTCTCTGAGCTCATGCTGTCCTCCCACACTGACAGAACACAGACGAATGCATGGAGGCAGACAATGTCAGAGTGCAGGAAAGCACAAAATGACCGGGAGGAGAGGTGGCAGGCTGAAGACAGTAAGTGGTGGGCTGAAGAGAGGACTGAAGCAGAAAGGTGGCGGCAGTGTGATGAGAGGAGGCAGGATTCAATGCTGAGGCTGCTGGAGGATCAAACTCATATGCTCCAGCGTATGGTTGAGCTGCAGGAAAGGCAGCAGGAGACAGACCGCCGATACAGCCCCTGTGTAACCAACTGCCCTCCTCCCCAAGTTCCATAGCCTCCTCACCCAGACGCCCAAGAACGCGGTGGGGGGGGGCCTCCGGCCACCCAGCCACTCCAACCCAGAGGATTGCCCAAGTAACAGAAGGCTGGCATTCAATAAGTTTTAAACTTTTAAAGTGCTGTGTGGCCTTGTCCTTTCCTCCTCCACCACCCCTCCTGGGCTACCTTGGTAATTATCCCCCTATTTGTGTGATGAATTAATAAAGAATGCATGAATGTGAAGCAACAATGACTTTATTGCCTTTGCAAGGGGTGATTGAAGGGAGGTGGGGAGAGTGGTTAGCTTACAGGGAAGTAGAGTGAACCAAGGGGCAGGGGGTTTCATCAAGGAGAAACAAATAGAACTTTCACACCATAGCCTGGCCAGTCATGAAACTGGTTTTCAAAGCTTCGCTGATGCGCACCGCATCCTCCTATACTCTTCTAACC
Source organism: Dermochelys coriacea (assembly GCF_009764565.3). Classification (NCBI taxonomy): domain Eukaryota; kingdom Metazoa; phylum Chordata; order Testudines; family Dermochelyidae; genus Dermochelys; species Dermochelys coriacea. The sequence goes on from NC_050069.1 coordinate 109,566,569, forward strand.
GCCCTGGTGTCTGGCTGTGCGTAATCAGCAGCCAGGCGATTTGCCTCAACCTCCCACCCTGCCATAAACGTCTCCCCCTTTCTCTCACAGATATTGTGGAGCGCACAGCAAGCAGTAATAACAGTTGGAATATTGGTTTCGCTGAGGTCTAACCGAGTCAGTAAACTGCGCCAGCGCGCTTTTAAATGTCCAAATGCACATTCTACCACCATTCTGCACTTGCTCAGCCTATAGTTGAACAGCTCCTGACTACTCTCCAGGCTGCCCATGTATGGCTTCATGAGCCATGCCATTAAGGGGTAGGCTGGGTCCCCAAAGATAACTATAGGCATTTCAACATCCCCAACGGTTATTTTCTGGTCTGGGAATAAAGTCCCTTCCTGCAGCTTTTGAAACAGACCTGAGTTCCTGAAGATGTGAGCGTCATGTACCTTTCCCGGCCATCCCACGTTGATGTTGGTGAAACGTCTCTTGTGATCCACCAGTGCTTGCAGCACCATTGAAAAGTACCCCTTGCGGTTTATGTACTCGCTGCCTTGGTGCTCTGGTGCCAAGATAGGGATATGGGTTCCGTCTATGGCCCCACCACAGTTAGGGAATCCCATTGCAGCAAAGCCATCCACTATGACCTGCACATTTCCCACAGTCACTAACCTTGATATCAGCAGATCTTTGATTGCGTTGGCTACTTGCATCACAGCAGCCCCCACAGTAGATTTGCCCACTCCAAATTGATTCCTGACTGACCGGTAGCCGTCTGGCGTTGCAAACTTCCACAGGGCTATTGCCACTCGCTTCTCAACTGTGAGGGCTACTCTCATCTTGGTATTCTTGCGCTTCAGGGCAGGGGAAAGCAAGTCACAATGTTCCATGAAAGTGCCCTTACGCATGCGAAAGTTTCACAGCCACTGGGAATCGTCCCAGACCTACAACACTATGCGGTCCCACCAGTCTGTGCTTGTTTCCCAGGCCCAGAATCGGCGTTCCACTGCATGAGCCTGCCCCATTAGCACCATGATGCCCACATTGCCAGGGCACGTGCTTTGAGAGAAGTCTGTGTCCATGTCCTCATCACTCTCGTAACCGCGCTGACGTCGCCTACTCACCCGGTTTCGCTTTGCCAGGTTCTGGTGCTGCATATACTGCTGGATAATGCGTGTGGTGTTTAAAGTGCTCCTAATTGCCAAAGTGATCTGAGCAGGCTCCAGGCTTGCCGTGGTATGGCGTCTGCACAGAAAAAAGGCGCGGAACGATTGCCTGCTGTTGCCCTGATGCAGAGAGGGGCAACTGACGACATGGCTTACAGGGAATTAAAATCAACAAAGGGAGTGGCTTTGCGAGAAACTGAATGGCCGCCTCAAGGATAGAATTCAAAACCTCAAGGATAGAACTCAAAACTGGGTTTAGCAGGCCGTTGATTTCACGGGGAGGGGGAGGAGAAAATGAATACAAAACAAATCTGGTCTATTTCTTGTTTTGAGCCACTTCATCTATCTTTATACATCTTGCTGGCAGCAGACTGCGCAGTACAACTGCTAGCCATCGTCACCTCCTGACCTGACTGCTGGCCATCATCTTCTGTTGGCTGCAGATTAAAAGACAGTGCACTGCCGGTAGGACTCAATCGCCATGAGACGAAACAAGGGAAATGACCTGGCTGAGTCACTCCCATGTTTGCCCAGGTGCCCAGTTAAAAGAGCACCCAGGACTACGTCGACGACGGCTACCAGTCATACTGCACTGTCTGCTGCCAAAAGGCAATAAACTGCTGCTGTGTACAATGCAGTACCACGTCTGCCAGCACCCAGGAGACATACGGTGACAGTTAGCTGAGCGGGCTCCATGCTTGCCATGATATGGCATCTGCACAGGTAACTCAAGAAAAAAGGTGCAAAACGATTGTCTGCCCTTGCTTTTACGGAGGGAGGGAGGGAATGGGGGCCTGACGATATGTACCCAGAACCACCCATGACAATGTTTTAGCCCCATCAGGCACTGGGATTTCTACCCAGAATTCAAATGGGCAGTGGAGACTGCGGGAACTGTGGGATAGCTACCCACAGTACAAAGCTTCAGAAGTCGACGGTTGCCTCGGTACTGTGGACACAGTCCGCCGAATACATGCACTTAGAGCATTTGTGTGGGGACACACACACTTGACTGTATAAAAACGATTTCTACAAAACCGACTTCTATAAATTGACCTACTTTCGTAGTGTAGACATACCCTAAGATGGACAACGTGGTCAAGGCCCTAATACAAGCCACCGCAGCCCAGCAGGAGGCTACCTGGGTCCAAGTAACCGCCCAACAGGAGGTGACTCGGATGCAGCAGGAGACTAATTGTCTGTTGATGAGTCAGGCTGCCCAGGACAAAGTCCTGCTGCAAGAGCTGGTGAACCAGATGAAGGCCCTTATGGAGCTGAACCACAACTGAGACGGGACTCGGACCATATGGGCCAGCCACTGCCTACAGAAAATTACATGGGAGAATGATGTGGAGGCATATCTCCTTGCTTTTGAAAGAGCAGGCCTGCAGGAGGCCTGGCCCCAAGATCAGTGGTCTGGTATCCTCACCCCATTCCTGTGTGGGGAGGCCCAGAAGGTCTACTACAATATGGCTGCAGAGACTGCAGCAGATTACCCCGAGCTGAAGGCAGAGATCCTGGCCAGATCCGGAGTAACGACGGCATTGCGAGCCCAGAGGTTCCATGAGTGGCAGTATACAAAGGACAAGACACCCTGATCACAATTGTTTGATCTGATCCACCTGATCCGGAAATGGCTGCATCCTGAGGCCCTCAGCTCTGAGAAGATGATGGAGCTCCTGGTACTGGACCGGTATATGAGGGGGCTACCACCAGGCCTCTCGGCTTGGGTTGGCCATAATGACCCCTCCACCTATGATGAGTTGGTCTCCCTCGTGGAAAGACAGCTGGCAGTCCACGAACTGTTCCAGACCCCAGGGGGTGTGAGACACAGCAAACCAGGAAGCCAGTCCCAAACCCAAGGCCCCGGACTGTTGAGAACTCCAGGAGAACCATAACTGGGAGGAAAGACATCACGGAATGCCCGAGGCCAAGAAGGGACCTGGGGGTTTGGGAAGAGAGGGCTCGGGGGGGCCGGCCAAACAGCCCCAGGCAGAGGGTGGCAACTGGAATAAGGTGGTGGTGTTATGAGTGTGGAGAATTGGGGCATATAGCAGCCCAATGCCCCAACAGGAAACAGCCTATACAATGTAATCTGGGGGATCACGGGGACAGATGTGGCCTATTCGGCCTGGTAGGGGTCGCAATGACCTCTCATGGGTATACAAGATCAGTAAAAATGAATGGTATTGAGACCATAGCATTAGTAGATTCCGGGAGTGCTGTCACGCTGGTCTTGGGAAAGTTAGTGGGGCAAGACCAATTAACCTGGGCCAAAAAACACAGGGGTAATGTGCGTTCATGGCACCGTAAATTTCTACCCCACAATCCTGGTACGGATTGAGATCCAGGGGAATACTATCAGGGTGACTGCAGGGGTGGTCCCCAGGCGCCCCTACCCTGTCTTAATTGATAGGGTCTTCCCTGGGTTTGAGAGCTTACTCCCCCCATTAGAGTCAGGGGAGGGTAGCAACCCCTGGGCTGAGACGGAGGCACCTACAGATAGCCTCACCCCAATGTTTGCCGAGTATGCGCCAGTTATTCTCTTCCCTGGGAAAACCCCGAAAGTCTAGGCGGGAAAGGAGGGCAGATAAAAGATAGGGACCAGGATTCTAGCAGAGAACCAGAAAACCTCCCTTGTCGGTAGGCGAACCCGTTCAGGAGGCCAGGAGACAATTCAGGCAAGTGAAGACTCAGAGGTGATTCCTAGCCCAAGTAGGGGCAACCCAGGGTGGGGAGTAGAAACAGGCCCCCTGGAATTAGGTAGGATTGGTACCGCATGTGAGAATTTCGGGCAGGACCAAGCCAATGACCCGCTATATGCGAATGTGAGGGAGGAAGTAGTGGAAGTAAAGACCAAAGGCCCAAGGCCATATTATGTGCTCAAACGTGATCTATTGTACAGGATAGCGCAAATACGAGGGGAAGAAGTAGAGCAACTCTTAATCCCACGGAAATATACAAGGGCAGTACTAGAGTTAGCTCACAGTCATCTATTTGGGGGACATCTAGGAGTAGACAAGACACTGGATAGAGTCCTAGAAGGTTTTATTGGCCAGGAATACGTACAGAGGTCCAGCGCTATTGTGCCTCCTGCCCTGAATGCCAGTTGCATAGCCCCTGACCTTGCGCGCCCCGTTAGTACATTTGCTTATTATTGAAGTCCCTTTTGAGAGGATAGCCATGGACATAGTGGGCCCACTGGAAAGATCAGCATGGGGCCACCGAAATGTACTAGTCATCCTTGACTGCACCATGCGGTATCCAGAAGCCATTTCTTTAAGAAACCCCACATCCAAGGCAACAGCAAAAGAACTACTCCAGGTTTTTGCCAGAGTGGGCATCCCTAAGGAGATCCTGACAGACCAAGGAATCCCTTTTATGTCAAAATTAATGAAAGACTTATGTACCCTACTCCGCATCAAGGCCATACGGACCTCAATCTACCATCCACAAACAAATGGACTGGTCGAGCAGTTTAACCGTACCCTTAAAAGTATGATCCAGAAGGTGGTAGGACAGGATGGAAAAGACTGGGATACCCTTCTACCGTATCTAATGTTTGCTATATGGGAAGTCCCCCAGGCGTCCACTGGTTTCTCTCCCTTTAAACTACTATACGGACGCCACCCACGTGGAAAATTACATATTGCCAAGGAAGATTGGGAAGAACAACCCAACCCAGGAAAGAATGTCACTGAACACATGACACAGATGAGAGAGCGAATAATTTGAGTAACCCCAATAGTACAAAACCCACAAGAGGCCCAGCGGACATATTAAAACCGTTGGGCGAAAGTACGGAGATTTTAGCCGGGGGAACGGGTGATGGTGTTAGTGCTGACAGCAGAAAGCAAACTCCTAGCCAGCTGGCATGGACCATATGATATAGTGGAAGCCATTGGGGAGATGGACTATAAGGTCAGACAACCAGACCGCCAAAGGCCAGAGCAAATCTACCACATCAACTTACTGAAGCCCTGGCATGACTGAGAGACATGCCTGGTCATTCGGGGAGCTCCACCCCAAACAGATGACCCACAGGGACAGGTGAAGATATCTCCTGAGTTAACTCCAGAACAACGAACAGAGGTCATTGATGTGATCCAACGGAACCAGGACATGTTCTGTATACAGCCAGGCCGTATGACACTGGTCCAACATCATATTGTCACCAGTCCCGGAGTAAGGGTGATGATAACACCATACTGAATACCGGAAGCTAAAAGGGAAGAAATTAGGACAGAAGTGAAGAAGATGCTGGTTACTGAAGAATCCCACAGCCAGTGGTCCAGCCCTATCATCCTAGTCCTCAAGCCTGAGGTATTGCAACGACTTCCGGAAGTTGAATGAAGTATCCCAGTTTGATGCCTATCTGATGCCACGCATTGACAAGCTAGTTGATCAGCTAGGCAAGGCCTGATACCTAATCACTCTGGACCTGACAAAGGATATCGGCAAATTCCCAAGAATTGCAAAGAATGCCAAGGAAAAGACTGCCTTCTCTACAACCGATGGCCTATTCCAATACACTGTCCTCCCTTTCGGACTCCAGGGGGCCCCTGCATCATTCCAACAACTTATGGACAAATTGCTGTGACCCCATGCCAACTATGCCGCCGCCTATCTAGATGACAGTCATCCATAGCCCTGATTGGGAAACGGAGCTAGGAAAAGTAGAAGTGGTGCTAGATGCCCTGCGGAAGGCCGGCCTCACTGCCAACTCTCTCAAATGCGTGATAGGACTAGCTGAGGCCAGCTAGTATGTAGTAAGGAGAGGTTTGGTGAAACCCCAATGGAACAAAGTGGAGGCCATACAAGGTTGACCTCGACCTGTCCGCAAAAAGCAGGTCAGAGCATTTCTAGGTATAGTAGGATATTATCCGAGATTCATCCCTCCTTTTGCCACAAGAGCAGGGCCATTGACGGATTTGATAAAGGCTCGGGGCCCCGAAATAGTAAAGTGGACTGATGCGGCAGAAGGAACATTTGCAGATTTAAGGACAGCCCTTTGCTGCCATCCAGTACTCATAGCCCCAGACTTCGAGAAGGAATTCATCCTGCCTCGGAGCCGTTTTTTTTGCAGATGGTAGGGGAGGAGGAACACCCGATCTTGTACCTCAGCCGGAAACTCCTCCCCAGGAGGAGTTGAAAAGGAACATCTGGCGGTCAAATGGGCTATGGAGACTCTCCGCTACTACCTACTGGGGCGGAGGTTTACCCTCGTGACAGACAATACCCCACTCCAGTGGATGCACAGAAACAAGGAGAAGAACGCAAGAGTGACTAGGCGGTTCCTATCCCTGCAGCCCTTTCATTTCCGGGTACAGCACAGGACCGGAAGCCAAAACGGCAATGCTGATGGCCTATCACGACAGCACTGCCTCACGTCCCAAGTAGCCCAACCCCATGGTGTTGAGCGGGGGGGGTCGCGAAGGAGGGGAATATGTGATACAGCATGGCCAGAGGGCAGCAGGAGAGTGTTAGAAGGAAGAAAGTTTGCTATAGATTAATTAAAGCACCTGAACCCAGTCACCTGATAAAAAAACTCTACTTCAATCAGACAAGTGGAGGAGTTGAAGCAGAATGGAGTTTGGAGGAGTTGAAGCAGAGTGGATTGGTGTTGGAGCAGAGAGAAGTTTGGAGGGAAGCAGAGGAGAGTTTGGAGAAGTGCTGCGGTGGGCTAAGACCATCAAGACCCTAGGTAAAGAGACATCTGATTTGTGCAGAGGGAGGGCAGGAAGCCCCACAAGCTGAAGGGCAGGAGAAGGAAGTAGCCCAGGGGAAGGAACCGCTAGTTCAAGTGGCCATCCGAGTCAAGGGTGGGCCCGGGTCCCTCCCTCTCCACTCCCTTCCTCTAGGACACTAGTGGGGCAGTTAATACCCCAATTCAGGGGCAAGAAATGGTGCTCTGACCCCCTCCAAGAAGAGAAAGCGCAAGACCAATCATGGTAGTGCTGGCAATTTGCCACGCAAGTTCTAAAGAACTTGAAAGGTACTGTAAGATAGAAAAGAAAAAGTAGTAGTGATTTTCAAAAGAAAAGAAATGTGATTCTCTCAATTATTTTCTTGGAAGTCAAACTTCAATCTGCAATAAAATAACTAAAAATGTATTGAGAGATAATCGCTAAGATTATAATATTATGGAGGCATGAGCAATAAGCAGCATACATTTAGATGAATACATCTTGCAAGGCAAATCTGATTTTTTTTTTTTGGACAACTTTACAAAATGAGGGGAAGGCAACAGACATAATAACTACATTTTGGAAAAGCATTTGATAGATTGTCCCTGCTCAGCCTTTGGAGAAGTCACTTAGCCTCTCTGTGTCTCAATTCCGCATCTGTAAAATAGGCCTAGATTTGGCAGTTAGATACTTACTTAAACCAAGAAACCAACAGAAATCGGCCTCACTCAATCCTGGCATTGGAAAAAGGAGAAAATGATGATGATTTGTGATAGTATACCACAAAATCTTATTCCATGATACTTTAAGTAGATTTGGACAAGAACACTGGCTTAAACTGAAAACTGGCTGAAGGAAGAATTAAGAAAGAAAAATGATGAACTGCAATATTTTGAGCTGTATGTAGGTGTCAGTTGGGAAACTGCAGGTATCAGTGTTAAATCATTTTATTCAACATTTTCACACTCAATCTGGAAAAAGGTGTAAACAACATGTAAAAGAAATCTCCAGATTAATTAGGAGGAGATGCAAATACTAATGAAGTAAATCAGTGTAACCTGTAAAGATTAGAAATATGAACAGAAAGTAATAAAAGTATGATTCACTTCCTCAAAATGCCAGGCTAATCTATATAGAAAAAAATAATCTGAAACACAGATGCTCCCTAGGAAATCTGTAAAGCAGCAATGCTGAAGAAACCTGGTGGGTGGACAGCAGATTAGCTGCGAATTTGCAAAGTGATATAGAAAAAAGACTAACATGATTTTGGGCTGAATTTGCAGAGGCATCACATAAAAGAATGCCACACAGCCCTGGAACCTAAACATTCCTTCTACTGTTGAGGTGTGTGGCTAATAATAATATCTTACACTTAAACAGCACGCTCAGCTCGAAGGAGGATCCCAAAGCAAATTTCACTCTCTTGAAGATGGAAAGGAATTAATTAGAATGGAACAGGGAAGTACATCTAGGAGTAATTAAGTAAGTGAAAATGTAGGCTGATATTAGGAGTATCTCCGTTAGAACGAGATATTTAGCTGTGGAACTGTCTCAAAGAAAATGAAGGAAGTCCCATTATTTGGGACATTTAAAACTAGGCTGGGCAAAACACTAGAAAACTTATTGCGTGGAACAATCCTGCATTGTCAGTGAGATGCACTGGTCTCTTCAATCTCTACCTTCCATCAATCTAAGATTTTTCTTTTTAATTTGGAATAGAATGATACCTTTAAAGTAAAAGAGGCCCGTTAGTTGTATATTTCAAAAAATAAATAACTTTTTAATATACAATTAATTATGAATTAAAAAGCTCTGGAGGCTTCTGGAACCTACAGGTCTGCAAGTGCCTGGTGCCATGTGATGCTGGTAGTCATGGTTCCCAGCTTTGGCTCACTGCAGCCCCTCTTTGCCCTTAGATTCTGTGTGAGAACTACTTCCAGCAAAGAAAAAACTGATGTTTTTATATAGCACCTTTGATTTCAGCCCAAAGGTTACAAATAGATTTAAAAGTCCCTTTAAAAAACAAAACAAAAACCCCCCAGTAATTCTACAAGCTTCTCTTCTCTCTGTAATCTTCAACTTTAGCCACAACCAGGGTAACTGAAAGGCAGAAATCTATCTACTTGTTTTATTTATGATCCACCTATCACACTGGTATCTAGACATTTATTACTTGTTTTGTTTTCAATATGGCTTTTTCAAGGCAAAGTAATTTTTTTTTTCTGGTGCTTGAGTCCTCAAAAGAGAAGTACAGGAATCCTAGAATTAGCAGGGGTAGAAGATTTTTCAAAAAGGGATTTAATGAAAATTCCCATATTTTTAGATTTCCAATTATCAGAAATATCAAAAAGTCATCCCTGCTCCCCCCAAAATATGTTGGAACAGTGTTCCACAGAGTTCTGACATGACTCAAGTGATGATTCTTTCCCTCTTTTAAGATTAGATTTGGGTGAAATATTCTTCAACCAACTTTCAATCTGTTGTTACATTTTAGTGTATATTGATCAGTGTGTGCTAAAGTGCCTTTGGAGATGTGTGGTATCTGGCATATTTATGTGAGTGCAAGAGATCAGGACTAAAGCCTGGAACTCTCTGTCAAAGAGAAAGCTTGCCAAAGAACATTTACAAATATTCACACAGCACTAATTTTGAAGGTTTATTTTGTCTTCAAAAATCGACATCAAAAACAACAAAATGCACTGGGCAAATTTCTAACATGTGCTAACTATTATGCGAGCCACTAGTGTTCAACACTTCTTAGGACTTGACCCATCTTGTTCATCATCACAAGTTTTGTTGAGCAAAACAACCTAAAAATATATTAGGTCATTATGTTAAAATAACAAGCAATAAACTTTTGGCTTCAATAAAAAGCTGAAGATACATGAGCACATAACAGATACATGAGCACAAGTGAGAAGGAAGGTCTTTATCTTACTATTTCTCCTACTTTCATTTAATCAGTGCTTTGACATAAATAGGCTAGGCAGGTCCTAAGTTTGCCCTCTCCATGTAGCTCCATATTCAAAGCTGCTTTGTATTCTATGCTATATTACAAATACACTACTGGAGCCCAGAACTATTTAAGATGTAGATCAACCAAACTGTTCCCACTTTTAAATCATATATGCATTCACTTTGTTATCCTACACAAATATTGGGATGTAGGAAAATAAATATTAAAAAGTGGAAAGAAAAAAATTGTTCTATCTGACGGGGCCCCCTGCTGAAGGCTGTGGGGTCCTACCACACCCCACCCCAAGAAAGGAGCAGTGAAGATGGGTCCCTCCAGGCCTGCGTAGAAAGGCTGCATGGAATCAGCCAATCAGAGCACAGCAGGCTCAGTTAAAAGGAGCTGGTGGGCCTCAGCAGGTCAGTTGCTGGCTGGGACCAGAAGGGTGAGGAAGACTGTGAAACTCTCAAGGCGAGGAACCCTGGGAGAGACCCTGCTTAAGCAGGGAAGAGAGAAAAATTCAGTCGTAAGGTAACGGTGAAGCAAAGGGGGCTTCATGGAAGTGGCCCAGGGAACAGCACTAGTAATTCTAAAGGAAACAGCACATGACTGCTATTTCTAGAGTTTCATAGATTCATAGATACTAAGGTCAGAAGGGACCATTCTGATCATCTAGTCTGACCTCCTGCACAGCGCAGGCCACATGATCTCACCCGCCCACTCCTATGAAAAACCTCACTCATGTCTGAGCTATTGAAGTCCTTAAATCATGGTTCAAAGACTTCAAGGAGCAGAGAAGCCTCCCTCAAGTCAACCATGCCCCATGCTACAGAGGAAGGCGAAAAACCTCCAGGGCCTCTCCAATCTGCCCTGGAGGAAAATTCCTTCCCGACCCCACATATGGCAATCAGCTAAACCCTGAGCATATGGGCAAGATTCACCAGCCAGATACCCAGGAAAGAATTTTCTATAGTAACTCAGATCCCATCCATCTAATATCCCATCTCAGGGGATTTGGCCTATTTACCCTGAATATTTAAAGATCAATTACTTACCAAAATCCCATTATCCCATCATACCATCTCCTCCATAAACTTAGCAAGTAGAATCTTAAAACCAGATAGATCTTTTGCCCCCACTGCTTCCCTTGGAAGGCTATTCCAAAACTTCACTCCTCTGATGGTTAAAAACCTTCATCTGATTTCAAGTCTAAACTTCCTGGTGGCCAGTTTATACCCATTTGTTCTTGTGTCCACATTGGTGCTGAGCTGAAATAATTCCTCTCCCTCTCCTGTATTTATCCCTCTGATATATTTATAGAGAGCAATCATATCTCCCCTCAACCTTCTTTTAGTTAGGCTAAACAAGCCAAGCTCCTTAAGTCTCCTTTCATAAGACAAGTTTTCCATTCCACGGATCATTCTAGTAGCCCTTCTCTGTACCTGCTCCAGCTTGAATTCATCCTTTTTAAACATGGGAGACCAGAACTGCACACAGTATTCTAGGTGAGGTCTCACCAGTGCCTTGTATAATGGTACTAAAACCTCCTTATCCCTACTGGAAACGCCTCTCCTGATGCATCCCAAAACCGCATTAGCTTTTTTCACAGCCATATCACATTGGCAGCTCATAGTCATCCTATGATCAACCAATACTCCAAGGTCCTTCTCCTCTTCCGTTACTTCTAATTGATGTGTCCCCAATTTATAACTAAAATTCTTGTTATTAATCCCTAAATGCATAACCTTACACTTCTCACTATTAAATTTTATCCTATTACTATTACTCCAGTTTACAAGGTAATCCAAATGCTCCCGTATAATATCCCGATCCTTCTCCGAATTGGCAATACCTCCCAGCTTTGTATCATCTGCAAACTTTATTAGCACACTCCAACTTTTTGTGCCAAGGTCAATAATAAAAAGATTAAATAAGATTGGTCCCAAAACCGATCCCTGAGGAACTCCACTGGTAACCTCCCTCCAACCTGACAGTTCGCCTTTCAGTATGACCCGTTGAGTCTCCCCTTTAACCAATTCCTTATCCACCTTTTGATCATATTAATCCCCATCTTCTCCAATTTAACTAATAATTCCCCATGTGGCACGGTATCAAATGCCTTACTGAAATCTAGGTAAATTAGATCCACTGCATTTCCTTTATCTAAAAAATCTGTTATCTTTTCAAAAAAGGAGATTAGGTTGGTTTGGCACGATCTACCTTTTGTAAAACCATGTTGTATTTTGTCCCATTTACCATTGACTTCAATGTCCTTAACTAATTTCTCCTTCAAAATTTTTTCCAGGACCTTGCATACTACAGATGTCAAACTAACTGGCCTGTTGTTACCCGGATTACTTTTTTTTCCTTTCTTAAAAATAGGAACTATATTAGCAATTCTCCAATCATTCGGTACTACTCCTGAGTTTACAGATTCATTAAAAATTCTTGCTAATGGGCTTGTAATTTCAGGTGCCTTTAATATTCTTGGATGAAGATTATCTGGGCCCCCCGATTTAGTCCCATTAAGCTGTTTCAGTTTCGCTTCTACCTCAGATATGGTAATATCTACCTCTATATCCTCATTCCCATTTGTCATGCTACCATTATCCCTAAGATCCTCTTTAGCCTTATTAAAGACTGAGGCAAAGTATTTGTTTAGATATTGGGCCATGCCTAGATTATCTTTAACCTCCACTCCTCAGTGTTAAGCGGCCCCACTTCTTCTTTCTTAGTTTTCTTCTTATTTATATGGCTATAGAACCTTTTACTATTGGTTTTAATTCCCTTTGCAAGGTCCAACTCTACTTGACTTTTAGCCCGTCTCACTTTATCCCTACATGTTCTGACCTCAATTAGGTGGCTTTCCTTGCTGATCCCTCCCATCTTCCACTCCCTGTATGCTTTCTGCTTCTTCTTAATCACCTCTCTAAGATGCTTGATCATCCAGCTTGGTCTACAACTCCTGCCTATGAATTTTTTCCCCTTTCTTGGGATACAGGCTTCCGATAGCTTCTGCAGCTTTGATTTAAAGTAATCCCAGGCCTCCTCTACCTTTAGATCCATAAATTCTTCAGTCCAATCCACTTCCCTAACTAATTTCCTTAATTTTTGAAAGTCAGCCCTTTTGAAATCAAAAACCCTAGTTGCAGATTTATTTTTGTTAATCCTTCCATTTAGTTTGAACTGAATTAGCTCATGATCACTTGAGCCAAGATTGTCCCCTACAACCATTTCTTCTATGAGGTCCTCGCTACTCACCAAAATTAAATCTAAAATGGCATCCCCTCTAGTTGGTTCAGCAACTACTTGATGAAGGAATCCATCAGCTATCGCATCTAGGAAAATCTGAGCCCTATTATTATTACTAGCATTGGTCCTCCAGTCTATATCTGGGAAGTTAAAGTCTCCCATGATCACGCAGTTTCCATTAGTATTTACTTTATTAAAGACATTAAAAAGGGCTCTATCCATATCCAAATTAGATCCCGGAGGTCTATAGCACACCCTAAGCACTATCGTAGGAGAGGCTTTACTAGTTTTCTTCCCCAATGTAATTTTTGCCCACACGGACTCTGTCTTATCCATTGCATCGCTTCTAATTTCTTTACATTCTACCTCATCATTGATATACAATGCTACTCCACCACCTTTACCTTTGTTTCTGTCTTTCCTAAACAGCACATACCCTTCAATACCTGTAGTCCAGTCATGACTACTATTCCATGATGTTTCTGTTATCCCTAGAATATCTGGTTTCACTTCCTGCACCAGTAGCTCTAGTGTCTCCATTTTGTTACCTAGGCTCCTCGCATTGGTGTATAAACATCTTAATTTTTGCTCTTTGGCCTCGCTCACATTTTGTACCCTATTAGGCACAGTCATTCTACAGCCAGTATAACCTATTAGACTAGTATCCACACCACCCTCGCTCCTTATATACATTCTCCTACCCACAGCTGTATCCTTTCTTACTTCGTCTTCTTCCCTCTCAATGCTAAAATCTGGCATGGAGATTTCCTGGACATCTCCCATCCATCTCCCCCTAATTCCTAGTTTAAAGCTCTCTTTATCAGTTGTGCCAGCCTCGATCCTAGAAGTCTATTTCCTTCCCTACTCGGATGAAGTCCATCCCGAGAGAACTGTCCTCTGTCTGTGAATGCCTCCCAGTGGCCATACATCCCAAAGCCCTCCTTATAGCACCACTGCCTAAGCCATCTGTTGACAGTCATAATCTTGTCACACCTTTGTTGCCCTTCTCTAGGAACAGGAAGGATCCCGCTAAAGATCACCTGAGCTTTGATTTCCTTAAGCGTCTTCCCCAGCCTAGCATAGTCTCCCTTAATACTTTCCAGTGAGAATCTAGCCGTATCATTTGTTCCCACATGAAGGATAATTAGGGGATTCTTTCCCGCTCCCTTTAGGATCCTTTTCAACCTCAGGTCTACATCCCGTATCTTAGCACCGGAAGACAGCACACCCTTCTATTCTCTGGATCAGCTCTAGTTACAGGCCTGTCTATTCTTCTCAATAAAGAGTCCCCGATCACATAGACCTGCCTTTTCCTGGTAACTGTGCTATTCTCCAGTCTCTCCCCTGTTCTCTCTGGCTGCAAGTTCTTTCCATTCCTATTTTCCCTTATAATCTTCTTCAACCCATCCTGTATCCTCCTGGGGCTCATATTTGGTCTAGTCTCCCTTGACTCTTCCGCTTTTCTTATAGGACTAGCCTCTCTTCTCTTCTTCCTTACCCTTCCACCTTCAACAAGTACCTGCTGAGCCCCTTCTTCATTTTCCAACTCTGCAAACCTGTTCCTAAGCTCTATTTCTCCTTCACTAGCCCATCTTTTCCTCTGCCTGGTTCTTTGAGTCACGTGTTTCCACTGACCACTTTCCTCACCCAGTCTCCCCTCAAAATTCCCCAGCCCTGCTTCCATCCGTGAGTCTGAGCTTTTCCCTTCAGATACCTCATATCTTTGCTCCATCATCTGCTCAAACCCCTTCCTAAACTCAACCAGACTTTCCACCTGCATCTCCAAACCTCAGATCTTTTCTTCCATCAGCTCTATCAGACAACATTTCATGCAGAAAAAACTCTTACCGGTTCCCCCCTCCAGGATCATGTACATACCACAGCTTCCACATTCAGTCATCCTCAATGTGTCTTCCACTACAGGAGTCACTCCCACAGCTGCCTCCATATCTGTCATCACCTTCCCACCTTCTCCTCCAACAGAACTCCCACTCAAACTCCCCTGTTTAGAGCTCTGTTTGCTAGCTCCTGAGCCGCTGCAGCCATGGGTGGGCCCGGATCCCACCACTGGAAGAGTGGTCAAAGCCCCAAGAAGGGGACAAGTGTCATTTAGAAACCCAAGAAAGGGGCTAGAATTTAAAGGACTCAAGGACAGGGCTGAAGACCCAAGAGATGGCCAACCATTTATTGAACTTTGTTAGATGACTCCCCCCCGCCCCCCAGAAGGGGACTGAATGTGTGAGGTGACCTGGCTGGAGTGCTGGGTCTGTGAGAACTGCTGAGGACAAAGTCTCTCCAGGGAGGATGCCCTGGAGGCACTGCTCTATAACCAGGCAGGGATGGACTTAAAGCTAGCCCAGAAGAGACTGAGAATTGAGCCCAGAGACATGGCTGCAGACTCCAACAAAGGCAGAGCGGTAGTCCTTGTAGTACCTTTGTTAACTCGGAAGGGGTTCATCCATTTTAGAATTTGTGTGACTTAGCCAGAGGGCTGAGCCACTGAAGACCCACCTGACGAGGTTAACAGTCAACAGGGGGTGTCGGGAGCAGAAAGTGAGTGGTCACACTTGAAAATACAATGAAAAATGTCATAAGCGCCACCTCCAGTAAGAAGTCGCCTGTCTTAAGTCACAACCTTAAAGTGTTCCACAATGTACAATTTTGGTTCTACTTTAGGGGTCCCTTGAGCAGTCACTAAAGACACGTTTGGCTGTGTTTGTGCTTCCCATCTTAACATTCAGGAGTTGATTACTGGCCCAGATTATAAATAAATACTGTCCCTTCCATATACTGCATTTTCCATTCAGAAGATCCCAAAGCACCTAGCAAATATTGAGACTCTCAACACCTCTGTGAGGATATTGCTATTATTCCCATTTTATTGGTGGAAAAACTGCGGTACACAATTTCAGAGATATGCCTAAAATTACAGAAGAAGTTTGCAGAAGATCCATGAATACAACCCAAGTCAGCTGGCTCCCACTCATTTGCCTTAATCTCAGGGACTCCTTCCACCACTTTTCAGAGGAGATATGTCACATACTGAACATATGGAACTGTAATGGCTATTTGCCATCTTTAAATAATGGCTTACTGCTGGGCCAAAAGACTCAAATCAGTGTCCCATGGAAACTCCTGAGAAATAAAGAAAATTTTTCCTGAGCATCTTGTAACATCAATCCTTTTAGTCTATCCAATCCCATACAAATCCAGCCCCTGTACTACAACAGTGAAAACTATCCCAGTACCTAATTGAAGCTGTAGTAAATGTTCTACCTTTAACAACAGCCATATGTGAGTAAGTCCTGGAGTGTACAAAACATAGAAAACAGGGAGTGGTACGTGACAGAAAAAGACATCACCCAATGTTGCACATCTCTCTCTATTTTGTTTTTGAGTGACCAGGCCTGCAGCCAACATATAACTTTAAAGGTCAATTATAAGGGTTAATTTGAATGCCAACTGCAGCATCCTTTTCTCCAGCCTTGACAAACGCAATCATGCCCACTTCATAACCTCTCAGAATGCTGTTGCAAAGATAATTTTCTAGCTTAACTTTTCCACCGTATCATCACTCTCTTTGCATCCTTCCACATAAGATACTTGTCTTCACTTTCCAGGCCCTGCATGCCCTATCTCCAGCCTACATATAATTTCTCATCAGTATTGAGACGTTAACTCGTGTCTCCGATCGGCCCAGGATACCAGCTTCCATCACCCACTTGTAAAATTCTCAACACGCATCTTCGTGCCTCTCCCATGCTGCTCCTCACATTTGGGAAAAGCTCCCCCAAAACATCTTCCATGTCACTTCATTGTTCTCCTTCAAATCCCTCCTTAAAACTCTCCTGTGCAGTGTTGCACCAAAAAACCTTGACAATAGCTAGGCTGCTGGTGTGCTGAGATCACGGCGTATCATGATGACCTATGCTGTCTTGTTTCCATGAACACTCCATCTGTCTGTATCTGCCTGTTGTCTCTTGTCTTATACTTAGAAGGTCTTTGGTGCAGGGACCATCTTTTTGTTCTGTGTTTGAACAGTGATTAACACAACAGGGTCCCGGTTCATGATTGAGGCTTCTAGGTGCTATGATAATACAAATATTAACAATAACTAAGGTTCCTCCAGCTTGTGGCTGACACAGAGGGATCAATGTTATCTTCAATCTTTCCAAAATATGCTTCACCTCTAACCCCCAAAATCTGACTAGATTTGAATAGCCAGGGCTTTCTCTTTTCCATGTAATATCTTTTTGGTGGCTTGTCTGATCCCTTTTTCCTCACTAGAATCCAACAGCAGATGGTATCAAAATTCTGCAATCCCTGAGGTTCAGAGATGGAGAGACCCCACCCCTCCCCCCCACATCAACCTCCAAAAGTGTTAAAATATTTGAAGGCTATAAGCCCCTTAAACATCTGAAACCAACAGAAATTTGGTTCTCAGTAAACAGTGTCAAATATTTTTTGGATGTTTAGAATGGTAGAGTAAGCGTTTTCAATGCGTGTGTGTGTGTGGGGGGGGGGGGGGGAAGGGGAGTGTGAGTGAGTTCCCCAGCAGGCAAAGATGTACAGTCATCCTGACAACAATTTGATTTGTCAGGATCTGCAAGATTATTGGATTTGTCCCAGGTTAGATTGCTGGAAATTAATTACTATTAATGGTTTACATATAGGGCATGTGACTCTCCAGGATAAAGCGATATCCTGGATTATTACGTTCAGGCTGTATGTACATACATGCATTGTTCTTTTTCTTTCTAAATCATCTTTTAGTTAACAAGAAACTGACATGTTGGCATCAGCCAAGTATTATGATTTGACAAGGTTTCCCTCCTCTACCCTCAAACTTTCTTCTATGCAATCTTAAATGCAATCTTAAAATCAATCTGAGCCAGATGCTATTTATCATGCAACGTTTCGGCAAAGTGTTTAGTTATAGCTAATATACTGTAAGGCTTTGTCTAATCACCAGGTCACAATTCAACAAAAAAACACTTCATATCTGTTTGGATCGCAATGTAACAAGCCAAAAGCATGAAGTAGTCTATTAAATTAGAGCCATTTAGAGTATGAAGCAAAAAATATACAATTAACAGTACTTCAAGAAAACATCATCATAAATTAATCTGTGCAAGCAGTGCTTGTCTGACTTATTAAAAGCTTCATGTTAGGCAGGATAGACACTTGCATTCATGTGCTTGATTAGTGAAAAAGGCATTTCATACCTGCCTTTGCTTTCAATTCAAAGGCCTCTTTTCTTTAGCCCTACATTTAGCGTTTTTTCTCTAAAAGTTGCTTTTACTATATAATGACAATAGTTATGAGCCATTTGAGATTTAAAATGTGAAAATCAAATGATCAAGCCTTAATAAAAGTCTAAAATGCTTTTGTGTGTTACATTATGTCTGCTTAATTACTGTAGGCACATAAAGAAAGCAATGTAAGATTAGCATTTTTAAGCTAGATATACCCAAGTTTGTTTGTTTGAAGATTGTCTTCTCTCCAGAGTGAAGATATTCATAATATCCATGTACACACACACACACACAGATACACACAGGCTTAATTTAAAATTCTATCCAAACGTATAATAAGTCAGCATCTCGTTAGACTTTTCTTTGTCTTCCAAAAGTGTCATATGTAGAATAATGAAGATTTTTCCATTGCAGATTGCTGAAGAAAACATTTAAATTTAAAAAGTGAATTTGTTCATGCACCGACATGTAAAATGGCTTTCAATTCTTGTGGAAAGGTTATGATTGTTGGTGAAAACACAACTTCTGTGTTTTCATTTCCATTTAGAAAAAGACCAGTATTGATGAGTAAAGGTAGCAATGCTGCATCTCGCTCCTCACACAAGGACTATACATTACTTAAATCTCATATTTCAGAGTAGCAGCCGTGTTAGTCTGTATTCGCAAAAAGAAAAGGAGTACTTGTGGCACCTTAGAGACTAACAAATTTATTAGAGCATAAGCTTTCGTGAGCTACAGCTCACTTCATCGGATGCATTTGGTGGAAAATGCATCCGATGAAGTGAGCTGTAGCTCACGAAAGCTTATGCTCTAATAAATTTGTTAGTCTCTAAGGTGCCACAAGTACTCCTTTTCTTTTTAAATCTCATACTGGCCCTTTACATAGGATTGCCAACTTTCTAATCGCACAAAACCGAACACCCTAGCCCCGCCCCTTCCCCGAGGCCCTGCCCCCTGCTCACTATAGGGAGGGAGTGAGGGCTCTGGGTTGGGGCCAGGGATGAGGGTTTTGCGGTGGAGGAGGGGACTCAGGCCTGGGGGAGTGTGTTGGGGCATGGGCTTACCTCCAGCAGTTCCTGGTTAGCAGAGCAGTGGGGGGCTAAGGCAGGCTTCCTGCCTATCCTGACTCCATGCTGCAGCCCAGAAGTGGCCAGCAGGTCTGGCTCCCAGGCAAAGGTACAGCAGGCACTGTCTGCCTCTCATCTGCAGGCACCGCCCCGCAGGTCCCATTGGCCGCAGTCCCCAGCCTATGGGAGTGCAGAATTGGTGCTCAGGGCGGGGGCAGCGCATGGAACCTCGTGGCCCCACCACCACCTAGAAGCCAGACCTGCTGGCCGTTTCCGGGGAGCAGCGTGGAGCCAGCACAGGTAGGGGCCAGCCTGCCGTAGCTCTGCCGACTGGACTTTTAACAGCCTGGGCGGCGATGCTGACTGGAGACTCCAGGGTCCCTTTTCGACCAGGTGTTCCGATCGAAAACCGGACACCTGATCACCCTACCTTTACATAATGTGAATTTCACACATTGCTCTTATATGACTCTATATTTGCATGTCTTCGTCCTTTCAATGTGCCTTTCTTTGGCTCTCAATTACAAAATAGGCTTCCTTGCCATTTCTTCACCAGCAGCAGGTAAGACAATCTTACTGCCTGTTAATCCAGAAATATTATGTATTCATTTGAAATACTGAAGTTCCGAAAAGCTAATTACTTAATTAATGGAGAATGGCTAGAGTAAGTCTTGCTTTTAAAATTGAGCAGAGAAGGTAAATCTAGCCAAAGGCTCTGTGTTGCATTAGAGACAGACACCAGAATTTTGTACTTTAATCAGAACACTGATTTTTGGATATTAATAATTGAAATTCACAGGATAATCGGTGCTGTAATAGGTATTTACTTTATGTAGCAATATTTGATAACCAACAAATGTTGTTAAGAGAGGAAGATAAGACACCCTCTAATAACTGTAGAAATTAAAAAGCAAAAACGAATGATTCATATTTAATTTTGGAGACAAAATGTTCATCACTATGAAATGCAATCTCATTCTATGATCTCATATCCAAGCCTTGAACTTTTTGGAGCACAAAATTAATACACCCCAGCTGCATAAAATGTGAAATATTTATTACAAATATTGCCCATACTACCTGCCACACTATAGTTCCACTCTGTTTCATAAATGAAAGGATTGTCACATTGAAGTAAAGGGCATAGAGACAGAACTGTTTAGAGATACCACTATACCTCTCAGAAATAGTCCATTTAACAACCTTAATGAGCACTGCATGCCTTTTCACAACTAAACCAAGACTGACCAGGAAACTAAACATGTTTATATGAGAAAACCCATCCAAATATCTATGGATATTTACGGACAAATTTAATGAGGCTCTGAAGGTCTTCAGTTTTATTTTTACCCCAAAGCAATGTCTCTTGGTACATGTATTATCAAACAAACATATAGTTCCTTCAAAATGTAGTTCTCTCTCATTCATCTACAACTAAGTCCATATCAGTCTGACAAAGATGGCAACATATCCGAAAAACTTCTGAGTTTGGTAATTCTGCCTATATCTGTAGAACCAAGGCATTTTGATACTCCGAAGAGCTACAGACTATTGAAAAGAGGAATTTAAATAGGACCTCAGTTAAGTGAGGACACAGAAGTTCATCAGCTTAAAGTATCTTCACAACCCAAACCAGATGCACATGGTGTGAATATGATATTAGAATGAATATGAAGGGGTTATAATTTTTATGTCTTGACACCTTACTATAACACAGGGCTATTTAATGAGAGAGGGATGCATATAGGTAGAGACTTGGTTTATAACTACAAGGCATGTGTAGACAAAATATTTTTATTTAGGTTAAAAACTTTATAAAAAGAGATGTCAGGGTAAGCTGTGACTTAAATAAAAATATGTTTTTATTTACAGGATAAAATAAAAATAGCACCAGCTAATAAACAGAGAAAAGGAAGTTAGTCACGTGTGATGATTATTCTGCTGGGTCTCAGCTTCAAGCAAAAGACAAGGCAACTGGAAAGAGTGCCTAGCATTGTCCTAAAGCTGAGACCCAGCAGTGGGAATCCTGTGCAGGTGGTATCTTGAGAGAAATGCATTTGATTTATCTTTCAATTCCTTTTCAGTTTTAAAGATTTGTCCCTTAAAAAATACAAAAAGGAGGAACAGGAGAATAAAATAAAATTTATGCCCAAATACGTATTTTGTTCCTGGAGAGTTTAATTTTACATTCAATTTTTTCCAAAAGGTTCTCTACAGCAGTGGTTGTCCAAGCCAGTCCACCGCTTGTGCAGGGAAAGCCCCTGGTGGGCCGGACCGGTTTGTTTACCTGCGGCTTCCACAGGTTCGGCCGATCGCGGCTCCCACTGGCTGAAGTTTGCTGCTCCAGGCCAATGGGGGGCTGCGGGAAGGGCGGCCAGCAGGTCCCTTGGCCCGTGCCGCTTCCCGCAGCCCCCCATTGGCCTGGAGTGGCGAACCGCAGCCAGTGGGAGATAAACAAACCGGCTTGACCCGCCAGGGGCTTTTCCTGAACAAGTGATGGATCGACCTTGAGAACCACTGCTCTACAACATTCCTAAGTGTTGAGAAAAGTTTACCTTATCTAAATAAAATCACTGTGCACAAACATATGCATTGCACTGTAACCGATAGGCACATTTTAATATTTTTAGGATAATCTTAATTTTGTTCACATGCGACTGTACTTGTTTTGGAACATTTTAGTAAAACGGGAAAAACATGCATTAAAACTAATTCATTCTAATGGGAAATCAAATGGTTTAAGATCCAAAAGAAGAACGAAAGAATGGGGAGCAAAATCCTGTTTTTAACAAAGCATCTCTGCAGTGCAGTAGCAGAAGTTACCAATGCCTGCAAGTTGTCTAGTTTGCTGCCTTAATCACGACTGTTTGACGTTTCTCCCCTGTGTAATGCAGAGGTAGCATATCAGATCCCTGCAGATGCTGCAAGCTGAAGGCAACGGAAAGAAAAGCTTTGACATTCTGTCATGGAGATGACAGGACAAAATGGCCTGCAATAAACAATAGTTTGAGCAGGGTAATTTGATGCATTGAGTTCTTAAGCTTCTCCAGATGCTGAACTCAGCTTGGAATCTGAGATAAGGGGAGAGCATTTATTTCACTGAACAGAGTGTGGTCCTGTGAAACCAAGAAAAAGGAACCTCTCTATGCACATAAATAATCCACCTGCTCCATAAAATGTGCTTTTTTACATCTTCCTAATCAGCAGCTCTAATGGCAATTCATGTAATAGTAAGATATCCTGAAGATTGAAATCAGTGGTTCTAATCAGTTTCTACTCACGTATTGTTATGTGACTGGCCTGATAACGAAAAATAAAATGATCTACAAATGTACTAAATGTATTTGTAACCATGTTTCTTTTTTTACTTTCCTCTGAAGGTGAGACTATAAAAAGTGGCCTCTTAGACTGTGTGCATTTTTGAACTTTTGCAAAACCTTACATTAATGTGTGTCAATGTGGTAGTCAGGCATCTGTCTACAAAGTCATAATATCATAAACATAATTTTAAATGGCTAATTGAAGCTGCTTTGAAAATATGCTCCTTTAAGTAAAAAGAGAAGTACAATATACAGTTTATTGGTGTGAAGAGAGAACTCAAGGATTATCCACGAGCTTTTCCAGTTTGCTCTCCAGAGGTAAAATAACATGCTTACATTGTATGTAATGTATTTCCTTTCTAAAAGGCTATTTTATGATACTACAATATACTACTACCTATGATGGAAGCCACTGGTCCCAGTGCCATGAGCACATTTTCTGAGTCCCATGGGAGGGTGAGTTGGAAGTTTCTGACTTATCCCTTTTGCTCTCCAGTGTACACTGTGTTGGCTGCTTTCAGGGATGAACCCTGGTAGTCTGGGATTTCTGTAGCCCTGGAAGCTTTTCCTAAGCTCTTGCTGTTACCCATCAGTCAGGTCTCTCTGGTCTGTGCATGGATGGAACAGCCCTGACTTACTCCCTGCACTCTGCTAGCTGGTGTTGACGTCATCTTTCCGTGGTGATTGGTATCATAAAAGATGTTCTTTCCCTTGGTCAATAATCTAGCACCAACAATACCATATTCATCTTCTACAGCAACTTACATTCTAAAGAATCTCTAAGCACATTACAAGAAACTGAAATACAAACTGCACAAAGATAATTGTATCCTTCTCTTAAATACAGCTGCCTCTGGAATGAAATGTGTCAGATGTTTAATGTACATAGCCACACTACAGAGAAGTTTAGGACAGGAAGTGGAGCATACCACATCCAGTTTAAATTGACTTTAAGTAGGAAAAATGTAATTACCTAAATTTAAGTTTGGCCAGAATACCATAGTTAACGTCACTCACCCTTTTAGAGAGTATAATGCAATCATTAATAATCACAAGTGGTCAGGACCACTATTTTATTTTTCACCCAAAATACAGCACCACTAGCAGCACAATGATCTCTAACATCATACTCTTGTTAGGTATTAGTTCAGTATTGACACAAAAGAAATAGTGTCACCTGTGGTAGTAATACCCTGGTACTCATGAGAGACCCACCATCCAAATACATCAAAGCCCAACCCAATGTACAATGTGAGAACTGATGGAATGAAAACACAAACTGGTAAGTGGCTGCAGGCTGGACAGAATCCATATTTTTCATGCTGTGCAACATGATGGCAATAAAGCAAATATTAAACTATATAACTGACATTAGGGCAGTGTCATCAGAAATCCATCCACAATCTGTATTTCCAGATGTGTTAACAGTGAGTTAACATTGACAGGGAGATAGCACTCCGAGCAGTGTACTATTCGACAATACATTTTACACCTCATTTGTCAGAAAAATCTTGAGATTTCATCTACACAGGAAGAATAATTTTCTGGATACATTTCTTTCATCACCTCAGTATAAAATTCCATGGCTGGAAAAACTACCCATAGGAAGAACATTCTAGCTAAGGCCATGTCCCATTAATACAGATTATCCAATGAGAGAGCAGATCACCTTACACTATCAGACATCTTTCCCCATTGACTTCTAGTAGATAGGAGATCTTATTGTCCTTTTGCAGAACTATCACAGTTTTTATAGGTCTGCCCTGTTGTCTTTTGAAACATTAAAAATACCTCTCAAAGCTACTTCCAGACAAATACTCTGATGAAGTTGCCATGTTATGACAGAAACAATACAATAAGATTTTGTCTCACAAGAGGTGATATTTCACTTCCATGGTCCAATGGAAAACTGCAAGATTTGGGTTAGTGCTGTCAGCCTCTGTTTGACAAACACTAAAAAAAGATTTTTGAAGATGCACAGAACATTCCCAGGTGCCAAATGCTTGCTGAATGCTGTATTTTTGTATGAAAAAATACAAAATAGCAACATAAAAAAACATATTTAAGAGTAAAGTGAGAGAGAGAGAGATGGAAAAGCAGTGTTAGACCATCTACCATTTCTCCCTACTGTGGTCCAAAGAATCACTCAGGGAGTTAGCTGACAGTTGCACAAAAAAGAATTTATTTTTGCCTCAACTAGGAAATTAGACCAAAAAATCTCCCAGCCAACCAATAAAAAAAAGTTATTACAGTTGCAAAATCAAACACTCAAAAGTGAGGAAATGCTAAAATTGTTGTGCACAATGACTCACTGTCACTTTGCCTTTAAGTCTCCGTTGCATTTGTAAAGTGGGGACAATACCACCCATCTCCTGGAACGGTTGTGAGGCTTGGTAATGTCTATACAGTATCTCTGAACATATAAAGTGCTAAAAAATCCTATAAAAATCAGGCCCTAAATGTCTCAAGTGAAGTACCCATTCACTAGGGTATGCGTACATTTCAAACTGGGGATGTGATTCATATTTGTATTTGCGTTAACTCACTAGAAACAGAATGTAGCTGCAGAAGAGCTAGCTGTGGGAGATACAAACCGCCCCAAATATTTATCCATCCGAGTCCCTACTTGGGACAGCTAGCCCATCCAGCCTCTTGCGCCACTGTGGCTACATTCTATTTTTAGCACACTAGCTTGATCAAAGCTAGTGCGAGTATGTCTCCTCAGGCTCAAAATCACACCACCCAGCTCAAAGTGTAGACATACCCTGAGCCAACCAAAATCAATCAACACATACAAATTTTGGCCTTAATCTCTCAGTGCCTCAGATCCCTATCTCTAAAATCAGAATACTACTACTTTCCTATCTTACAGGGGAATAGTGAAGATAAATTCCTGTTTGTAAGGTACTCAAATATTATGGAGCTAAGCACTATGGAAAAACCTATCATGAAATTAGTAATTCTGTACTCAGTACAGGATTTGGATAGTGTTTCATATATTAGGTATGGGGCCATATATTGAATGATGAGGATAAAAACAAACATAGAACATTAGAGCACAGAGCATTCAATGCTCATCCTGGACACTGAAGGCATGATATGAGATGATGTACTTAAACACTGTATCAAATGCATATGTACAAGTAAGCAGAATTAAACTTGTACGGGGAACCGTATATCTAATTTTGGAGTGCTTGACTTTGCAACCCTAAAAACACTCTTTCAATCTAAGTTTACTCTCAGTAATAACACACAAACACCAGGGGGTCGCACACTTTTTTCTTGCATAGGCTGGGCTCATTGTCAACCAAGTGCTCCTTGCATCCCTCCATTCCCTCTCTACAAGATCCCTGTGTGCCACCCTCCCATTCCTTTATTTCAGGGACTTGCTGAAACCCCCAACCCTCCCTAATGCCAGGGCCTCTATACATGCCCACTAACCCCTCCCCTTGGTATAGGAGGGTCCCCCCTCCCCTCCTGTGCCAGAGGCTCCCCATTCCAACTGTCCCCCCACATGCCAAGGGCCCTTGGTGACCCCATTCCCCACTTTTTTCCCATGTCACCTTTCCCCTGTCTGTTGTACATGAGGGTCCTCTACTCTCCCTGCTGCCATGGCTTCTGTATGCCACCATATTTTCCCCTGCCAGCAGCTTTGCGCCCCCCATGCCAAGATCTCATATTCCCCCTATGGTTTCCATGTGCCCCTAATGCTCTCTTCCCCCCCATGCCAAGGGCTCTGTGTGCTGCCCATTCCAGGGGCTCTTTATGCACCCCCATTTCCCGCCCTGCCAGGAATTCTGTATGCACACCCCCTCCCCGCAATTCTTCTTCCTTCAGGGTGTCATCATTTTTAACTATAGTGGGAGGATGGACAGAATTAACGTGAGGGATGTTGTTATGTTGGAATGTGCTAATGGCTTCCAATCAACACGTTCTTTCATCTAGAGACAGTTATAGAGTGGGTTGAAACTGCTTACTCAGCTAACAAGGTAGAAGGCACGCTATGTGTCCCTATTGCCAATTTTTATCAACATCAATAGGGTTCTGCTCATTGATGCCTAGAACATTCCTTGAAATTTTGGAATCAATCAGATGCAGCATTTGAAAGTTATCACATTACCACCAAACAGAGAAATGCTATAAAGTTGAGTATAAAGCCTCACAAACTCAGCCAATTATGGTTGATATCAACATACTACATCAATGCTGCATGAGCCTCACTTTAGGTACTTTTTTGTCTTTCACTAGATTTGTAACTACTGCCATTGTAATTACTTGTCGCTCTCCTTGGATTAATCTGTCAGTTTTACCTAAATCTATCCTCCAAAGATTATGAAACTTTTTCCACACCCAAGGAGATATTAGCCATGCTGGTCCCTGATGTGCCTCACTACTGACCTAGATAAGAATGAAAAAAAAAAACTTGCTAAGAAGTTTACACTGTTGTTTGAGCTCTCTGAATAGATCTGAAGTGTCTGTGTCTCCATGCCAAATATAGATTGTGAGGAATTGCATTTCGTATTGCACTAGGAAGGAGTTTTCTCCCCATTTTGTACAATGCCTAGCTAGTATAGCCACATGATAAGAAGGGGAGAGTTAATTTACTAGTACAAAGTTTAAAATATCCTCCAACAGCTCCCTGGGAGATCTGCTGTTAGCCATCATAATACAAACAATTTTTGTCTGTCTTTGCCAGGCAGCAACAAATCTCTTAATCTCACCTGCTGGATCTTGTATCTTTTACCTGAAATATCATATTCAACAATGTTATAAAAAAGAAGAGGAGAAAACTGCTAAGCAGTAATGGTGATTGGGGAAGCTAGGTGATACATTAACAGTAACTGATGAAAAGATACAAGTAGTTATATTGTAAGCTATTTTAGGATTACATATTGAGACTGATTTATCGTGGGAGTTTCATATTAGTAGTTCTACCTGTTGCTAGCATGAAACTCTGCAGTTCTGTATTATCAACTCCTGCCCCCATGCCAGAGGGCTTTTGGAAAGGAAAAGGGTTTCCAGCAAACCTTGTCATGTTGATGCTTAAAGGGTTACTATGGGCCAGTATATAGAGGGCAGGGTTCAATTCCTACTTTAGAACTTTTGGTCTTTTGGCCAAGGACTAAGTAATATCTAACCACCCCACATTTGTCTTCCCTGTGGTATACAGGAGGGAGCAAAGGGAATTTCACACTGTGCCTTGCCTTTGTGATTCTTCCCAGGTGTATTAAGGGTTGTGCACCTTGCCACAACCTGGCCTTACCATGAGGAAGTCTTGTCTGTGCGTGCTGCGGATCAGCTCCCTAAATGCACCAGCCTCTGGCAACAGAAGCACTACCTTCCAAAGCTCTGCAGGCCCCGCTCTCTCTGTACAGGGTAACAATAGGCATGCACCAATCCCTGAGTCCTCCAAGTGTTCTCCTGGAGCGCGCAGCCCTGTTCCACTGAACCCTCACCGAACCCTCAGATCCACTATTCCCACAGGAATAATACGCCCCAGCTTGTAAGATTCCACTCAGAATCACCATTCTACGTAACACGCAGCACATATATTTGTAGTGAAAACAAGAACAAGTTTATTATCAGAGAACAGAGATTCAAGTGACAGAGTGACAATATTGGAAACAAATGTTTACATATAAACCAAAATCACAACATGCTTTCTAGAGCTTAAACAGAGCTAACAAGGCATTTCCCTATCTCCTACAAGATAGCTTACCCTAACGTCTGTTTCCCAGCATTTTCAACCAGTTTGGCTCAGATCCCTTCTCATAAGATCAAGCCTGCTGGTGGCTTGTCCTCACAGACTGAATGAGTAATAGGGGTTCATTTGCACCCCAGATATAATTTCAAAAGTTCATTGTGTTACTCCTAAACATTGCTGTTCTGTTTTTCTGTGCAACCTCCGCAATCTATTCATTAGCATTTTGCTCAGACTGTGAACCATAAAATATTTCATTTTCACATGACCAGAGTGAAAGAAGCCTTCCCCCCCACACTGCCTGAGAGACGTGAATCACCTTTCAATGACCTGCCGTAACTCATAGACCTAAAGAACATAATTTTTAGTATATACACATAACTCTTCACATATTTTCCATCCATACATCTCACAATGACTATGATGACCAGTGTGACACAAGCTCTCATTAGAGACCTGACATGACATCTTTTGGCAGACTAGAAGATAGATGTCAGACCCAGGGGGATTACTATAAATAATATATATCTTTGTGCCCTCTGCCAGTTTGCATCAAGAGGTCCTTGGGTCACAGCCTTCCTGCCTCCCATGTTAAAAAAGATGGTACAAAGAAGGGGAAACACTGGCATTCCCCAGATGTTACAAGCAAGGGATGTTTGGTCCTTTTCCATCACAGAGCACTGTGCTTTCTTACTTTATCCTGAAATTAGGATAGCTCACTCTGTTATAAAATATTTAATCTATACAGCACTGTATCTTGCTAAAACCTGTTTATTTGTGCATAATATTAACATGGATATTCTCACAGCTTTGGATACAGGACTGATAATTGCAGGCGGAGGTTCACAAACCACTGTGCATCAGTGAAATCTTCAAAATTAGCATATTATAAAGTGATGTTATCAGGTTAAAAATCATGGGTCAAATTTGATATCTAAATGGAGACGCAAAGTTTGTTGTAATTCGTTAAGCAGTGAAACTTGTGATCATTTGACTGAACGGGCTAGGAACAAGAGTATGGATTTCCTCTCATATTTCAAGTTTTCCCTATTGAAGTAGTAGCTTTTCCTGCCACATGCCTTCATGTGTCCTCTGTGTCTAATTTACTCCTTGAAAGCCAAACCAATGCAAGTTACATTATTTACCACTTCATCACCAATTTACACCCCAAGTTTAACTGGCATCTCCATTTACCTCACTGCAGAATTTGCCCAAGGGCCTTTCAGAGGAGTTGCATCCTCTTATTGAACCCTGAATTTTAACCTTATGTTACTAAGTGCTTCAATGCACATGCAGTGCACAGAGTTAAGCATGTGTGTAAATCTTTGTAGGACCAAGGTGGGATGGAATTTTCAAAAGTGCTCAGATTCATTCTACCTGCTCCCATTGAAGTCAATGGAGTTTTATCATTTATATCAATGGGAGAGCAGTTAAGCCAGTACTGAATGCTTCTGAAAATCTCAGCCTTAGACTCTAAGGGAATTTCCTTATCGGATTATAATACTTTACAGTAAGAAGTCTGGAAGTTTATCATTTCATATTTTTAACCTCACAAGTAATGAAAACTGCAGAATGACTGAATTTTGCATTATTGCAGACTTTGTCAGCATGACAAAGGATCCCAGTTTTTGAATGCCTAGCATTTAAACCCTTGAATTTTTAACATAGAAGTCTCACTTAAAAAACAGGGAAGGGGAACCAAAATCAGGAATGGCTGAAAGGCATGCAAAACACTTCTATTTTTAGACACATAAAAATGAGAATTGTTGAACTGAAAGGACAAGTCAAGTTTTTAACAGTACTATGAAACACTGGAAGCAACAGAAACAATGTACTAGTGTTCAGCTGTAAATGAACCATAGCACTCTTCATAATTAGAAACACAACTATCTGCTTCCAAATGCTTCCCTTCTACACATAAACTGGATTTCCCATGAAACCTGCTGCTGGGGATGCACAGTTGGCAAACAAATGCAGAAATCCTACCTCCCACTGCTGCTATAAATAAAATAGCACTAATTATGAAGTAGTGTAGATAACCATAATGGGTATCTTAATTACAAGACTCTTGAAAATTTGCTCCAGTTTTTCCTGAACATCTCAGATGAACCTAATTTTTCTCCCTGCAGAATCACTATACTTGAAACAAACTGACCTTCCTATTAGACTTTATATGTAAAAAGTGTGTGGGAGGGTAATTGTCACTATATCTCATTACACACAATGGCACAATTTCAAGGTTGTCCTATCAACTTTATCCTGACAGCTTTCCTATTTCCCACTACTGCCTTGCTCACTTATTCTTCACCACACAGAAATCAAAGTATAAATAAATCCAAGTAATGAAAACAGTCAAACTGCTCATAAAATGTCACATTACTATCAGAATGCACATCATTTCCCAGATAGTATACAGTCAGTCAGAGGATTACTGTTGAAATGATAGCAACACAAGGCAAACATGCTTCTGAAAAAATGAAATGCCTTATTGTTAGACTGCTTCTGTACTAAAATTTACTGATTTGTCCCTTTAATCTTATTTTGCTAGAGACGCCAATGTTACTTGGGGATAAATAAAACTTTTCAGAAAAAGGGGGGAGAAAAGGTGACTATGTGGGTGTCATTTACCAGTCAACAGTTTTATTTGAGGTGGGGGTTTGGAAACATAGCAGTTTTAGACTATGCGGGAGAAATGTGACAGTTCTAAGAAATGTCACTGTATTTCTTCAACAGAAATCCATTCTGTCAACTTCATGGTTTGAAACAGTTTTAGGAATGATTCAGAAAAGCAAAGGATGAGGTAACTAACATGAACTGAATTCAAACTCCCATCTCCTTGATCCCACATTGAGTTCAGAACTACAGTGATTGTTTTATCAGATCTATAGCTTAGTGATTAACTTTCTCAGTTCAATATCCAGGAGGTTTCTAAAGAGATTTAATTGCATCAAACCTGCTCCAGAGTTGTGGCTTTATATCTAACCAACGTTTTCCAAAACTGACTTAAAAAGCTTAACCAGTGTCTCCACAAACTCACAAATGAATCAGGTGGCTAGGAAATGCACTTCAAAATCTTCCAGGATTTATTATTCCACTGTGAGCTAACTGGTAAGTATAATCTATTTTGTCTTTTTATTAACCTAGAGAAGCAGACATCCATTTCAACAGTTCTTTAGCAGCACAGATACACGATATTGCATTCAGTGGTACTGGGGTGTGTCAACTCAAAGGTAGCAAGCTGAAGGACCACAGAGTCACATCCATTTATGCAGAACAGGATCTTCTCTTTTTCCATTAGCACGTGTACAGTATATGTAAGGAACACAGTTATAGTACCACTGTGTATATAATTGGTTTGCCTGCTTTATTCTATAGTTGAACATGTAAGAAAAAGTTAAATGTATGCTCATCTGAAAAAATAAAAAGGTCCAATTTTCCAACCAACCTCAAGCATTTGTGCATATGATTTAGAGATTTGCACATTAATATTTTTCAGACATATTTTAAAGTATAAATGAAAGGAAAAACAGAAAGACTAGAGGTTCAACATATAATTGAGTTATGAGAAAGAACAGGAGGGCGGTTGGGGCTATGGTCCCCCATTCCCTCAGGCTTGTGAAGGTGCAAAAATGCATCTCAGTGAACACTGCTTTCACAGAATCAAAGTAGTATACGCTGGAAGGATCCTCAAGAGGTCATCTAGTCCTTTCCCCTATGCTGAGACAGGATTAAATACACCTAGACTGTTCAGGACAGGTGTTTGTCTAACCTGTTCCTAAAAACCTCCAATGACAAGGATTCCAAAACCTTTGGTATCTTTCCCAGGGCTTTCTATGTAGTTTGACTGGATGCCCAACATACGCATGCATTCCAGGAACATAGGTCTATCAGAGGGATACTTATCCATTGTTGTTTTCCTTCTTAATTGCAAATCTTAAAATATTCCTGTTTGTTACTTAATTTATACCATAAAAAACATAGGCTATTCAATGTGACCTAGTTTACATGGCAGCAGAATCTGACTTCTGAAATTTTCTGACTTTTGTGGGCTTTATTTCTCACCTTTAGCATTGCATTAACATTTGCCTTTTCATTTATATAAATAAAACATATGGTATTAAATAATCTTATACTGATGTACAATAACTAAACTGAACATTACAAAAAGACACTAGCAAACATACTAATACCAACTCAGCATTCAGAAGTGACACTATTATGCTATTAAGAGGTAGTAAGTTGTCCATGAATGCATGCTTTGGGGTAAGGAAAGCTAGTTAATCATAAAGGCAAAGCAACTTTAAATGCAAAATCCACTTCTGGAGGTGCATTAACCATGATTTTTATAGTAACAACAGGAATAAGATTACACATACATCCATGAAGGAGAAGATCTATTTCCAGAATCAATCTATTTGCCAACCAAAGTTAAGGAGAACAACCCAGTATACTTCTTTATATGTAGAATACAAGAAAATAGGAGATATTTGTATTGTGTCCAGAAAATAAGAACATAAGAATGGCTATGCTAGATCAGACCAAAGGTCCATCTAGCCTAGTATCCTGTCTTCCAACAGTGGCCAATGCCAGGTGCCCCAGAGGGAATTAACAGAACAGGTAATCATCAAGTGATCCATCCCATCGCCCATTCCAAGCTTCTGGCAAACAGAGGCTAGGGACACCATCCCTGTCCAACCTGGCTAATAACCATTGATGAACCTATCCTCCATGAACTTACCTTGTTCTTTTTTGAACCCTATTATAATCTTGGCCTTCACAACATCCTCTGGCAAGGAGTTCCACAGGTTGACTGTGCGTTATGTGAAAAAATACTTCTTTTTATTTGTTTTAAACCTGCTGCCTATTAATTTAATTTGGTGACCCCTAGTTCTTCTGTTATTAGAAGGAGTAAATAACACTTCTTTATTTACTTTCTCCACACCAGTCATGATTTTATAGGCCTCTATCATATTCCGCCGTAGTTGTCTGTTTTCTGAGCTGAAAAGTCCCAGTCTTATTAATTGCTCCTCATATGGCAGCTGTTCCATATACCTAATAATTTTTGTTGCCCTTTTTGTTGAACCTTTTCCAAGTCCAATATATCTTTTTTGAGATGAGGCAACCACATCTGCATGCAGTATATAGAGGCAATATGATATTTTCTGTCTTATTATTTATCCCTGTCTTAATGATTCCCAACATTTTGTTAGCTTTTTTGACTGCCGCTGCACACTGAGTGGATGTTTTCAGAGAACTCTCCACAGTGACTCCAAGATCTCTCTCTTGAGTGGTAACAGTTAATTTAGACCCCATCATTTTAAATGTATAGTTAAGATTATGATTTCCAATGTGCATTACTTTGCATTTATCAACACTGAATTTCAACTGCCATTTTGTTGCCTAGTCAAAATAAAAAGGTGCTCTATAAAAGAGATATAAATATGTGCTGTTATATTTCAGTTATTCTGTGTCCTTAATTAGAAATCACTAAGTGCCATTGACTAATGTGGATCACTTTGCCCACAGTGCCAGGACGTCAACTCACACTGTTAATCTTCTATCCATCTTCTAAGCCAGTGGTTCTCTGAGTGTTGTCCAGGGGCCATCAATGATCTGCAAAGCCTTTCCGGTGGTCCCCAGAACAAAATCTTTTGGGAACCAAGAGTGGGTGCTTGTGGCACTGAAAGGGAGATGGACATTAAAGGATGTTTTTCACTAAAGGCCTTATCCAAAGCCTCTGAAATCAACACGAATCCTTGCATTGACTTTAATGGGGGATCAGCACCTAAATGCCCTGTAGTATAAAAAATGTCAGAGCCACTGTTCTAATCAATAGAAATGGTTAAAAATTGCAATTGTGAAACACTCATCAAAATTATTTCTTCTGATTTAATTGCACTGTTCTATAATTTGAGTTATTTAATGGCAACAATCCAATTTTATTTCTGAAGGTACGTTCCTTAGATAAATCTATACAACATAGACTTTAATGCTTCTTTGGCTGCTGTTTCTTCATTCTTTTTTTTCCTTTAAAAAAGTTCTTATTAATTCTGTTAATTAAGTTCTTATTAATTCTTTTCTTCTAATGAAGAGTATGTCCTATCTAGGTCACTCAAATGAGAATAAAATATATTTAAATAATTCAAGTCATAAATAATCTTCATAATCATCAATACGAAAAAGACAGAAGAGCTCTATACAGATGTGCAGGTATAGTTATATTTTACAATAGTAAATTACTTCTTTTTAGGCCTACTTTTTTCTCTCTCTCCTTTTTGTCTGCAGGGTTGACCAGCTGCTATCAAGTCATTAGCAGAGGCTGACAAACTAATCCTATCTATCTCTTTCAATCTCATTAGTATTATAAAATCAATAGATTTGCCCCTCTATCAGATAGCAAGAGAGGGTTTGGCTATTATGTCATGATAAATTGCAAATATACGCAAATTCTCCAGCTGACCTATTGCTGAATTTTTACATAATAGCTCTCCAAAACACACACACACAAAACCCTCAGTGAAAATGTGAACTTCAGACTAAGAAAATACTTGTGCTACATCTATTACATGGATAGAAACAAGGGATTTTAAACAAAGGAAAGATTTGAATTCCACATGAAAACTGTATGACAATAGAAAAGGACTTAGCCACTCATTGAATTCTATAGAAA
Organism: Dermochelys coriacea; assembly: GCF_009764565.3. NCBI lineage: Eukaryota > Metazoa > Chordata > Testudines > Dermochelyidae > Dermochelys > Dermochelys coriacea. The sequence continues at coordinate 109,601,622 of NC_050069.1, forward strand.
ATAAAAGTAATAAATGCATATATGAAAATAAACGATGTGCGCATATACTGGTGACTAATACATGAAAAGTGTAAGTTCATTAATAGCCTTGAGATAGTATCTTGTAGGAGGACTCAAACAAATTAAAATTTGTCTAGATCATTTACACAGATAATAGAATAAATTAAAACACTGATCTTAACTTAATGTTGTCAACCTCCTGAGGCCCCACATTTTTTTATCTCTATTACAGAAAATAAGTTTATCCTACATAGCATCCCCGAGATGTCTTTTACATGAAAAAACAAACAAAAATCCTATACAATCATCTACCCCATGCTGTATTGTTTGTAACATATACAGTGTACAGACTATAGCATATATATACATTCTCTATAGATATCTGTGGTGATATTTTTATTTGAATACATGCATATGTTTTATTTGACATGTATTTCCCATATGGAAGTGATCTGCGCAGTTTGTTTTGCAGAGGGTTAATAGTGTGCTGAAATGCAGCTATCCTAACATGAACTGCTAACACAGAATGCACATGCAATATCCAGTCTTACACACTGATCCTTAACACACTTGTACCCAATGCTATTATGCTAATTTATTATTTGAATCTGCCTTCCAATAAATGGTCTGCATTGCTGTGTATCTTATAAAATCAGCTAAAAAGCATGGGTGCATGGTTGTTGATTTTTGCGTGAATGCAGTTATTTAGATTGAATATCGGAGGACAGGATCAAATCCTTCATTTTAAAGAAGACTGAAAAGAAAGAATTGAGCGAGGGTCAGGAAAAGAGGGGATGGGGAGAGAAGTAAACCAGTCCCTGCCGCACTATGCCTCAAGATGCTGTAAATTAGCCCAATTAGTTTAAGAATATTTCTTCCCCCCCCAACCAAAACAGAAAATGTTTATTAACTAGTGCTTCCAACTGAGACAGAAATTGGTGTCATTTCTGTTGTACAGATGGTGTAAAACTGCAATCTGAAAATATGATTAAAAACTCAAAAGCTGAGTAACCCAAGTTCATCTTGGAAATGGCTAGTTGGATGACTCTAAGGAAACACATTTGGGTTAATTAGTTTGCTTTTTATCTTTCAATTAAAAAGAACCCCTCACTCCCTCTTACCAATGAAAGAGTCATTAAATTTAACAGACCTTTCTGAATGACACTATGATGAAGAATAAATTAAACATTAATATTAACAAAACTAGTATGATTTTATTCAAATAATCAGACCAGGAGACAAATGTCTTTTTAATCCTTGTAGATTTTGGAGTGTATTGAGACTATTCCGCACATGTCATTTTCCAAATACTACATACAATGTAGTTCCATTTGCTCAAAAAAGAGCATTTTGTAATGGCATGAGCCCATTCTACTGAATAATCAGATTCACTTCCACAGAATGCAAGGGGCTTACTTTTCAATTCATTCTCCTCCCCTCCAGAAAAATAAGAAAACTAGCAAGGGAGAGGGTAAGGAATCTATGAAGCTTAGTATTTAACTAAAAATTGAATAGCAAATAATTAACATAGTAGGATTAGGACAAACTCTAGAAGACATTGTCATGGTTATACAACAAGACACACAGGAAAAATTCCTCAGGGTGGCTCTGGAAGAGGATATCCTCCATAATCCCTGAGCTTCCCCAAAGATCCGATGTATCACAGCTCTCTTAATTCCAGTGAGGAGGGTTGAACATGGCCCCCTCCAAAGTCCATCCATGTTATTTTTTTCAGTCATCCCATGGTGTTACAAGGGATGAGTTTTTACTTCTCCTCACCTTGCCAGAACTGAAAGCACAAATTCAGCAAGACAAGTTATCCCCTACCAACTTGGGACTCATACTCTAATCACGGCATAGCAGACTGGACATTTAAATGTGTGTATGTGCATGAGTGTGATGTCTATTGGGAGTCAGGACACCTGGGTTCTCTTCCTTTGCCATTAACTCACTGTGTGAACTTTGGTAAGTCATTTCAAGTCTCTGTGCTTCAGTTTCTCCAGCTGCAAACAATGGGGATAATGATGCCTACCTATCTTTTCAAAGCAGTGTGAGGTCTACAAATCAATCACATTAGAGTTAAGTATATATGTGTTGCACATGCTGAAATGTAAAATGGCATTTAAAGGTATGCCACTCCTCTTTCTTAGGTACAGTTTGTATATTTGAATGCTTTTCCTCTGTGAAAGAATGGTTAAGTTGTGACAGAAGAACTAGGGAACCATCTTAATACACTACAGAATTGAGAAGCTCAGTTAGCAAATTGAAACACTGTGCCTAATGTTTTAATCTTCAAATGTAAAAAGTGTCATTAATGTTCAGTAATGAAGTTAAAAAGGAAAGATAATTAGTTTAGATCCAGGCCTTGCAAAATGTCATCTTTGTCCTATTCTGTATATAATTTTAATTCATATTTTGTTACTTTATAAAATACAAAACTTTACAAAAAGAAAGAAAGAAAGAAAATGTTTGTGTTAATCATTTATTAGATCCTTGCTAAAGTATCAAAAACGGTACTAGCATAGGCACAACTTCTCTCACACATACTCTTATCACGAGAGTAATAATGAAAAATACATTGACATTTTACCTAATCTGTTAAAACAACAACAACAAAATACTTGCTCCAGGCAAGTGGGTGATTAGAAGTTTTATTATGGGGACTCCAAAGGCACACTGGTTGGCACTCAGAAGAAATATGTGATATCCCTGCCTGTGTCACACCTGCAAAGGACTTCAGTCTCCAATAGCCTCAAGTTGCCACCATCTTCTAACACTGTGAATTACACTTTGAAATTTGTTTAGAATGGTAATTTTGCCCACAGTACATAAGTAAAATGGCTGCTAACAATGTTTTAATACAGCGACAGTTTCAGCCTTCAACTACACATTTTAATAAAAAGATGCTTCATTCTCAAAAGAAATATGTCTTTTAGGGGTCTAGACTTTACAATGAACCAGATCTTAAAACCAATCTGATCATGTCTTTTAGTAAGACTATCTTTACATGTCCTTATAAAGAAACAAGGGAATAAATGCAGATGAAAAATGAACTGCCCTTTTACAACTGAGGTGAAATGATAGAAGAGTGTATTGAGTTTCTTACCCTCAATGCCTGACCTCAAGGTTAATTGAGCGTTCCAGTTTCCTGTGCTGTCAACCCTATAATTTCACAGAAACAAAGAAGTAACAATAAAAAGACAACAAAAAATCCCTGTTTTTACAGGGCTATGAATTTCCCATCTTAAAGAAGTGTCCCTGCTGATGTTGCAAATAAAGAAAGCCATATTAAAGAAACCTTTACATCATACAGATGCAAACAACTATGCTCGGCATCACAGTATTACAGTGTACTTGCCTTCAGTTCAGAGAGCCTGATTCTAATGGAATAAAATGGACTTTAAAAGAATTATACTCCTGATTTACACCAAAGTAAATATTAGATTTCCCAAAACTGTTAAGATCCCTTCCTTTGGGAACATTTTTTGAACCTGGCCTCAACGTGGCAAGCCTGACTTTGCCTGCTGCAGCATCACAGATTATTTATGAGTTTAACACAGGGGGCCCTTTGTGGTTTGAAGAAAAACAATTATTGTACAGCAGTCTCTCTCGCACCCTGACACTCACTTTTCAAAGCAAATTCTTTATGCTGTAAATTATGATTTTGCTTGTTGCCACAAAGGTCTTCTCTCAACTAGAAACAAGGCTGAGTTAGTGCATTAGCAGGAAGTGCCAATTGACTTGCCCTGATTAACCAATTGGTTGGTAAGAGAATTTTAGCTGCCCAGACCCGCCCCTGCCCTCATTTTACACAAGGGTCAGGTTAGTTCTACATCACCAGAGTGCTAAGGAAGCATCTTTTTAAGAAGGTGTGGAATATCTGTCATAAATTTTTAAAACATGATTGTATAATAATAATAAATAGCTCTACTCCTATTAGCCCAATGGTAAACAAATCGGAAAGTGCAATAATATATAGGAATGCACCAAATTTGGTGGCTCACATCATCTTCGACAGAGAAACTGGGTGGAAAACCAATGCTGGGCTCAATTGTGAGTCATCATATACATCCATCCAAAGGTGTAAAGGAGTGTCAGGCACTCCTAACTCACCTGCCTGGGGTACCAACATTATGGGACACAACATGATAGAGCAGTAGCTGTCGCAGGATTGCTACTCCCCCTTCTTTGCAGGTGGGCAGGAAGTGGGCAAGAGGCGGCAGGCATAGGTGGACTCTTGTATCTATCCAATACACTGGGCAGTCCAGCTGACTCATTACGCTAACTTGGAAAAGGGCCAGTGAACCTTGCTTCTCCCATGAAGCAGGAGAGAAGCAGGGATCAGATTGTGAGACTCTGTCCTTGTAATGCTCCTGAAGCAGTGTCCCATGCTCAGAGCAGATTGCAAGGTGCCAACATAGCCCAGTGGGATCACTGTTATTTCTTTTCTTCCTATTTTCTTTCCTCTGTCTGACAATTCCTCCATTCCTGACTTGTCACCCTTTCCCTCTTTCAGTTGTAGTATGGAAGTGATAGTGTCATACTAAGCACTTTCTATGTAGAGCTGGGTACAGTCAGCTTCATTCTACAGCATACTCTGTATAAAATGCCTCTGTGCACACCACAATGCTTCCTATTCCTTCTCTGCAGCTGGTACCAACCTAATTAGGGTACTCCTCTCAAACTCCCAGTACTGCAGTCTGGGACTTCACTTTTGCTTTCTGCTTATTCACATCCCTGTTATGCTCCTCCCTCTCATTTCTTCCCCTTCCTAGAATTCTCCCCCATGAAGGACACTCCTTCTTAGCTCTTCTCCATCTCTTTCCTTGCTGCTATTTAACATACCACTGTAATGAGGGTAAGATGGAGAGAGCTTAAGACTAAAGCAGGCAACAAGGTAAAATGTATATTAGACAGCCACAATGTAGGGTTTAGTTTCAGTATAGAGGAATATGGTCACAAACAATATGTAGCTAGTGTAGTGAGAAAAAAGAACAGGAGTACTTGTGGCACCTTAGAGACTAACAAATTTATTTGAGCTGTATTTTCCACCGAATGCATCCGATGAAGTGAGCTGTAGCTCACGAAAGCTTATGCTCAAATAAATTTGTTAGTCTCTAAGGTGCCACAAGTACTCCTTTTCTTTTTGCGAGTACAGACTAACACGGCTGCTACTCTGAAACCTGTAGTGAGAAAAGTTCTGACAAAATATGGAATAAGACATCTCGTTTGCAGGGTGGTGATATTAGCCTACAAGAGGCCATTCTGTGACTTCTGAACTTCTGAGGGAACATAGTGGGAAGCTTACTAGGATTGGTGAGATCACCACAGAAGTACTCTAGGCATTTGGAATCTGATTTTACTTAACCTTTTTGTATACTTTTAGATACTGCTAATGTAGTGAGATTCAGAAATAATTGAAAGCTCAGAAATACTTTCACTGAAGCAGTTTTATAGATACTGAATTTTGGCTAGGATACCACAGTTATCCCCTTTTCTCCCTCTCCCACACCAAAGGCACCACGGGATTGTTTAATTTTCTCTTCGTAGGTTTGTTAGGTGATAAAGACAGGCAGAAAGGATCATATCAGTGGTGTCATCTCACAGCCCAAGGCCTGGGTGGAACTCTACCCCTATAATTCTTTCTGAATTAAAAAGGTAAGGGACTACAAACGGAGCCATAACAACAGAACGTTTCGGAGAAACATGCTCACAATGTTCTGAAACAAAAGGGTGGGGACTATAGGGTTACATGCAAACTGTATAAACATAAGAACAGTATTCCCTCTATTTTTTCCCACGCATGTGCGGAATGAATTTTGTGATGTGCACCAAAATGGAGGTGATGTGTGACATTTCACCTCCATTTTGGTGCACAAAACAAAATTCATGTGGCAGGAATGGGGCTGAGGGGTTCAGAGTGTGGGAGGAGACTCATGGCTGGGGCAGAGGGTTGGTGTGTGTGTGGGGGTGAGGGCCCTGGCTGGGGCTGCAGGTTCTCTGGTGGGGCCAGGGATGAGGAGTTTGGGGTGCAGGCTGCCCCGGGGCTACGGCGGGGAGAGAGGATTCCCCCCAGCTTTCTCTACCCGCGGCAGCACCTGGGATGGTTGGGAGAGACGCCTCTCCCTCCTGCGGCAGCTCTGGGGCTGGGGCTGCAGGGTAAGTGCCTCTCCCCCAGCCATGGCAGATCCGGGGCTGGAGAAGAGGTGTCTCTCCCCGTCACAGCCCTGAGTGCCGCTTAATAGGCTAATGCGCGACTGTACAGCTTAGAGGGAAATTAGGAACAGTCCCTTTTTATTAAGCATTTCTGTTCTAGTCCACCAAAATCTCTCACAATCCAATTCGTTTCTAGGGAGATAATGGGTGATTAGTTCTTGTTTTCCCTTACTTAAAATTAACAACTTAGTTAAAGATGGGCCAAAGAGATCTAGAAAATATATCCTTCCTTTGTGTGGATGTTGAGGACTTGATTTTCATGAAAGTAAAGGACAGACTGAATAGGTGAGAGCCAAGGTCAAAAAGGGCTTATGCTTCAATCTACTTGGACAATACACTTCTATCCTAACATGCTAGTCACCAATGTAATCCAGTTCAGAAACTCACAGGGGCAGTGACTGCCATTGGGTACTGAATTGTGAGGTGGTTTTGTGAGACTGATAAGTATCAGCCAGGCAGAAGGCAAATACCACCAGATTCAACTGCATGGTGTTATATACTCAGATCCTTTAAGTGTGGAAGGAGCAATATGTAGTAGAAGCTGACTTTTAAGTGGGCAAAGGATGAATCAGATCTCCACAGAATGTGGACTCTGTGGGATCCATACCATCACAGTTGCAGAGGAGACAGGACCTGGGAGATAGCTACTGTCCACAATGTTACTGCACTACAATGTGTGAGAATTTCCTCACCGGAGACAATGCTGCCTCCAAAGATACCATAAGCTCCAGTGGGTTTTCCCTCTGCACAGTGAAACCCACTGCAAGGGGCAGGAAGGCATTTAGACCATAGTACCCAAGCAATTTCCTTGGGATTTCCCAACAGATCTCAGGATATTAGTGGGTTTGGTAAATCTCTCCCTATGTGTTCTTTGCAGGGCCACTCCCCATCCACTCCACAAATGGGACAACAGAGAGGAAATTCCACAAACTGAAAGCTGGGAAGGTTCCTGATCCATATATAGGTTTTTCTCATGTTGGGGAGCATCTGGTCTAATATATGGACTTTAATTAAATGCAATCATTTGTACTTCTGCAAATGTATATGAATGGCCATATTGAATCAAGGTAAGTGCTCTCAGTGACATCTATATTATACAATAAAACAATAGTACAGGTTTAAGATTAAGAAGGGGAAACACATTTTAATGAGTTAAGATGTGTGGTTCTCATTTTATTTTAAAACATTCATATATCCTTTGATCCTTGCTATAAAGAACTAATAATACTAGTGCACAGTAAACAGAAAACCTGGATTTTAATTGAATGAAGCCTGCATTCATCCTTTTCAAAAGGAAAATGTGATTGCACAGAAACACAGGCTGTGAATCATGCCGCTAAGTTAGCACCATGCCACCCAGCTGCCAGGAACCCTACGGACAGGGTTGCCAACTTTTTAATCCCACAAAACCCAAACACCCTACCTCTGCCCCAAGACAACCAGAGCCGCCAGAGTCCCTTTTCAACCAGGCGTTCTGGTCAAAAACCAGACGCCTGGTCACTCTACCTAAGGACATATTAACATACTCATCAATCTAGCATGGCTCAGGAAATATGGTCACATAGTACTCTAGCCTAGCAAAACAGAGAATTTATTTGTATACTTAAATAAGCTTAAACAACTTTGCAGCACATGGTAATGAGAATATTTTAATTTTATTTATTACATGTAGGGCTCGTAACTATGCCTATAGCTAAGTTTGCTTTTATTTAAATTGAAGAGGAACAGCTTTTTGTCCCCTAAGTCTGCAAAACAAAACATCTAATAAATGGTTAGATAACCATTTCCCCCTTTTTTGTGTATGGTGTTGCTGCCTAAATTTATTTCCCAAATATTTTCCTCTGGTTGTTTTACCCTGCCCTACCCTCCATTTCTTAAGCATCTGGACCACTATACCAGCTCTGACGTACCCAAACCTTTAAACCTTCAAATGCTTCTTTCTAGTCAGCCACAAATGCATTGGTTCATACGTCCACTAGTAGAATGGGCAAATGAAACATTCTGAAGTTGAAAATACCAATGGTAGTATAGTATTCCATGAGCAGGATGTTAGGAAAGGACACATATATTGTCCTCCTCCTCCTCCTCAGCTACAACTGTATCTTCATCAGAGACAACCTGGCTCATGAGGCTCAAGACTTCCTGGAATGCTGTGTCCAGCAATATGATTACATTTCATATTGTTTTTAAAATTGTTTTGAACTTGGAAAAGCCATTTTCCAGCGCTGTATAAAGTACACAGGATCACCACAATGGTCTCAGATCATTGACTTCAATGGCATTAATCCTTCTTTACACCGGCGTTACTAAGAGTAAAATCAGGACCATTCTGTTCATACTGCACACTTTGTATAATACCAGAAAAGCAAAAGTGACTCTACTGAAGTCAATAAATCATCCCTTGGCATTTTCGATGCTATAAAGTTCTGTGTATTCATTTATTTTTAATTATAAAAAAATAATTTTTGTAGAAATGTTCTAGAATGAGAAAAAATTAACACATTTTCAAAATTTTTCTCCGCACAAGAACCTTTCCTTTTTTTCAACAAAACTGTACAGGATATTAGTCCTTAATGCAATTCCTCTGTCTGTTTGTGTCACACACACACAGGCACACACACACACACTAACTCTGTTTTAAAAGATAGTTACTGTGTATCCACAAAATGGCTTTTTAATTACAAGGTCTCACCTTGCTTATGTGACAGCCATATAATTTTACCCTGAACGCTAGTTTACTTTGGTTGCATTTTATTTCACAGGATACAAATTACTTTAGAACAACTTCCAACTTAAACACAAAAGAAAAACAAAATTAACAAGGAAGCTCGTCCATAAAAAACCTGCATTAAGAGAAAGTTAAAGGTTACAAAAACCTATAAAAGTTAGGAAACTCACTGTTACAGCTCATATATTCTTTATGCTAGCCAAACCCAAGCATAACAGGAGTCTCCCTTTAACTAACTTAATGCAGCATGTTGTGCTAATTTAACTGTTTCTGTTTCTGAATGTAACTTTGGTTGTGTGTGAACATGCAAGTAGATAGTTGAGAATAAATGAAATATGTCTATGTAAGCATCTGAACTAAACAACTGGTAGAAACTATATTCATCATTAAGGCTGTCATAAAATCAAAAGCCACAATTTTGTTGTGAGAATCGCAACTTTTAATACATAGAACTTTTTTCAGTTGCGGCAAATTTGAGTGGTTTTGCGAGGCTGTACACCACATCACAATGCCACTCATTCAAATTTGGCCTGGCCACCCAAGATGAGCGAGTGGGGCATTGCAGCCTGGTGCACAGGGTCACAATGCCACACAAATACAGCTCAGCCTCCTCTCCATCATGCTTGCCTTCAAGAGCCAAGCAGGAAACACGGCACATCTTCTGTGCTACTGCCCTGCTTTGAAAAGCAGATTGTATGCCTTAGACAAAAGTGCTGGAGCTTATCTGTGGCTGCACTAGACTGGTACTCCTTGTAGGGGAACCCAAAAGAGATTTTCATTCCTCATCAGGAAACAAGGTGAGGGGAAGCCTGACACTAGAACCTCTGGGGAGTGTCTGCTGAGTGCCATGCTTATGAATCACAACTTTAACAAATTGTGGCCTCAATTTTTGAACCAAAACTATCAAGACTTTCTTGAAGCCTTATTCATAAAAGTATTTAATCTTTTTAGATTTAGGATTAGGCAGAATTTACACTTTCTATTTGTTTTAGAGGGAGAAACAATGAAATGTTTTACAGTTGCTACATACATCACACATTCTGTGTTATGTGGCAAATTGAATATTTATGTCTCTCCTCCAAATGATGCAGACATGATGTCTGGCAGGATTTCCCCCCCCCCCCCTCACATACTGGTTTTCTTCTAAATACATCTCTTGAGTTATATCTGGTGGCACCTCCACCCTGGTATACATAAACGACGTTCACAGGGGTCACCAAACTTCTTGTTTTGAAAGGGCAACATAAACTCACTATCACTCCCCACTTGCACCTTTTTCTGGGAGAAGGGTCAGACATTAAAATAAATGAATGTTTATTGTGTGCTACTGCTACTATTCTTAAAAGCTTCCTTTTAGCCTTTAATGTAGAACCCTCTCCCTCACCCCTATTGCTATTTTTCAGGTTCCATTACCCTGCACAGATGGCATTTATTTATTTTTCATAAATGATCACAGCTTGTAGAATATTTTCAGGAGAAGGCAGTAGGACCGGTACTACGTCACAACCATAATGTCTTTAAGTGGGATCTAGTAGATTCTAGAGAAGTTTTATCTTTTAAACCCTTCATGCTGTCACCAATATACTGTAGCAATAATCAAAATGAGCATTCAAGCAAATAAATTCAAAAGACTTGCTCCCTTTTCTTTTCAAACCCTCTCTCCCCATGCAAATCAGGTAAATAACTATTGGTGTAGGAACTCTCTTTTTGTTCTGTCTATACAATAATAATAATTTTATGTTTCATCATTTATTGAACAAACCAGAAAGAAACCCTTCTTCTGGCAAATCCTCAAAACAATTAACAAGAGATTTAATTAATTTAATTTTTAGATATATTTTGGCAAAATATTTGGTTAATTGGACTGAAGTACTAGACATTTTAAAGATAAAACACTATCTGCAAAATGATGACAAAGAAAGTATTCTGAATGGTTGACAAGGCAAAAAATGCTGTATCTTGGAAATGTGTGACATTACGAAAGCTGCCTTTGCCATGGTTATGGAGGGTATCTAATTTCATGTGATGGTTTGTGTTAAGTTTTTAGTTACAGTTTGCTCTTATTCTGTGCATAAAGCCAAGCACCATATAATTGGGATTCATGATTTCACACTCTGTGCTTTCATTATGCATGCTCACTGTAAACAGCTTTAGTGTGGATATCACTTAAAGTGTTTAAAAATAATTAAATCTTTCACGTGCGGTCACTTTTTGTCAGGATACAACACAACCTAAAATTAATATTGTATGTTATGTTTTGGGCTGGATAACGACTATGAATATATAAGATTTAAAAAAATGATAAAATTGTTTAAAATGCAGGTGCGTCAAGCTTTCGCTGTGACATGGGCCTTTGGGTTACAATTTTTACATGCCTATTCATTAGACTCTTTAAAAAACAAAGCTCTGCACAGAGCCAGCTGCTGTGCAGCTAACTTTTGTTGTGGTCCAATGTTTTACTGTGAAAGAGATGGAGTACAAGATTAATTCAGAGGCTGAGTCTACAAATAATTATATTTAAGAATAAGGAAACTGAAGATAGGAAAAGTGCATGAAGGATGGGTGGCAGCACCAGGGGAGTCCATGTTAGAGTCAGAAAAGCAAGTGCTTAACTGAAACTTTATGGAAACAGAAAAATCTATTTTGTATGAATTCTTATGCACTGAGAAAAATGTAACTTAGCAGTACATTTAAGAAATTACTTTGCGGCTTCAAATCTCTCCAGACTTTTTAATTTGAAATCAAAACCATAAGTTACCTGTATATACAGAACATGTCACAAAATCAGGGAGGAACAGTTCAAAATAATAAATCTAACAACAAATATAAGTTCATAATTATCCAATAAATAACAGATTTCATTATTTTATCCTCAATTTTATATATATGAAGTGAAAATAACTTTAATTTTGGATGCAAATAATTTCTATTGCTGAGAAAGCTATTTGTAATATTCAGATAGCTCAGTACATACATATGCTGTATTTGTATCTATATAGCTTGCATAGCTATAAATGTGTAATATTTATATATACACATTTAGCTGTTAGCATGTATTCATCTCCTCAGAGATCAGTAACACTAACAGTCTGCAAAGATGCTAGTCTGACTTGGATTTCTACCAGCCTTGGCATTGCACATTAAATACTATTTTTAGTTAAAAAGGAAAAAAGGGGAGAAATTATTAATTTCAAAAGAGAAGCAGCATGGCAGAGTTCATGAGACAGATGGTGCACGTGTGTGCCACAGCAGTTGTCACTTAGTTGTTCACTGCTAAGGAAATACAGCAGAACAATGATTTTTGACTGATATATATTTGACTTAGACACACAAATCTATGTCAGCTAATTCTTATCCACATGTCTGTACACAGTCACATAAGTCTGACATTTTTCTTTTGGAGTGAGCACTGCACTTTTTAGAAATGATTTCCTTTTTTCTCTTTCAATAATTTGAAAACTTTCATTTACATCCCAATAAACATCCCACTTTTGGAAAAGAAAACTAATTGACATTTTCTTTAAAATGTTTTCTTAGAAGCAGGATTTTTGCAAGGTCACAAGAGGAGAGACTGTTCCACAAGATAAACACCCTGTACATGTATTATGACTTTCATTCCCTTCATTGTTCATGGGTTTCTTCATGTAACAATTTTCAGATCTACATTAGGTTCTGAGAAAGGAAAACAAATTAAAAACAGCAGATCTTTTTCTTTCTAAAGATAATTTTGCCTCAGGCAATGAATGAGAGTGGAGAGTTCTCTCAATAGAAATAACTCATAAGTGTAGTAATATACTGGTGTGTCAGCTACTAGTAAAGACAAAATAGTTTCTCAGCAATAACAATGTCCTGTATTCAAATCTGAATAATTATGTTGCTTTAACAATGAAATGAAGAATTATAAAGGTTCCACAATGAAAGCCCCCCCACTCCTATGTGATTTTTGATCATCTTCTGGATAATTTCTTTTATATCAATGGGTATATAGACCCTGTATAATATATAGATTGTTGTAAACCAATAAAATAGCAATATGTACGTTTTGCCTTCAGAGAATACACTCAATGGAGGTCCACATACAGGATAATACTTCACATTTTGTGAAGGTTCTTTTTTTTTTTTTTTAAATGCACTTGACAAGAGAACTGACTAGCAAGCAATATTCACAATGTAGTTATTACAAAAACCTGTCTACGATGCACATGAAATACAATGCAGCTTTTTGTTGTTGGTTGTTTTTATATACTTTTATAATTTTAATATTTTTAATAATTTTTTTATAAGTTTTTCTCTATCTCAGCTAACAGCAGACCATAATCACCTTTGGAGTATGAATTAGACATTAAATTATGTGGATTTTTAAAAATGAATTTAAAAGAATTTGCAAAATATCTTCAGCTATCCTTCAAACAAACTGACAACAAATCAGTATCATCCTCAATTGCAATGCTAATATTAACTGCCATTTAATAAAGATGCCAGTTATTGAAATTGTGCTGAAAAGGAAGAATTCATTAAATGATTACTCAGTCCAAGAGGAGCTCCTCTATAGGGTCCAGGTTTGTTATAGGGTAAACAAAGGCCTGGCAGAGAACAAAATAGGCATGCAGAAACAGGTAGTCCTTCAAGAATTGAGAGAGACTGGCTTCTTACAAGTCCCTTAAGACAGAGTGATAATGAAATGTAAAAAGGATGAACCAAAAAGAGTGCTGATGTGAGGAGGAACCATACGCTATGTAGGCTGCATTGCTGTAAAGTTCTGCAGAATGAATGAGGAAAGATTGGGGAAAAAAAGATAAGGGAAGAAAAAAGATAATCAAAGACAGGATCTACCAAGATATTAAACTACTTAGTTAGACCACTTTAGTTAAAATGCAAGTACACTACTGGAACTTCTGAGTATGTAGGTCTTTTCCACTAGTGAAAATACAGATGTGAATATATTTTAACAAGGCCCACAGAAAACTTGTTGGTCTAAAACTTTTTTTTTAAATGCCAAACTAGAACAAGTGAATCTACAGAATGAAGATGAGTCTTAGTTGCAGCTTATTCTTCTGAACAGGAGAAGTAATGCTGGTGTGGGTAGAGGAAGTAAAAGGATTCAACCACTCCACCTATTGGTTAAAAGCACTTTGTGTGTTTCATGGTGTATGGAAGTTCGCTATTTGATGTACCGGAAAAAAGAGGGGAATAGGGAACTGTGATACAAATACGTTTTGTATCCTGCAGGTATTAGGTTGTTTCTACTGCTATTGTCTGTTCTATGCACACTTAGTTAAACCTCTTAACAGTACAGCCTAAGTGCTGGAAATGTAATAATTACTTAATTCCTAGGAAAATGTCTTCAACATTTATATTTCTTTCTGTTATTTGTTTTAAGAGAAAATTTGTGATTGAATATTTTGGGATCCCATTATAAATTTAATTTTATTGTGCCTTTTGGAATATACAACTTTTGTTCCTGTGCTATTTATTCTCAATGGTTACAAATAAATATTGTATTATTTCTGTACACACCTAGGAGCTTGTTGACACATGAACAAAATCAAGTCTTGCTCTGTTTCATTACATTCATTATCCCTCACCTCTCCCCGCAACATCATGAGTTCAGTAAAGTCCACGCAAAACCCAGAATAAATGAAGCACAGTATTCTCTGAATAGAGGCCAATAGTATATGCTAGGTTGTATACGTACATATGTTATGGTCTCCTCTGGTTCCTATTCAGCACATACAGACTCCTATGTTTTCACACCACGCTCTCCTCCCGCATAAATAAAAGTATGGTGAAAGAGGGTGTGGTGTGAAAAGGTGGGAGTCTGTATGTATTAAAAAGGAATCAAAGAATACCATAACATTGATTTAAGGAATATTTAGTTAAAATGGGACAAGCCAATTGATTTAAGGAATATTATAGTTAAAATGCTAACCAACTGCAAAGAGGTCTGAATCCAGATCCCAATCTGTGACTAATGCTTAGCACTGTAATAGAATGAGCCAAAACTGAACTTTTGAACTTTTTCAATTAGTATCCAAATTTTGTGGCTCAGACTCATCTCTAGTTATTGTGCAATGTTCTATGTTAAACTACAGAAAGGTAAAGGCTACACCATTCTTGGTTTTTTTTCAATCAAAGATAAAACAGAAGATCATGTGCTCATAGTTTCTTTTAAGTGTAATAAGGTATTTTCTATATATGCCTTTACAAAAAGATAGGAGAATCTTCTTCATCCAGTCATTATAATTGATAGTCTTCCACTTTCACAACAGACATTCAGGACAGTAGATGCATTTGATTGTCCAGGTTTTCAAAGCTCCTTCAAGTATCCCCTTTTGCAACATCAATTTAGTGCTAATGTAAGGGGACTGTTGCCCCCTTACTAACATTCAGTGGGGGTGTTTTGGCTACCTCCCAGGACTAAAAGGGGAAGGGACTACGGGAAATCAGGACTCTGAGACTGATAGTCCCTAGGAACAATGGGGAGAGGCCAATGCTCCAGGTCAGCCTGAATGACAGGGCGGGCAGGCTAATCAGGGAGTCAGAAGACTTGGGAGGTCCCATCCTCCATGTGAGTTGGAATTGCCTGGGTCAGACAGAGAGGGGCCGAGCTAAGGAGAAAGCAGGGGCCCAAGCTGGGGAGCAGAGCTATGCCAGATCCAGAGAGAGCAGACCCTGTCCTTGGAGCAGAGCTGCAGCCCCAAAGCCATAGGCACAGCCCAGAGAGAGCAGACTTGCCCTGGGAGCAGAGCTGCAGCAACCAGTGCCAGAGGGCCCAGAAAAGCAGCCCACGAAGCAGGTCAGTGCTGGGAGCAGAGTCACAGAAGCAGCCTGCAGAACAGACCTGTCCTGGGACCAGAGCTGTAGCAACCAGAGGCAGAGGGGCCAAAGAAGCAGCCCAGAGAGCTGGAGGTAGAGCAGCAGCAGCCATGCTGAGACAGAGTGGTGGAGCTGGGGCTGGAGCAGTCTGGAGCTGGGTGTGGTGAGCAGGTGGGAAGAGTGAAGGGGACCCTGGGCAGTGGGCCCAGCACAGGGAGACACCTCAGCCAAGAGGCTCTGCAGACCAGGCTTAGATCATGACAGGGCGGGGACAATGCTGGGAAGAAGGGTCCTACCACTTAGAGCCTGAGGCCACCACCAGAGCAAGTGTCCAACCCACAGCATCCCTGCAGCACAGCCAGGGTCCGAGAAGGCAGCCTGGGACCTACAAGGAATAGACTGTGAACTGCCTGGACATTCCAGAGACACAGTTTGTGATGTTCCCTGCCACAGAGTGGGGTGATGTGTTTCCTTTAACCTTTCCCATTTTTCCTTATTCTTTTTAAAATTAATTGTTGATTAAATAACTTGCATTTGCTTTAACTTGTATGTAATGGTCAGTGGGTCAGAGAAGTGCCCAGTGCAGAGAGAGTACCATGGAGTGGGGACACCCTAGCCCCTGTCCTAGGTGATCACAGCAGGGTTGGGGGTCGAGCCCCTCAGGAATTTTGGGCCCAGCCTTATTGGGGTTAGGAAGACTTTGCCAGACAGGAGAGTGAAAGGGGAGTCCTCAAGGGCGGGGAGGCCTCTGGGTAAAGGAAGTGGGAGCAAGGACTCAGATCCTTTTGCTAGCCTACTTCACTGGGGTAGTGCAGAAGCCAGGAAAGTTCCCCATAATAGTGCGACTATTCCCCCCCTTACACTAACTTGGCCTTTGTTGAAAGCCAAAAGCAGGTCACTCTTCATAACAAGGAAGGCTGTCTGTGCCATGGCCCAGCCTATAGTCTGTCTGTGAGAAGAACTACTGCCCTTTTAATTACACGGAACAGCAGTGTGCAAGGTGTTTAATGTTGGTTTCTTCCAAACTGGTGGGACTAGTGCGTTTTTCAGAACGGTTGGCAGGGAACCTTCAGAGAAAAAGGCATTGGGGTCATGTCTGTTAGCAGGACTCAACCCGCCTTCATTTGCTTTCACAAGCCAAGAGGGGAATAACTAATTCACAGGTAATGGGCAATGCATCTCTCAGGGATTGTGTGTGTGACTGGCCCAAAGGTGGGTTAGGACAACTTTCTCAATTCTAATTTAGCTTCCACAATCCCTGTGAGGCCATCTCTAATTTTGACGATTATTTTAGCGAAGTCGGATGACGGCTCTTCACATTCGGAAGAGCTTAGAACCAAGGATGGATGAAAGCATTCAGGTTCAGTCAGAGATGGTTCACTAACCAGAACACTCAATACTGGGCATGACTTTCTTAGTGGATAGTGTTGTGGCTAAGAAGTTGTTTTTTGGCACTCATCATGGCTATTGCATACATCTGCATACAGGGGCAGGAGCAGCTGTTTGCACTGAATTAAGTGAGTTTTGCTCCACAGGCATTCTAAAGTTCAACCCATACACTTAATTTAACATAGACTGTCAATGAATAATGCTCCCCTCACCCACAAACAGCATTATGACACTGAACAAAGCATGTCTTCAAAATAAGCAAATAAGGAGACCTTCAATATGTTAAATGAAGATATCATTAGAAAGTGCTCGAGGTAAACAATTAAAACAGACAAATGCAAGATTGGGGGAAGTCTTTTAGCATCAATGCAGTGCTAGAAGTGGTGTTGCGGTGTGGGTTTGGTTTTTGTTGGTGGTGTTGTGTTAATGATCAAAGCATCTGCGTTGAGTTTTGCTCCCTCAGGAACTGGTTCTTAAATTTAATGCCAGACAACTTCCTAGTACAGCATTAATTTTGTCCCCAACTACAGTATTTAATTATAAGGAACCCATGCCAAATGTCTCAAAATAAACCTCATAAATATTTACTCTAAAGAGACACTGTCAAGGCTGGTAGAACTAAAATTAGAACAGGCGGTTTTGTTTGGGTTGGCGGGGACACGTGTGCATATTGCCCCTCCTTCGAGTCTACTTGTTTGTTTCCAGTCTACTTGTCTGCTATGGTCCAAATAGGATTCTTACATACTTCAATAGTTTGTCTTTTCAAAAGAAGACAGAGTAGAAGGACAATGCAAAGATCCTCAAAATATCTACAATTCTACCTAAGGGAGTGTAGTTTGAGGAAATGTATAAGAAACTGGGACAAAAAAAAATGCCTATATATACTTCCCTAGAAAAACAACAAAGATAACTACAGAGAAATGATTGCAAATGAAGACTGCTCTGATCACTGCTGCTATCCACATCTTGGAATGGCAACATTTAAATGCTACAGTGAATGTCTAAACATACAGTAGTCATTTACAAATAGTATGGGTATGCTACCTTCATTTTAGTTTACAGGGGACTCAGAAAAGCTTTCTGCTTATTTCCCTGGTCCATGTCTAGCGCTCTTGGGTGCTACAGGAATACAAAACAACAACAACAGGGAGATGGTAGGACTTTCATGAGGGACACAAATTTTCTTTCAAGATTGTTGGGTCCAGAGTACCATTCCTTTTTGGAAATGTTGATGTAACCTCATCCTGATATGATAAAATGGGATGGGACATGATAAACATGGGACATGATAAACATGCCAGGTGGCAGACAGAGACAGACTTTTTTGGACGAGCAAGAGGAGGTTGTATCTGGGATGATGAGGGAAAAAAATCACAGGGAATTGATATCTATTCAGATAATCTATTCTCTGTAACCAAGCAAAGTTATCATGCAGATATTTTCTTTTGTCCTTCATTTATATAAATCTTGTTTTAAAAAGACAAAACTACATGCAGGTGGCCTCAGAGAGGGGAGACTCCCTCAGCCTCCAAGCAAGTATGCTGGAGTAAGGAGTTTCTGAAGCCTAACCCCCAACTCATGGTCTCCGGTAGCCAGGGCATGGAAAGGGATGTCGTCTCTCATTAAGGTGTATTGAAAAGGGCTGCAGCAGGCAAGCACTGTAGAGAAGCCAAAGACCAGAGATAATGACAGGTTTCAGAGTAGCAGCCACGGTAGTCTGTATCCACAAAAAGAAACGGAGTACTTGTGGCACCTTAGAGACTAATAAATTTGTTAGTCTCTAAGGTGCCACAAGTACTCCTTTTCTTTTTGCAAAGACCAGAGAGGAGACCAAGTTGGAAGGGATGCAGGAGACAGCTTATTAGTATATTACAAATCTTGCACATAAATTATTTGCACTATGTAACTTCATATGTGATGGGGCACAAATTTCCAACAATGGCTTGATGGCTACCTGCTTCATACCTCTATCCTGAAGATACATGTGTCTTTTAGCCCTGTAGCCATTTATAGATTGTAATATTAAAACCACATATTTGTAAAGTTAATTTTGAGCATTACATTAGTTATTAGCATTAACAAAAGCAGAGGTTTTTTTGCTTGTTTAATAATTATAATATCTGAACTGTGCTACTGTCAGACACAAACCAGAAATCCTGAACACAATATATTGCTCACTTTTGTACATCCCTGTATATAATTCAGACTTCCATGCTTCCCAAAATGTGAGTTTACATGTAATAATTTCAAACACATTCTAGAATGCAACACAAATTGAAAATATTGTAACATCCACCTAGTGAACACTATTTCAGAAATTATTGTCTCTTAAACCATAATATTTGGCAACAAAGTGAACAGATTTACCAAGAGCAAAGGCAAGTACTTTGCTTTACAGTACCTTCAGCAAGTTACTAAAGCAGCAGAAATAGAGATTCTAAGGCATATAAAATGTACTGAGATTTTTTTTTAAAGTTTAGTTTAGTCCAGAGTGGCTAATAGACATTTGTGACTACAAATGGAAAATTTCTTACCCATAATTTCCTTTCTGCTAGCAGTGTCTCCCACAATTCTGAACATCTGGGCTGCTTTCCTCTCTCTGCAGCTCACAGAGACGGACCAGTGTTTTGGTGCCGCATGGTCTGCCATGCCCACTCTGCTCCTTCTTGCTGCCAGATGAGTTATTCCCAGGCTGTAACATTTGCATAACATTATTATTAACAAATATTCCAGAGATAACAAAATAATTATGAACATTAGACCAAGGAAGACAGTCAAATGGCAATAATTCCACTTAATAGCTGATCCTTGGCTCATAAGCAATCCAGGGCGGGTAGAATTGTGGGAGATGCTGATAGCAGAAAGGAAATTATTGATAAGAAATTTTCCATTCTGCAGCCCAGCATCTCCCACAATTCTGGATGTTTGGAAAGTATCGAACAGTGAACAGATGTTGGGAGGGTATTGAAACAGAAGTTCGGTAGGAAAATAGTACCCCCTTTTTGTCAAGTGTGTGTATTATTTCTGTGCCACCATAGAATCATAGAATCATAGAATATCAGGGTTGGAAGGGACCCCAGAAGGTCATCTAGTCCAACCCCCTGCTCAAAGCAGGACCAAGTCCCAGTTAAATCATCCCAGCCAGGGCTTTGTCAAGCCTGACCTTAAAAACCTCTAAGGAAGGAGATTCTACCACCTCCCTAGGTAACGCATTCCAGTGTTTCACCACCCTCTTAGTGAAAAAGTTTTTCCTAATATCCAATCTAAACCTCCCCCATTGCAACTTGAGACCATTACTCCTCGTTCTGTCATCTGCTACCATTGAGAACAGTCTAGAGCCATCCTCTTTGAAACCCCCTTTCAGGTAGTTGAAAGCAGCTATCAAATCCCCTCTCATTCTTCTCTTCTGCAGACTAAACAATCCCAGCTCCCTCAGCCTCTCCTCATAAGTCATGTGCTCTAGACCTCTAATCATTTTCGTTGCCCTTCGTTGTACTCTTTCCAATTTATCCACATCCTTCCTGTAGTGTGGGGCCCAAAACTGGACACAGTACTCCAGATGAGGCCTCACCAGTGTCGAATAGAGGGGAACGATCACGTCCCTCGATCTGCTCGCTATGCCCCTACTTATACATCCCAAAATGCCATTGGCCTTCTTGGCAACAAGGGCACACTGCTGACTCATATCCAGCTTCTCGTCCACTGTCACCCCTAGGTCCTTTTCCGCAGAACTGCTGCCGAGCCATTCGGTCCCTAGTCTGTAGCGGTGCATTGGATTCTTCCATCCTAAGTGCAGGACCCTGCACTTATCCTTATTGAACCTCATTAGATTTCTTTTGGCCCAATCCTCCAATTTGTCTAGGTCCTTCTGTATCCTATCCCTCCCCTCCAGCGTATCTACCACTCCTCCCAGTTTAGTATCATCCGCAAATTTGCTGAGAGTGCAATCCACACCATCCTCCAGATCATTTATGAAGATATTGAACAAAACGGGCCCCAGGACCGACCCCTGGGGCACTCCACTTGACACCGGCTGCCAACTAGACATGGAGCCATTGATCACTACCCGTTGAGCCCGACAATCTAGCCAGCTTTCTACCCACCTTATAGTGCATTCATCCAGCCCATACTTCCTTAACTTGCTGACAAGAATGCTGTGGGAGACCGTGTCAAAAGCTTTGCTAAAGTCAAGAAACAATACATCCACTGCTTTCCCTTCATCCACAGAACCAGTAATCTCATCATAAAAGGCGATTAGATTAGTCAGGCATGACCTTCCCTTGGTGAATCCATGCTGACTGTTCCTGATCACTTTCCTCTCCTCTAAGTGCTTCAGGATTGATTCTTTGAGGACCTGCTCCATGATTTTTCCAGGGACTGAGGTGAGGCTGACCGGCCTGTAGTTCCCAGGATCCTCCTTCTTCCCTTTTTTAAAGATGGGCACTACATTAGCCTTTTTCCAGTCATCCGGGACTTCCCCCGTTCGCCACGAGTTTTCAAAGATAATGGCCAAGGGCTCTGCAATCACAGCCGCCAATTCCTTCAGCACTCTCGGATGCAATTCGTCCGGCCCCATGGACTTGTGCATGTCCAGCTTTTCTAAATAGTCCCTAACCACCTCTATCTCTACAGAGGGCTGGCCATCTCTTCCCCATTTTGTGTTGCCCAGCACAGCAGTCTGGGAGCTGACCTTGTTAGTGAAAACAGAAGCAAAAAAAGCATTGAGTACATTAGCTTTTTCCACATCCTCTGTCACTAGCTTGCCTCCCTCATTCAGTAAGGGGCCCACACTTTCCTTGGCTTTCTTCTTGTTGCCAACATACCTGAAGAAACCCTTCTTGTTACTCTTGACATCTCTTGCTAGCTGCAGCTCCAGGTGCGATTTGGCCCTCCTGATATCTTTCCTACATGCCTGAGCAATATTTTTATACTCTTCCCTGGTCATATGTCCAACCTTCCACTTCTTGTAAGCTTCTTTTTTATGTTTAAGATCCGCTAGGATTTCACCATTAAGCCAAGCTGGTCGCCTGCCATATT
The DNA here is from genome assembly GCF_009764565.3 of Dermochelys coriacea. Lineage (NCBI taxonomy): Eukaryota > Metazoa > Chordata > Testudines > Dermochelyidae > Dermochelys > Dermochelys coriacea. The sequence continues at coordinate 109,623,808 of NC_050069.1, forward strand.
TACTATTCTTTCGACTCATCGGGATGGTTTGTCCCTGTAACCTCAACAGGGATTCCTTGAAATACAGCCAGCTCTCCTGGACTCCCTTCCCTTTCATGTTAGTCCCCCAGGGGATCCTGGCCATCTGTTCCCTGAGGGAGTCAAAGTCTGCTTTCCTGAAGTCCAGGGTCCGTATCCTGCTGCTTACCTTTCTTCCCTGCGTCAGGATCCTGAACTCAACCAACTCATGGTCACTGCCTCCCAGATTCCCATCCACTTTTGCTTCCCCCACTAATTCTACCCGGTTTGTGAGCAGCAGGTCAAGAAAAGCGCTCCCCCTAGTTGGCTCCCCTAGCACTTGCACCAGGAAATTGTCCCCTACGCTTTCCAAAAACTTCCTGGATTGTCTATGCACCGCTGTATTGCTCTCCCAGCAGATATCAGGAAAATTAAAGTCACCCATGAGAATCAGGGCATGCGATCTAGTAGCTTCCGTGAGTTGCCGGAAGAAAGCCTCATCCACCTCATCCCCCTGGTCCGGTGGTCTATAGCAGACTCCCACCATGACATCACTCTTGTTGCACACACTTCTAAACTTAATCCAGAGACACTCAGGTTTTTCCACAGTTTCGTACCGGAGCTCTGAGCAGTCATACTGCTCCCTTACATACAGTGCTACTCCCCCACCTTTTCTGCCCTGCCTGTCCTTCCTGAACAGTTTATAACCATCCATGACTGTACTCCAGTCATGTGAGTTATCCCACCAAGTCTCTGTTATTCCAATCACGTCATAATTCCTTGACATCACCAGGACCTCCAGTTCTCCCTGCTTGTTTCCAAGGCTTTGTGCATTTGTATATAAGCACTTGAGATAACCTGTTGATCGCCCCTCATTCCCAGTATGAGGCAGGAGCCCTCCCCTCTCAGACATTCCTGCCTGTGCTTCCTCCCGGTATCCCGCTTTCCCACTTACCTCAGGGCTTTGGTCTCCTTCCCCCGGTGAACCTAGTTTAAAGCCCTCCTCACTAGGTTAGCCAGCCTGCTGGCAAAGATGTTCTTCCCTCTCTTCGTAAGATGGAGTATTGAAACAGAAGTTCGGTAGGAAAATAGTACCCCCTTTTTGTCAAGTGTGTGTATTATTTCTGTGCCACCATCTCCAGCATCTTCCTGCCAAAGGAAGCCTCTGCAGAAGATAGAAGGCCCAATTTGCAGTGCTTAATTAAGGTGTTTGCTGTAGACCAAGTGGCCACTTTGCAAATTTCCAAAGTGGATGTACTTGCTTATTCCTCCAATGAGGTTGATAAAGATCTCATGGAGTGCACCTTGATCCTTTCTAAGACAGGAAGCTCTGATGATTTGTAGGCTTCCATGATACATAGCCTAGCAATGGAGGACTAGGAAGTTTTAAGTCCCTGGCATTTTGGGTAGAAGCACACAAATTAAGGAGCCTGATATTCTCATTGATTCTATATGGTTGATATAGATTTTCAATGTTTTTCTGACATCTAAAGTGTGCCACACCTTTTCAGATGGATGTTGTGGTTTTGGACAGAATGAAGGAAGCACAACCTCTCTTGGGAAGAATGGAAGGAAGAATTTACTTTTGGAAGAAAGCATTCTGGTATCCTGAGCACCACCTTGCTCTTGTGGAACATGCAGTAAGACTATGGTAGAGATAAAGTTGCAAGCTTCAACACTGGCCTGGTAGATGAGACTACCACTCAGAAACAAATCTCAGTGGATAAATGAAAGGCTGACACTGAAGTCAGAGCCCGACGGGATGGCTTGTCAAGGTCCTCAAAACTAGTAAAAGGTCCCATTTTGATCTGGCTAATTGAACTGCTCAAAGGAATCCACTACTGCCTGTGGATTGTCTATCTGGGAGCCAGAGGATCCTGCAAATCACATGCTACTAAGAACAGACACCTGACACACAGTTATACTGGGCTGAAGGCCTCTGTCTACGCCTTCTCAGAGAGTCCAGAATGGTTGGAATTCCAGGATTTCTGGGAATTGCATTGTGTTCTTAGCATCAGTTGCTGGACCAGATGGGGATATACATATGTGCATCCCTTAGATCGACTGAAGTCAAGGAGTCCCCCCAGAATAGGGAGGGATGACACCACAGAGGACAGGGTCTCCATCCAAAACTTCGTTTACTTTATCCACTTGTTGAGCCTTTTGAGGTTAAGATTAACTTGATACTCTCTGGGCCCTTCTATACAATGAAGAAGATGGAGTAGAACCCAGATAACCTTTCTTCTGAGGGAACGTTCTCCATCACTCCTAAATCCAGAAGATGAATTATTTCATTCTGGAACAGATTGTCTTTTATGGGGTCATTGGAGCTGGGTGACAGGATGAAGAATAGATGGAGTAGAGCATGCAGCTCAAGAGTATCCCTGGCTTACTATTTCCCAGACCGACTTGTCTGAGGTGAAAACCATTCCTCTAGGAAATAAGAAGCCCTTCCCCCTAGTTTCAGATCTGGGTGGAGACCTATGCAATCTTTGTCATAAAGTGGGTTGGGGTAAGAGGAGCTGAGGTCCCTCAGGACCCTCCCCCTGGGTCTCAATTATACTCTTTTCCCTTCAGAAATCTCTTATCCCTTTGCTGGTACCGCTGGGAGAACAAGAAGTGGAAGGCGCACCTCTCTCTGAAGGCCAGTCTATATTCCCTTGAGGGCCTTTATTGGGGAAAGGAGATTTGCTGTACTGTCAGGTACCACCTTATCCAGCTTTTCTCCAAAAAGGAGGGAGTCTGTAAATTTGGGCACACATTGGACCTCTTAGATTGAGTATCCACCTTCCAGGGTTGGAGTCACAGGTGACACCTGGCTGTAGAGCTGGAAGCCATGGCTCAGGCTCACTGCTTCCACTGAGATGTCAACTACAAATGCTATTGCTAGGTAGACTTTCTTCAAAAAGGGGGAGCCAAAGTCAGGGTGATCTCTGTCCTTAAGGGCATTGAGATCTTCCAGACAGGAAAGAGACGCTTCTGGAAAGCAGGTAGCTGTCAAGTACGCTTGAAGGATGGCAAAGGAGGCTGTAAACGCCCTTTTTGAGAGTGGCCTTCGTCTTTCTATCTGTGGGTTCCTTAAGGTAGACCATCCTTTCTCAGAGGATAACCATATCTCTGGTGAAGGATGCCACAACAGCATCAAGTGTCTCAGTAATAATGCCCTTTGGTTCTGAAAGTTATAGAGCTAAAGGTCACTCTTGTCAATATGCTTGTCCTTATCTAGCTTGTTCCATTCATTCCTAAGCACTTCCTCCAAAGAGGAGTGAAGGGGTATTGCAGCCGGAGGGGAGAATTTTGAGGGGGAAAATTTACTCAGCTTGCTTGCTTACATCACTGCACCACCACTGTCTGCTGTTGCAGAAAATCTAGCAGCAAGCAGGGTGTGGTTAGACCGTGTAGTGCCAAAACACTGATCCACCTCTGTGAGCTACAGAGAGAGGAGAGCAGCCCAGATGTCCAAAATTGTGGCGATGTTGGGCTGTAGAAAGGCAACTACTATAAAATCTATTAGAAAGCAAAAGAAAATTAAAACAATGGGATTTAAGAATAATAAATACTGAAATACCCACACATGTATACACAAAAAATAACGTATGGATCACTGTTCTCTATTGCAGGATGTGTGAATAACAGTTGTTACAATACATACACACTAACCAATTATGCCCACTCTTTCTTAGTTCAGGATATGATTAATGCAGCCTATCAGAAGCCAGATGGTGCAAAACCAGAACCATCAATCAAAATGAAAAGACCGCTGAGTGCTATCTACAATGATGTGCTCACAAATGGAAATTCTGTTCACAGATCCTAACCCATAATATGTAAAGGAAGCCATAAACATAGCTGTACTGTCCCCAAGGAACTGGAAGACACGGCTCATGCTTTGTTAGACAAAAAGCTGGAGAAATAATATTCATTGCCATGGGCTCTGATTGGGGAAGACTGTGCAGGGCAAACCTTATGTATGTTCAATAAAAAAAATTAAAAGTGGGCTCTTTAATGATTTTAATAATGTTTGCTCTGATGACAGTATCTGTCAAACTGTCCATTTCCCATTTGATTTAATATGGAATACTGCAGTACATTTACAAAGCAGCTGCCACAGTCTCTCTGACATCTGAATTCACCTGAACAGGTTTTATGAATAACCCCAAATCTTTGATTTTATAATAAACACTTTCTGTAAGCATTCCAAAGAAAACAAGTTTGGGGCCTGCTACGTACAATAATGATGGCTTATATCTGATGAGTTTTTGTAGCAAGCAAGCTTTATAATAAAAAATAATCCTGTAAAAATAAAAGGCACTTAAAGAGAATAATTTAACGTAAGTGAGCTTCTTAAATGATGCAGTTTGTGTGAAAATGTAAAACAGTCCTCAACACATACACACATACTCTTTCGCAAAAATGCATGATGGTATGAAATAAAGGTTTTAAGGTTTTGTCAGCAGGAGTTTAGCATGCATGCTGACTAAAATTTCACATCATACCACAACTATTTTGCATTCTGTATATATCATATTTTATAGAAAAACTGTTTTAGAAAGATGCTTCCAAGAGTTTTAAAAACTTCGTACTAATCTATTTTCTAGCTTTCTTTCCCTGAAAACCAGAGTAAGAGGGGGAGAAAAATTAAAATTAATACATTTAAAATACCTCAAAAGGTGAACTTAAATAGCATTTCTCTACATTAAAATGACATCTTTAAAGATCAATATCTCAGGGCCTTCATGAGATACTAGAAATTAGATATTCTCAGTGCATGTCTGCCACTGAGAAGCTGGTAACCTTCCTTTCTCCCCTTTAAAATGATACAGTGCTTCCATTTCTAGTCCTGATGGGTCACAGAAAATATTGGATTTAAACCTGCCACAAGTCCAAAACTCCCATTGTGCACCTCAGTACAGTGTAATTTTGGGAGACACAATCTACATTTAGATTAAAGAAGAATACATTTTTGGCAGACTAATATTTTAAACTGTAAACTGTTCAGACATCTGAAATGTTAGAATAAGTCCAGGAGAGGACAGATTAGCGGGCAGAGTGCAGGCAAGACCAACAATTGGAATACATAATATATGCTCTACATTATGTATAGTGCGCAGCACCTACACAGACACTTTATACAAACAACCATGTACCTCACATGTCTTATACATACACTATAGTAATCATGCAGGATTAGCTGCAATCCAAAACTAGAGAAGAGATATGTAAACAAAAAATAAACATATGTAAACAAGCACTATATTTAAAAAGCAAGAGCAAATGCTTTTCAGATGTGCATTGGAAAGCAAATACACACAAACTTGTTCCCCACATTAACAGAGATTGTTCTAAATTCACTTTCAGATGATAAAAATCAAGCTCCTCAAATTGCTGATAACAGTATGATATTCATATTTTACTTTAAGGTTGTATATACTTTTGGCTACAGGGTGATACTCTCCACAGCTGGTATCTAAGGGAGTTCCCAGATTTGAGAATGAATGTCTGGATATCAATATCACAAGCACACAATTAAGCAATAGGATACCCCAGAGTGTACTGCAACATGATATAACACCTGCAGTGTGTTGCGGGACACAAGACTAGAGGTTGAAGACCAAGCACCTTCAATTAATCTAAATGTGTCTATCTCTCTGAGCACATGGTGGAGCAATGCAGTATTTCTATAAATGGTCTAAAAATCCTTAAAAAACAACAATGAAGAAAATAATTGTAATACATTAGTCCTGTCATGCCCTGACAGTTCATGAAATGACTATAATTCTCCTCTAATAAGTGAAATCTTCTCCCCAGGCCCAGCAGAAGTAACTGGGAAGGACAGGTCCTGGGGAAAGAGAAAAGCTTGTTCTAAAGCCACTAATCCCACCTAATGGCCAGAGGATCCTCTATAGGCTATACTTCATAGACAGTTAGCCGTGGGGTGGACTGGAGAAAAACAGGATCAGAGAAATCATGTAGCAATAAAAGCTCTGGCCCTGACCAGAGCTGGGCTTCCTGTGTTGCCTCCCCCAATCCTATTCCGCAACTTCCTCTGACAGCAAAACAGAATCTTGCCGCCCTTATTACTGATGTAAGATTTAAAATAGAAATAAATAAATTAATTAGCAGAGCAGATAATTTTGGTCTCTAAGACACAGTTTAAACCCAGGCTAGGGTCAGACATAAATAAGATCTTGGAATATACAGTATTAAAATGGTGACAAATATAGTTCTGACTTCTAATGAAAGCAAGATTACTAATTTAGTTTCTAAAGGACATTATACCTGTCCTTTGAATAAATAATAGACTATGCTATCCGGAATTGCTAATGTTTCATTCAAAACAGAACTGAAGTACTTTGGAACTGTTATCAGATTTGTTGTTTGCAGTGTTGTTGTAGCTGTGTTGGTCCCAGGATATCAGAGAGACAAAGTGGGTGACATAATATCTTTTATTGGACCAACTTCTGTTGGTGAAACAGTTACGCTTTTAAGCTTGGACCTGAAGAAGAGCTCTGTGTTAGCTCAAAAGCTTATCTCTTTCACTACCAGAATTTGGTTCAACAAAAGATATTACCTCACCCACCTCATCTATTTTATCAGATTAAAAAACAAAGCAGGGCCAGGCTTGGTCATTGCTTGAACAGAAGACTTCCCAGGAATAACAAGCCTGCTGCAGGAAGTGGTTTCAATGAGTAACATGCTTCCTTCTGAAACAACACTGGATCACTCATGCTGAGGCATATGAAGGGATTGTGTGGAGTTTTCATGTTTTAAATGACACACTGACCAGTCACGATTGTTAAAGATCCCATGGTATTTTTCAGAGGCATAGGGGCATTAGCCAGAGGTGAAAGTAAGCCAGTATGCCCCGGTACGGCGTACCGGTAAGAGCCGGTGCACCGCACTGGGACAGCCCGGCTTCCCCAGGGGGCAATTTAAAGGGCCTGGGGCTCCCAGCAGTGGCTGGAGCGCCAGTCTCTTTAAATTGCCTCCAGAGTCCCGCTGCTGGAGCCCTGGGGTAGCGGCTGCAGGGCTCCGGCAGCTATTTAAAGGGCCTTGGGCTCCCCTGTTTCTACTGCCTGAGCCCTTTAAATACCCGCCACCGCTACTCCAGGGCTCCAGCGGCTATTTAAAGGACCGGGGCGGTAGAAGCAGGGGAACCACGGGCCCTTTAAATAGCTCCTGGAGCCCTGGGTAGCGGGGGCTCCAGGGGCTATTTAAAGGGCCGGGGCTCCAGCTACCTCTGCTGCCCTGGAGCTCCGCCGCTTTCCCAGGGGTCCGGCAGCTATTTAAAGGGCCAGGACGGTAGAAGAGGGGAGCCCCGGGCCCCTTAAATTGCCTCCAGAGCCCCACTGCTGGAGCCCTGGGATAGCAGCTGCAGGGCTCTGGCAGCTATTTAAAGGGCCGGGGCTCCAGCTGCCTTTGCCGCCCTGGTCCTTTAAATAGCCGCTAGGCTCTGGCAGCTATTTAAAGGGCAGGGTGGTAAAAGAGGGGAGCCCCAGGCCCTTTAAATAGCTCCCGGAGCCCCGGGCTGCTGCTGCTACCCCGGTGGGGGGGCACTTACTTTACAGGGTGGGCTGGGGCTGGCTCTGACCCTCTCAACTCCGCCCCTTCCACCCTAGGCCCCACCCCTTCCAGTGGCCAGAGCTGGCCCCAGAGTACCAGTAAGTCACCCGACTTACTTTCACCCCTGGCATTAACCCTGGTCAAGCTGGGTAATTGCACTCTATATATCTGAAATCCCTGTGCAGTTTCAAATTGATATAGTATTCCTAAATTCCTCTCCTGAATAGCTGCTGTGAGCTCTTGTTCAGCTGTTACCTTCCATTCCAAAGGATGCATTTCAGTGGTGGTTGAAATTAAATGAAAAAATATGGCATATGCATCTGAAAAACTGGGTTTCATCAGCTTATGTTTAAATTAAAACACATATTGGTTTTGTATTGCTTGCTCTTAGCAAGTGTCAATAAAATCTGTTTATCCTAGTCACAATCTGAAGCCCCAGTTCAGCAAAGAATTTAAGCATGTGTTCAACTATTTTATTTATGACTTGGATGATGGAGTGTAGAGAATGTCTATACAATGTGTAGATGACACCAAACTGGAAGGGGTTGCTAGCACTTTGGAGAATTCAATGATCCTGATAAATTGGAGAATTGGTCTGAAATCAATAAGATGAAATTTAATAAAGATAAGTTTAAAGTACAACAATTAGGTAAAATCAAATGCACAAATACAAAATAGGGAATAATTGGCTAGGCATCAGTACTGTAGAAAAGGAACTGGGGATTATAGCAGATCACAAATTGAACAAGTCAACAGTGTGATGCTGTTGAGAAAAAGGCAAATGTCATTCTAGAATATATTAACAGGGAGTGTCTTAACTAGTGAGGCCTCAGCTAGAGTACTGTGTCCAGTTCTGGGCACCACACTTTAAGACGATGTGAACAAATTTGAAATAGTCCAAAGGAGAGCAGCAAAAATGACAAGAGGTTTAGAATACGTGACCCAGAAAGAAAGGTTGAAAGAACTGAACATGTTTAGTCTAGAGAAAAGAAGGCTGAGGGAGGACATAGCAGTCTTCAAATATGTAAAAGGTTGTTACAAAGAGGAGGGTGATCAATTGCTCTCCATGTTCACCAAGGATAGGACAAAAAAAAAATCAGTTTAGTTTGCAGTAAGGGAGATTTAGACTGGACATTAGGGAAAACTTTCTAACTATAAGGATAGATAAACAATGGAAGAAGTTACCACGGGAGGCTGTGGAATCCTCATCACTAGAGCTTTTTAAGAAGAGGTTAGATAAAGACCTGTCAGGGACAATCTAGGTGTGCATAATCCTGCTTCAGCACAGGGAGATGGACTAGATGACTTTTTAAGGTCTCTTCCTGGCTGGATTATTCAGACTCTACATCCTCTGCTTGTTTTAAAGTCTAGCATTTGAGCTCATATTAAGATAGTGGACTAAGGGAAGCGTAGAAAAGGGTGTAATACAACTTTATTTACTGTGTAGAACAGTTTTATCTGCATTCCTTTCACAGACTAACTGAAAAAGACTAAACGAATAGTTTCTCATAATCATTATGGCTTTTGTTATTTTACTATATGATAATGAACACTTTCTTCTACCCTCTCCTCATGTCCATAATGGAATATATATCACATAGTGGAAGTTAAGACAAAAATGAAATTATAAAAATGCTTTCAAGAATGCAAATTATAAAAGTGGAAGATGTAATTAAACCCAATTTTGATTTTTTGTAACTTGGGAAAATCTGATCAGGGCCTTCAACTAAAATATGTTTGACCCTTTTTTTTTTGGATGAAGTCCTATAGCAACAGCAGCACTGAAGAAAATTGTCAATACAGTATAAAGGTTTTTGATTTCATATGGAAAGACTTTAAATGTTTAAATAAGCCCCACAAGGTTTAATCATTTGTTAAACTATGACATCTGGTTCTCCACAGGGTTTATAATATGCTTCTGGAGCTTGAGCTAAGCTACGTGGCACAAAAATTTGTCTTATTTTGCAAACACCACAGGGCCCCGCAAGACATCTTCTGTGCTGCTACTTGATATCAGCCAGGGTTTATTGAAAAAGGCCTGGTTTGCTGAAGAGCTTTGAGAGAGATGAGGAGATCACCATTCTAGCACTCCTATTACTGAGACAAAGTCAGAGGAAAAACATCTGTTTTTTTGAAGCACATGTAAGAAAAAGTGATAAAATGTTAAAAACAAGGAGTAAACAGGACAACTAGAAAGTTAATGGAGTATGTGGCTTCGGTGTAAGATGTAAAATGACTATCAAAAATGCTTTGGCAATAAAGGAATACAAAACCTGGCTAATGTCAGTGAACTTGTCATGTTATTTAACCTGCCACAAGAACACTGGGAGATTTATAGTGATTTTGTGAACAAAGTCAGCTTGCAGTCTCCAGTGAAATGGGTGGGATAGATAAAACACTAGCCTATCGCATCCCACAGCTGGCTTTTAGGGTGGGTGATCTACATAAAAAGCCAGTATAAAAAAAACCTTAGTGCTTGATCACACACTCATTGAAGTCAATGGCATAGTTCCTATTGACTATAATGGTGCAAGATCAGGGCCATTACAACCACCATTATCCCCATGTCTTTCTGCTAGCCTCTGACACATGGCATAGAAGCTACATTTGCGCTGTTCTCTTGAGAGAGCAAGTTGTTTTGTGTTGATTCCCTATACAGTGCTTCCTTTCCTCTAGGTGTGCCATGACCAACAGCCATGTCAAGGCACATCAGAGCAATAATGGTCACAAAACTCAAATGGAATCAGATGTTTCTGATGGTAACAACTGAAAGGCAAGACGGTGGATGTCCCATTTGTCGACATCTTTCTGGTAACAGGTTGTCCAAATTTTTGAAGACAATATTTCGAAAGCAGCTGCACCAAGACCATGTTGAGGAAGACTATTACTTCTGTGCTGTATAAAATTATACTTGTGAATATGCAAGCAAAAGTTGCATAGGATAATTTTCCTACAGTATCACACTGCAAATTCATGTCTAATAATTTGCTTTCCACTATCACCACAAAGATCTCTTTTAGTATTACTACCTTTCAGGTTTTCCCACCCCATAAGAATGTGTGTTCTGGGTTATCTTTCCACATATTTTTCTGTATTGAACTCTTTAATGAATATTTTGCCCATTATTATTATCGTTTTTAGATTTCGCTATATTATTTCTTCTGCTGTAGGGGTTGGTTTGGGATAAGTCCCAATTTAGTAAAATCTGTGAATTTCATTAGCATGTTACTTATACTCTCTTCAAAATCAATAAGATATTTATACATAATCAAAATTAACTGTGTGGCTCACTAGACACCTTCAAAGTCAATATTTCTCTGTCATTTTATTACCTTTGGTTACCGTCTTGCCTGTTTTTAATGCATGTCTGGTGACAAGACTGTTTTTAGTAAGGTTTCATTGTTTCTGTAATGAAAATCTGTCATACTTGAACAAAATGCAACCACTTTTCACTCTGAAAACTCAGGCAGTAATCCCAAACAACTCGGTTATCAGGAGGTAGTAAGTCTTTTTTTTTTCTCTCCATGTTTTCTGATTAAGTGCTAACAATTGTTACAGCAAAGTCTTAAACCATAACATTAAACAGCAATATACTGCATATTTTAATATATTTGTATTCATCAGTGTTGCAAAACAAAAGCAACAGCAAACCAAATTTTTTCCTCATTAACTTAGGATGCAAGACATATCTGTAAGTGGATTATGTAAGCGTTCATTTATTGAAATGTCAATTACTGAATTAAGGGCTGTACGTGTCCTCTTCTTTCTAAGCAAGCCTTTCAATAAACAAGCAAGTCTCTCAATTGTAATATTTTGTTACCTTTTTTACTGCCTCCAAACTCTGTATGTTCCTAGAAACTGAACAACTCTTTCTAAAACTCAAAATATTTGCCTGCTGTTTTTGGTTTCAGATGGTAAGAGAGAATGAACTTGGATACAGCTGATAGTTAAGTGAAGAAAAAGTAGCAGCTTTTCAGACCTTAAGATTTTCTTTTCCATCAAGCAGTATTCAAGTGTGCCATTAGCACAAGACCATTCAAGTGTTCCTCTTTCAGTCTTCTTCTTTCAAGCCTTACAACATACCACAAGTGCACAAACAGCCTTATGTAACCTGCTTCAGTGCGGAGCATGAAAAACAAACAAATAAATAAAATGAACCAATCCAGTGTCTTGTTTCTGAGGTTACAATGAGCATGTTTTCCACAAATATTTGGTCATATTCAACATATGATAAATTAAATTAAATCTGAAATCTCTTTTCAGGCATCAGTACAAGGCACTGTGCAAGCCAGTCGACAATAACCCAAGTGTCTCATTTTCCAGAACACTTCAAAGCACCTGCTTTCCTGCATTAGGAAACTTGAACTAAGGCTTGTAATGTCGGCCTGACAAATTGTGATAGCCTTCTGATATAGTACAGTGCTTGTTCTTGGAATTAATGGAAGCCAGGGAAAGCGATTTTTGTTATTTTCAAAAGTCATCAATCCAAATCCAAATTATCTGAGAAATCTGAAGCAAGAGAAAGTCTCTCAAAAGAAACTGCCTTTTTAAAATTCTGCCTCAGAAATGCAATCTGCACAACTACATGGAAGTGGTGCTGTATATGCACACTAACAGACAAACAAACAAACAACATTGAAAAATCAATTCTCTTGTCAGAAAAAATATTAAATGTGACAGGATTATTGGCTAGTGTTTTATAGCGATTCTGAAAGGGGGCTTTTCTAACATTTAAAATAACGTCAGGGCTAGTCTACAATGACAATGCTAAAGTGCTGCCGCAGCAACGCTTTAACATGCCTTGTGTGGTCACTGTGCATCCCTGAGAGAGAGCTCTCCCAGCGCTCTAAAAAAACAACATCTCAATGAGGGGCATAGCTCCCAGCGCTGGGGCACCGTCTACACTGGCACTTTACAGCTCTGCAACTTGCTGCACTCAGGGGGGTGTTTTTTTTAAACCCCCCCCCCCCAAGGGAGAAAGTTGCAGTGCTGTACATTGTCAGTGTAGATAAGCCCTAAGCATCTGATTTGGGGTACTCAAACTATGACTATAATTTCTTTTACAAGACAGCTCCGAGCATTGATATGTAAAACAGAGGACTCTTTAAGACTAGTAAGCTGTGAAACTCCTAATATTGTCTGTAATTAACAATGAGGGAGAAGACATAGAACCTTGGGGAATCAAGGAATGCTAGAACTGTAGCACTGCATGGATTACTGAAAGATGCAAGCCTCACTTGTTAGCTATATATAATGCTGCAACTCTATGTTCCTATTTTTCACAAGCTTGTTTCAAAAATTAAGTCTGGTGTTAATATTTTTAATTATGCCAGATGTAACATTTTCCCTCCTCAAATAAAAAGATAGATCATAGAAACAATCTTGATACTTTGGGTATCAGTTTGTAAGGAAACTATATGGAGGTTACGTTCTCAGTAAGATGCTTGTGAAAATGTTTTCTTAGATTAAGTTATTCTTTTAGTATTTAGCCATTTTCTCATGCAATCAAAGTTATACTAAAGAGTAGACAAATCAAAATTACAGATTTTTGAACCACACATTTTAAAAAGCAGTATGATAGTATTAGTATCATAGCATGATAGTGTGGCTCCTTGCAGCCTCAGTGGTGAGCCAGTATTTGGGGCCTTGCTGGGTTGTTTCTGTTAGGAGGAGAAACTGACGATGGAGTTGGTTGTTTCTTTGGTGCAACCCTGTTTATTTATAAAGTAGTACACAAATCCTGTTTCCCTGAACACAGTAGAACCAAACAACAGGAGGCAGTTTACTTGGCTTCCTCTCTCTTGACTTGCTCTTAGAGCCATACTCAGTACAATTTCTCTCACTGTCTGCAGGCTTTCTGCTTCTCACTGATGCACAGACACATATCATTACCACCAATCAATGCCCCAGCCCCTGTGTGTGCAATCAGTCCCAGGAGAAACCCACAGGGCCACATGGCTTAGCTTCTATTCAGGCCTTGCCATGATGGGCCCTGCTTTGAGTGGTCGCTTCTATTGTTTCAGCTATTACAAAACAAAAAGGGTTTTAACTGGTCCCTCCATTTAGTTCAAATGAAGGGTGCTTAGTACATCCATGGACTTCTACTAGTTCTGTGTTAATAATAGCCATTTACACCTTCCAGAATAGCAATACACATCATTTTATTATAACTATTGTTATCACTATTACATGAGGCATTAAGTGTTTGCAGGATCCCAGCCATAGGAACTGATCCGGAGTCCACTGACATCAAGGGAAGTTTTCTCATGGATTTCAAGAGGTTCCGTATAAGACCCATAGATAGCTAAACAAACTAATGAGAAAGGATCATGTGAGTTAAAATGGCTTAATTATATACTATCTAACTGGTCAACCATTTGGGGTATTATTAGAGACATGAGTAGGTGAGATAGATTAGATAGATACCCTCTGCTACAGCATATGTGTGTGTAAGAGGAGGTTACTTACGCATAACAGGAGGTTCTTAAAGATATGTGGCCCCTATCTGTATTCCACTGAGGGGTTTATGCATATACTCCATGTGCCTGGAGACAAGAGAATTTGAAAGTAGTGTCCTTTAGTCCATGCATCATGGTTTTGTCCAAGGTGATAAAGGGTGGGCAGACCGACCACACCTCCAGTTCCTTCTCCACTGCAAATCCAACAGATCTGCAGCAGAGGGGGAAGGAGGGCGAGAAGTAGAATACCAATGAAGATCACACATCTCAAAGAATCTTCAGTTAGAGGTAAGTAACTTCCTCTTCTTCTTCTTCTTCGAGTGATGGTCCCTATTATATTCCAGTGAGGGTGAATAACAAGCTTTACCTAAATTGGAGGAGAGTGCAAGGATGCAGATGGGAGAGATTAGCGGTGGAGAGACGTGCCCAAAGAGGCATCCGTTGCCGAGTCATGCATTAAAGTACAACGTGTAGCGAAGGTGTGTACTTAACTCCACATGGCCACTCTACAAATATCCTGAAGTGGTACGTCACGGAGTGAGGCCATGGTCGAAGGCTGGGCTCTCGTTGAATGTATCAGCACCCTATGGGTGGTGGGAGGCTGGATAATGCACCCAGAAATCAACTTAAGAGATATGTTGTGTGGAGACTGCCTCTCCTTTAAACCATTCAGCTATTGCGACAAACAGTCTGGAGGAATCTCCTGATCAGTTTGTCCTCTGCAGGCAGAAGGCCAAGGCCTGATGATCATAGAGAGAATGGAGTCGTTGCTCCTCTTCCGAGGCCTGTGGCTTCGGGAAGAAAGCAGGTAAGTGAATAGATTGATTAACATGAAACTGGGAGATGACCTTTGGCAAAAATTTGGGATGCAGGCTCATGAATACTTTATCTTTATAGAAAGCCATGAAAGGAAGGTCTGACAATGGCCCTGAGTTCACCAACCCTGCTCGCCAATAAGAGAGAAACAAGGAAAGCAACCTTCATGGAAAGGAGTGACATAGAACATGATGCCAGCAGTGTGAAGGAAGGTTTGATTAGTACAGATAGAACCAGGTTGAGATCCCGTTGGGGAGCAATGGGTTGTAAAGGTGGGAAGGTTCTGATGAGGCTCTTCCAATACCTAGCAGCCAATGAATAGGTAAAGATGGAGTATCCTTCCACCAGGAGGCGAAAGGCACTAATTGCCAGGAGGTGGACCTTGAGAGAGCTGAGGGCAAGACCCGATGCCTTTAAAGACAGGAGGTAATCCAGGAGGAGGGGAATCCCCACTGCTTCTAGGGAAAGTCCATTGTGTTTTGCCCAAGCATTTCCACTTGGCTTGGAAATAGTGCCTAATGGAGTCCTTTCTGCTGCTGGAGAGGATGTTCTGCATGTCTGATAACTATGCCCATTCTAGAGAAGATGCCCATCCAAATACAAGGCTCTGAGGTGAAGCACCTGTGGATTGGGATGGATGATGTTGCTGTTGTGTTGTGTGAGGAGATTGAGGAGAGTAGGAATAGGGATTGGGGGACAGAGACATACAAAGGAGGTTGGAAAACCAAAACTGTCTGGACTAGTAGGGGGTGATCAGGATGACTGTCGCTTTGTCTCATCTGATCTTGTGATGTACTCGTGGTAGAAGCGGGAGAGGAGGAAAGGTGTAATTGAGTTGGTCTGACCAGGGGAGGATAAGAGCATCACCCCTGAGAGTGATGTCCCAGGTGCTGCATTTTCTGTTGAATGGGGAGGCAAAGACATCTCTGGTCAGAGTTCCCCATTTGCTGAAGGTGTCCTGTAGCATGGTGTCATGGAGTTCCCACTTATGGTCTATCACGAATTATCTGCTGACCAAATCTGCAATAACATTGTGTGTCTCTGGAAGAGAAGTGCCAAATAAAATAATCTGGTAGGGGATGCACCAGTTCCAAAGCTTTTGGGCACAGTCTTTGCATGCCTGTTGATGTAGCACACCAGTAATGGTATTGTCTGACATGATGAGAATATGATGGGAACAGATGAGTGGGAGAAAGGCTAGGCATGCCTTCCTTACTGCTTGGAGCTCCAGAATGTTAATTGCATTCTGGACTCCCAAGGAGTCCATGTTCCCTCTGGCATGTGTTTGGCCATGTGCACTCCCCATCGTAGGAGGGAGGTGTTGGTGATAATAGTCTTTTTCGGGGAGGAGGGTAGGAAAGGAATCTCTATGCAGATCTGACCAGGGTCCCTCCACCAGTGGAGGAATGAGATTACCTTGGGGGGAACTGTTAGCTTGAGGTCCATGGTGTGATGACTGGGCGAGTAAACTGTCTGGAGCCACATTTCGAAGCAGCCAGGGTGAAGTCGAGCAAAGGTAGTGATGTATGTGTGCACAAGGCCATGTGACCCCGGAGGGATAGGCAAGTCCTGGCCATGATCAAAGGCCATGAGTTATGAGTTTTTGCAGATTCTGGAACCTGTCTTGTGGTAGGTAGGCTCATGTCATGATGGAGCTGATAGTGGCCCCTGTAAAGTCTAGGCATTGTGTGGGGTTTAAAGATGATTTTTTTGGCATTGATACCGACTCTGAAGAAAGAAAGGAGGCTGAGCAACATAGAGGTTGAAACTTGGACCTCATGTCTGGACTGTGCCGCCAGGATCTAGGTGTCAAGATATGGGAACACGAGGACGCCATAATGCCTGATGTGGGCTGCCACAATGGAGAAAACCTTGGTGAAAACTCTGAGAGGAGTGACAACTCCAAAGGGAAGAACTCTGTATTGGAAATGTTGCGAGCAAACTGTGAACCTCAAGAAATGTCTGTGGGCTGGATGAATATCTACGTGAAAATAGGAGTCCTGCATATCAAGAGCTGTAAACCACATGCCTTTTTCTAATGAGGGGATAATCACTGCTAGTGTGACCATATGAAACTTGGGCTTACCCTGCAACAACAAAAAAGGACACTGACTATGCCAGGTTCTGTTGTGCTGAACCTGAACACACTGTGTGTGTACTGGGCTCTGAAGAACATATAAAGCTCGCCAAATTTAAGTAGTTTTGACCCATCAAACTATTATCACAACTGCATTAATATCTTTTAACAACAAGGTTACTGGTTTTAAAGGACAAGTATGATTTGGGAGAAAAACATTAGAAAAGCTAAGCATTCTCTATAGACAGGAAAGGCAAAGATTTCTCTCAGTACAACACTGAATCACTAAAATGCAGAGTGTAAAGGCTTCAGTGGCATTTTTTTGTGTCAATACATGATTTTAAAATCAATAAAATATAAGTGAGAATGATGTAGCTGAAGAACAAAGAAAAATCCCTAATATTTAAGTTTAATTTATTTAAAGCTTTGCTTACTGTGATAGCCTTCTGAGAAACACATCTCATGTTTATGAAGGTCTCAGGAGAATATCTATCTATATCTATTTATTTCCATATATCTTATTGCAGAAATAGTAGTGCTGTAAAAAGATAATGCACCTAAAACAAAAAGATGACATAACAGTCAGTGTTCAGCCACCAAGAATGCTGGATTTAAAATCTTTAAGACCCATGCCCTATATAAACACAGGCACAAAGGGAAGTATTTCAGAAATAGGAATAAATTGCCCAGAAATGGATCTCTGTATTTCTCCACAGAGGACTATAAAAACACTTTAAAAAGTGTCTAAATGGGCCATCTTGATTATCACTCCAAAAGTTTTTTTTCCTCCTGCTGATAATAGCTCATCTTAACTAATTAGCCTCTCACAGTTTGTATGATAACTTCCAACTTATCTGTATGTACATATCTATATATCTTACTATATGTTCCA
The DNA here is from genome assembly GCF_009764565.3 of Dermochelys coriacea. Classification (NCBI taxonomy): domain Eukaryota; kingdom Metazoa; phylum Chordata; order Testudines; family Dermochelyidae; genus Dermochelys; species Dermochelys coriacea. Next base: position 109,641,611 of record NC_050069.1, read on the forward strand.
TTCTATGCATCCGATGAAGTGGGCTGTAGACCACGAAAGCTTATGCTCTAATAAATTTGTTAGTCTCTAAGGTGCCACAAGTACTCCGGTTCTTTTTGCGGATACAGACTAACACGGCTGCTACTCTGAAACTTTAAAAAGAGAGTTTGATGAAATCTGTTTCTAGAAAAGCTATGTAAAATTGTAAATTTTAGAAGAAGGTTAAGCACATGTAAATAATAGGATCATTCACAGTTGCCTTTTAATAAGCAAAGTATTTGGGGAGTCCTCCACATAAAATTATTTGATTTTTTTTACAAAATGAATGCATTTTAGGAATTATTTTTTTCACTTGAAAACTGGGAGCACTTCACAAGCATCTGATTTCAGGTTTTTGATAGATTTCTCGTGTCTTCAGGACGGCTGCTACAACCTGGCTCTTGGTGGTAAAGTAGTTACAAGAGCCACATGGCTGCAGACACTGTAAGCATGAAAGTGCCACTGAATAAAATAGAGCAGGAGCAAGTCCCAGATAACAGTTCTTGAGATCCACCACTATCTGGATTCAGTTAAACAATAAGAGGGAGCAAAATTAATCAAATTGTTCACTATGAATAGTAACAGCTTAAAGAGGGAAAGAATACAAACCCCTTCCTTTGCTAAAGTAAGAGGCAGGACTCTCCCTCCTCTCCTTCTCCCTAGCATGGGGGATCTCCCGTCTTTCTACATTCCACCTTGTTATCCGAGGAGAATGAGAGCAGAGATGGCAATTGTTTGGGAAAGATGACATGTCCCAACTGCAAATTCTCTTATTATTTTTTCTAAATGAGAACTGACTCCTCTCATCGGCAAAATATAAGCACCCCAATTCAACTGCCTCTCCCCTCTAGGGAGAAAGATAGTTAATATACAAACAGACTTTGAAATGCCTGAAAATCTTTTACAGTGCAGGAAATTGCATGAATATATACACATTTTGAGAGGGAAAATCTCCTGGACAACTGTTTTAACTTTTTTCTTCATTATTGATACAGATTCTCCATACTGATCAGGCCTAAAAAACAGCACACATAAGACTAGGCATGCAGGATCAGAAAGAGGGACCACTTACTGCACACAGACATCTCCTGTTATGTGGCTGGCTAAGGGCCTGCTTGCGGACATGAACTTTTTTCAGATAAATTTCCATACAAAATTCATACAATTTGTATTAATGTGATTAAAATTAAAAACTAGGAATTTTATCAGTTGTAAATATTAGAATGAGGGGTTAAATTGAAAACTAAGTTCATGCAGCCAGAAGAACACTTGCAGCTGGTTCTCTAGGTTCACTGCCAATGGGGAGAGAATTGCACTGGGGAAAACCGTCATACGCAGAATTTTTAAAAAATAGGAAAGGACGAGTCTCTCCTTATATTTACATTTCTTCTCTTGTTCCTTTTACTTTTTCAGACACACACAGGCATACATGGAGCAAGAATGAAAGTGCCCAAAGAATAAACCTTGTTAGCTTTAAAAATCACTCATCAAGCAATTCTATTACTTTTAATAATTTATTAAAGGTCCTAAAACAAAGATCAAAAGGAAATATATCTAAGCATTTATATTCAGTTCCACATCGCTTCATGACTAATTTGTAAAGGAGTGTATAAGTCTTCACAACTGAAGCCAAAATCATTTGAGGATACTTTGATATAATGCCACAAAGGATATGAACAGGAAGGCAGCAGGAGTTACAAATGGCCAAGCTCCATTAAGAGTGCTAATAAAAGAATAATGGAATTTCCTTGCGCGATGAATTAAAAAAAGTGTTTAGCACAGGAGAATTTAGACAAGAAGAAGAGTATCAAAGCTTTTGGCTCTTCAGTTGCTTCTCTTTATTAGATCTTAACTGATCTATTATTACATTTACTTTACACTGCTCCAGCTTCAAAATGCAATATTCCCTTCAGAAATCCTGTCACTAATTTCTTTTACTCATAACATTTGTCAGTTGCCACCAGCCCTTAACATCTACACTATCAGACTATACAAATGATAGAAGTCTCTCTACAAAAAAGACATTTTAAAGTGAAGAATGTAACTTGAAAATAATTTTAACAATTATATATCTACTGTTAATGCTTTTGAAAATTTGTCAATGCTCGAGATAATTGGTTGGTATGGAAATATCATAGTAACAAACTGCATGAAGTTATTCAGGAAAGAGTTCTCTATTCCCAGCACACATTTATTTGCTCCACACAAGAGCATAACTTACTAGTAAGAATGACAAGACAGATAGATGTCTCACTAGTATTTTTTAAAAATTCCAATATTTTCCAAATTGCACAAATACTTAGCGCTTCACAAAACAGCAACACCACAAAAGTAGATCACATATTGCTGACAAATAGTTACAAATTAGCTGTGCTTGCTTAAACTCATGAATTATTGGGTGTATTTTCTTCCTCAGAATGCCCAGCAGGATTTCTGTTAACAAAGCAACCTCTCCAATCATACCTCCAGAATCAACAGGTAATCCATTAGGGTCACATATTTCAAGGATTAATGGGCATAACAAACTAACCAGTGTATTCAAGAGCAACAAGCTTTAAAAAATGTATCAAATACCACATGTGTTGATTTTATAAGATTCATTATCAATCCATAAATTATATTTCTGGAAGGTCAGTGAGAGCTGTATGTTTCACAAAATATCAAATCCAGAAACAGAGTTTCAGGCTTCGGCATGAACAAATGTATCACTATACATTTAACATATTACAATTAAAAAAAAGTTAAGATACCTTAGAGACACTTCAAAAGCTTCATCATTCTCTTTCACCTTTATATTGATCATACAAGATAGTTATCTTAAATGTTTGAAATTGTTCTAAACAAAACATACTGCTAGTGTATTTTTTTCTTACCTTATGATCATAAGGATTGTATGAATGAAACAGTTGGGATAGATCCTTTGTTCTTTGCTTTTTCTGCATAATAATAATAAAATAAATAAATGTATTAGAGAAATTAAAGGGCAAAAGAAAGGAACATCAGATTTTAAAATGCTTTATACAAGTATAGACATGTACGATCTGCAGACTTGTTAATGGAACTGCAGGTGCGAAGTATAGATTATGCATGGTAAGGATATTTAATATCACAAGAAAGAACTAACATATTATTAAATAATCATTTTAAAGGTGTTACCTTAATAAAATAAGGCACATGTATATACATCTGTAATATCATTGGAATCTGTGAATATCTGAGATGCATTTTAAGTTATTTAGAAGAAATCATCTATGTTTTGGAACATACAGTACTGAAAATATGGAAAGATTTACTTATAATTCAAGCATTTATTCATAGCCTAGTTTTACAGTAGAATAGGTTTAATGGCAGTTTAAAGTTGCCTCATTTATTATTTTTATTATTCTTTTGGTGTTAACACCGCTGTAACCTTGATTGTGGACAATTAACAGATGCTATGATATTTAATGCCCCTAACAAAATCTTCTGTAACTGAAAATATGGTGCAGAGAGAGACGAGAAGAAAACAGTCACTGTGGGCTGAATCCAACTTCGACTGAAATCAATGAAAGACTTTCCACTAAGTTTAATGGAAGTTAATCAGACCATCTGTAGGGAAAATTAAATACAACCTTTCAGCTGCATCTAACTTGATAAAATAGTGCTGATTGCAGCTGCCTTTATATTTAATATAAAAATGTGCCTCACAGAGGCTACAAATCCCATTAGGCAAAGTTCCATTTTGACTAAAGGAGCAAACTTGCTGCTTAGAAAAAGATGGATGTTGTGTGCTCTAAACTTAAGTAAACCCCGGGCATCTACATGCTATGTTCTTGAACTCTTAGGCTGTATTTTGGCCTGTACGCTGCACTTGAGTCAGACAAGTTCACCATCTAATTAGATGGATCTATTGATGTTTATACCACTTTGGACTCTAAACAGGTGGCTGCATGACTGCAATGTTTATTTTAAGCAGCCGGAATGTAGTAGGCAATTTAGGTTATCTTTGATGATGCAACAGGAAAATCACTAATTATTTCCCATCTAGGCACCACTTTTATTTTCATTTAAAAGTGCAAATACAATGGCTTCATATTGCATGTGATAATTCTAGTTGCCAGGCTAATACAATCTTATGAAGGTACCTGCAGCTAGGATAATTAGGGTCACTAAAGTTATCAGACGAATAATTCTTTTTCTGTGAGGTCAGTAATTCTGTTTTAGTTACCAGCACTAAAGAGTCAAGTGAATAATAATCTCTCCCTCTTTAAACAAGCAGGGTAAATAATGGTTTTCAGTATAAAAGAGGGGCATATGTATAGTTGATACTGATTAGCATAAGTAATACCTAATAAGAAGAGTTGTTCCTCTGAGACTGCTAATGAGCTAACTGGTTTTTCTATCACTAAGATTAGTGATCTCTAAGATAAATTTTTCTAGTTGTAGTTTCTTCTTCTAGCTGCACAGCAATACAGTACGTCTTTGCCAAAGAAAAGATCTCCTTAGCATGGGATCTTTAGCATCAGGTATACCAAAGTTTTTTTTTCAAAATTATTAAATAAAAACATTGGCTATCTTAGGTATTTCAACTCATCAGCTCCACCAGTCTGGATTACCAGGCATTCCAAATGTCTTCCCTGTCAGTTATTCAGAGAAATATCATGATAAATTGGAAAACTATAGGTACATTATAATTTACTAAGCTCCTTAGTAAAATATTAATATATAAGGATGCAAAAAGTAAACACACAAAAAAAAGATTAGTCAAACTTGGAAACTTCTATCAGATTTCATAGAAATATCTGGAGAAGATATAATTCTTATTTGCCCTTATTCGTGATAGCTCGTCCCTCCTCTCTTCTTAGCCCGTTTTTTCTAATGCTCATGATGTTCTTTTTATTATATTATTGTAATTGCTTTAAGAAAACCAATAACATTATATGACAGAAAAACCAGCTGCAGCCCTTTGACTCCTGGCAAACTGCCATGTGTCCCTAGGTTAGGCAAAGCATGGATGCCCTCTCTTATACCCTGTACGCATGAAATCTAGCACTCTTTCATTAAAGGATATACGTTTCTTTCCTCATTCACATTATTTTTTCCTCTATGGAAAACAAAATGATTATTACAAAGAGGGTGGAGGGAGCTGCACAGTCACTAAAGGAGAGAGGCAAGAGAGGATGGCACACAGAGGTCTGGGGGTTAGAGGATGGAGGAATGAAACAAGATCCTGGTGTGTGAAATATGCTTGGCCTACAGAAGTATGGTGTGTGCTACCCTGTAGTGATAGCTCTTGGTTCACTGACAAAAAACTTAATTCATGCAGTTACGGTTGTTCAATGGTATCTCATGCCCTTCCAGAACATCAAGTTCAGCAAAACTCAAACGTCTTAAAAACAAGGAATAAAGAGTTAAGGTACGCCTACCAAACTATGTCCCTGGACCACTGTCCCCTCCACTCCAGACGGGGAAATAAATAACTTAATTCTGCATTTTTGGTTTTTCAGAGGTTTACATTTGTGTCACCGTAACTCTTTGTTTCCTGATTTTTAAAGTTTACGTTTAGCCATTCTTCACATTCTAGAAAGTCACCGGGCAACCTTAACTCTGCATTATCAAAGTTTTGGGGCATTTAATTTCCTTGTTTTTTTAAAAAAAATTTTCTCCACAGGCCTATTTATTAAAGCTCAGCTGTCCCACTCCACTATCTCTGACACCTGGGCAATGATTACCCTGGCCACAGAATGAATTGGCTGCATGTTAGTCCCTTTGATGACTAATGCATCATCTCCTTGTCTCCAGTCTCTTCGCCTGTCCAGCACAAGCCTGGTTCTCCCTTCCCACCTGTCCTTTCCATGGAGAGGCAGGCATCAGAATGAGATCCACAGGCTGAGGATCTGGGGAGAGAATGTAGGAACAATGCAGGGATGAGCACTGAGTCAGTGAGGGCATTTTCTGAAGGGAGGGAACAGATATAGGGGAGACATAAAAGGACAAATGTTCCAGTGGTTCCGGACTGGAACTTGAGATACTTGGTGTCACAGGTTTCAATTGGTCCACTGAGCCACTGGAGGGTGGTGGGGAGCTACTGCTTCACTGGCAGGCCTTGGTCACACCTTTCTGTCACTAGGGAATTAGCGGACGGAGGTGCGCCGGCCAGAGTCAGTGGCGTTGTCGGGATTCTGCTACCCAAGGAGGGTTGGCCGGGTAGGGGAATGCAGGCCCACCCAACTTCACTGCGTTCCAGCCCAGGGCCCTGACAGTGGCGGGAGGAAAGGGTCCCGCCACTGGGTCAGCGGGGAACCATCTGCAACACGCTGACCAAATACACCCATCACATTGTGCAGTTCTCCCCCTGGCTACTTCCTACCCGGTCTTTCAAGCCCTGCCTCTCCAGCTCATCTGGGTATTCAGCTGTTGGCAGCTCCAACTCCTGCTCCCTCTCTGTGTCAGGCTCACGCTGGCCCAGGTTACAGTCTGGCCCCTCCAGTTCCTCCAGGTACTCAGCGGCTGGCAGTCCTGGTAGCCCCAGTCCTTCCTCCAGGTCAGGTTTCTCCTGGCCCAGGGCCTCCCCTGGCTCGACAGCAGGCTCTCCAGCAGCCTGTGTCTCCCTCCCTCCCTGGTGCTGCCCTGACGGGGCTAAGGGCCCTGCCCTTTGTACTTCCTGTTCCACCCCTCCCCTTCCGGGGGTTGGAGTAAGCTTGGTCTGGCCCCGGCCACGCAGGCTGAGAGAGTGGCTCTTTACCCTGGGGTTCAGAGGGAAGCCACCCTGCCTCCCTACACTTGGGTTCAATCCTCTGCTCCGTAACAGATTTTGTGTATGACCTTAAGCACAGACTGTGTGACCTTGTGCAAGTCTGCCTCTCTGTCTCTCAGTTTCCCCATCTGTAAAAATGGGAATAATTGTTACTTCCCTACCCACAGAGGTGCTTTGAGAATAAATAAATTAAAGACTGTGAGGCTCTCAGCTACGACAGTGATAGGGACCATATAAGTACCCGTCATTGACTGATTGATGTGGGGATTTTAGGGGGCAAAGCTGAAGCCACCCTAACATTGTCTACTGCATAACTCTTCCTTGCACTATTCCAACACTCCCCCTCAATGCTCCGATCCTCATATTCCAACCCCCAACTGCTCAGACTCCCTTACCACTGCTCCAACTCTTCCAATGCTCCTGCCATCACATTTATTGTTCTGAGTCGCCTTTCAGACAGCCCTGCTGCTCCAAGCCCTCTACACATACATCCCCGCTGCTTTGGGTGTCCTTGTCCTGGATCCACCCTCTTCTGTGTCATTCCATGCCCCTGGGAAGGCCAAGAAGAGCTACCTTCGTGGGGCTGTGCAGCATGCATGTACCAGCAGGAGGCAAGAAGGGACAGGAGAGTGGAGATACTACCCAAATCTGGGTTTAGTATACAGGAAAGGGGTTCTACACACCCAACTGCAGTATAGGAGGTTCAGAGAGGTGTAAAGTGGCCCATGCATCTCAATGAAATATTC